>NC_062223.1:45515163-45850997 GCF_902686445.1 Sciurus carolinensis
AGCCAACAAAGGAGCACTGTCATCTAAGATGGAATGGCAGTGGTGGCCATCCAGCATGGGTTCAGTGGAGTGTTGCATGGTGCCCAGAGTCATTCTGGTTACAAAAATGGTAACACTTCCTTATAGGGTAATTCTGAGGATAAGGAGATACCTACATGCCAGGCACCTGGCTCAGGATGAGTACTTACAGGTATGTGTCCATTCTGATGCTCATTTTTCCCTTTCTCTGCCACTCAAGGTAGCTCCCCTCAACATTATCATCGTCATGCCTGTGTAACTTGCTTTGCCATTTAGTGTGCCAAAGAATATGCTTCCAACTTTGGTAACTCACCGAGCATCAACGAAGCAGGAAATTTACATGTCAGTTAGCCCTGGCTGCGTAACTGTACACCTTCAAATGCAATTAAAACAACAATGTTTTCTTTTTGCTCCTGAGTCTATTATCTTTACTGGATAGTTCTAGTTGTAGCTGGTTTTGCTCCTGCACCTGTGGTCAGTGTGTTGTCTGTGTGGATCCTGGCTGGATTCTCTCATGTGTCTGGGGCTTTGGCTGGGATGCTGGGGTGATGTGGCTCCGTTCCATGGATTCTCACTCTCCAGCAGGTTTGCCTGAGCTTGTGCTCAAAGCCGAGAGAGAATCTAAGAGCAAGCCGCATCACAAGGCCTTTGGAGCCCTAGACTTGCAATTTGGGTCTGGCCAAAGCATATCACAAGGCCTGTCCAGAGTCATAGGGAGTGGGGACTCTGGAATTATCAGGCAAGGGGCATGAATATAGAAAGCTGTTAGCCAGAGCTCTCCTGAGTCAATTCTCCACAAAGCCAAAAGTGTGGGGCCTGCCTGTACTACATTCCCCACGTGGGATACACCATAATGGCTCCTAACCAAACCTTCTCAAGACTTCACTTTGCCCTAAGTCCCCTGCTTCTCCAGGTGTCACAGGCCATGTGGGTCTTGGTCTTCAGGCTTTCCTCTTTGGGAGATTATAAATGTGGCTTGTTTTCTTCTGAATAGTCTTCCTGGACATGAACTATCTGGGGAAGAACCTCCCTCGGATAATGTAAACTCTGGGAACTGGATAGGTATGGACTTGGAATGTCATTGCTTTCGAGGGCATACACATCATTTCCGGTGAAGGCCCTCCTCCTCTCAAGCTCTCCTTCCTGGCTCCTTGCACCTCCCAGTCCTCTTGGTCTCATTTGCTCTGAGGGTCCTTTCTTGTGCTCCTTCATTAGATTAGGTTCCCCCAGAAGCAGACCTTGAAACAAGGGTCTAGTGTAGGTGGTCTATTTGGAAGGTGATCCTAGGACACATCAGTAAAGGAGTGGAGAGGTGAGACAGGGAGGTGGAGGAAGCCAGGACAGAGCACATCAACGAGGTCACTGCTGTTGGCATATGGTTACAAAAATGGTAACACTTCCTTATAGGGTAATTCTGAGAATAAGGAGATACCTACATGCCAGTCACCTGGCTCAGGATAGGTACTTACAGGCATGTGTCCATTCCCACTGGGACCTCTGTGAGATGGTGTGGAACACACTTGGGTTTGTCTCACTCAAGGACAAGAAAGCTAGAATAATTACCCTGTAACTTCCTTTCATCATTGCTGAGGGCTGGTAACCCTGGAATTTCTGGCCTAGGGGTGAGGCTTCCTGGCTGTGTCACAACATGGCAGAAAAATTATAAGGGAAATAGCCAGCCAGCTGCCTGCAGGAAAGACTACATGATGAGACAGGAAGCAAGAGACTGAGGAGGACGCAGACATGCTCTCTTTGATAACAACCCACTCTTGTGGTACTAATCTACACTCACGAGAGCTAGAACTTCCTTGGAACTGCATTAATCCTTCTGTGATATCAGTGCCCCCATGGCCCTGTTGCTATCTATTAGATCCCACCTCTTGGAAGGTTTTACTGCCTCCCAACACTGCCGTGGAGACCAAGCTTGCAGTGCATGAATCCCTAGGGGCCCAGTCCCATCCGAAACATTAGAAGAGAGAAACGTGGAGAGTTTCAGTGTGACCCTCTGGCACATTGGGAAGCAAAGTGCCGAGCAGATAAGGGCGGGGCACTGAGGACATCTGTCCCTTCAAGCAGGCTTTGTCCTTGCTGTCTTCTCTGCCCATCGTCAGTGTGCTCTGGGTGCTGTCTCATGTGCTTCGTGGCCTCAACATCCATCTGTGGAGCAGTGACTGCCAGATCTGTCCCCAGCCACACCCTCTCCCTCAGGCTCCTGGCTTTTCTACTTGGGTATCCAGAGCCATCTTAAAGGAAACACTTACAGAGCTAACTTGTCACTCTTTCTTTTCTACCTCAACCCAAACCAGACATTCCTTCTACAGTCTCATTCTTGGTGGATGACATCACCATCTTCTCATTCTCCCAAGCTGGAAATTTCAGAATCATCTCTTTGCAACAGCCCTATAATCAGTCTTTCTGCTACCAAATTCTCCTGCTCCAAACTATTCAGTGTTTAACTGCTAGAACTGTTTTTTACAATGTGTTCACACTACTCAACTGTAAATGTGTCTATTATCTGTTGTAAAAGACGCCATTGCTAATGTGCCTGGAACCTACTCTTACATTCAAAAAGATGGACCTGTTGCCGCCATATTAGCTCTAAGACTTACTCTCACCCACTATTGCAGTTAATGGTATCAATTGCACTCTTTAGTCTCCCAGGGATTTCAAATTAGACTCATAATAGAAAGTGTAACTCAAGCTGGATATAGCAATATTTCCCCTATCATACTGACTGAAGAGACAGAAATCTGATCTGTAGAGAAAGAAGTAAGAAGCTGTAATGGACGTGTTTTGACTGCCCATTATCTCTGTGGGAAATCATCCTTTTCTCATTCTCACTTCTCTCCATAGTTCAGGTAGGGCTGGCTCCACCATGTCGCCTCTTGAGAGACTTGGGACCAAGAGTTCTGCTCCCTTGGCTATACTGATTGGTTCAGGGTCAGACACATGACCCAGGCTCAGCCAATCAGTACTTTGCTTCCTGGTTGCAGTGATAGCTTCAGGAGGGGGTCATGATCCAGCACCAGGCCACCCAGTCATCATCCCCAGAACTTCAGCAGGAACTGCTCCAAGGCTCTTTTTGACTACAACCATTAGTTCTATAGATGACATATAGAGATGAGCAGCCATCTTTGCCACCGTATGAAGAAAGTCTTGTGGAAAATGAAGCCAACAAAAAGGAAAGAAGAGCAAAATAGAGAATGACAGAATCCTCATGCAGACCCCTGAATCCCTGCATCTAACAATGCCTGAAACTTTTATTTCTGGACTGCTCACCTTTTTAAAAATTATTATCATGGTAACATAAACATAACATAAAATTTACAGTTTCAACCATTTGTAAGTATGCAGCCTGTGGCGTTAAACACATTTACATGGTGTCTATCACCACCATCTGCTACCTGTATTTTTTCATCACCACAAACTCTCCTTGCATCCCTCAACCCAACCACTGGGAACCACCATTCTACTTCTTTCTCCATAAATGCTACTGTAAGTGGAATCATAGTATTCTCCCTTTTATGACTAACTTATGTGTTAGTCACATGGGTCCTTGAGAACCCCCCATGTTGGCTTGTGTTGAAGGTCCCACTTTTGAGAACCAGAAAGTTCCTTTTTTAGCCTGAGCTATTTTGTTTTCTTTCTTTCCCTTAATGACCCAAAGAATCTGGCTAATATAAAGCAGACATGGAGACATAAATCAAAACCAGGATAAAAGGTAGGTTTCTTTAGTTTCCAGTTCCCAGTTCCCAATTCCAGTTGCCTTTTCAGATCTGACTGCATCGAGTCCTTGAGCTCTCTGAAGACTGAAGATCATCTTTTCTTCTTTTAAACTAACTCATTTGGTTAAAGCCAACAAGTTGTAACTGACCCACCTCTGATTCCTCCTAAGATAAAGTCTAAGCTTCTCCCAGTGTGAGACAAAGAGGCTCCATCATCTCCAGGGCCTGTCCCCTCCAGTTGGATCCTGTTCTCAGTGGTAACTGGAGCGCTTGGCATTTGCCAAGTAATCCCCCGTCCCCCTGCCTCAATGCCTGGTGTTGTCCTCTCTGAATTCTCTAGAATGTCCCTCTTTTCCTAGCCAGAAGACTCCTACATGGCCTTCAAGAGACTGCTCAAGTGTTACTTCTTCTTTGTAGGCCTCTCTGACTTCCTTTTCATACCCACAAGCCAGGGATGCCAGGTATTGCAGCTGTTTGTAGGTTCCTCTGTCCTTAGACCAGGAGGCCCATGAGGGATCCTAGGGCATTAGGCCATGTTGTCCTCTTCATGTCCCAGGGCCTAGCAGCAGTTGCTGACACTCAGTGACTTTTTCGTTGAATAAGTGAACATGAAACATTATTCACTAAGCCTGAATATTTGATATACACATAGTTAATGTACTGAGAATGTTTAAAAGTATTTTATCATCTGAGTGGGTTAAATATGTCCCATGAAAGCTTTTCAGAAATTATTGCTTTTTGCATTAATAAAGATTCAGAGCAAATGCTCAGCTCTGTGCAGACCCATTTTTAAACGTTTCCAAGAGTGTAATCCAGATTCATGAGCCATGACCATATTTGGTCAGATGTAGAATAGCATTTTCTGTGACCTAACTTGTTCTTTGCAGCATGTATTCTTTTTAAGGACATATAGTATGGTTGCTTGCTAATTGCATTGGATTATTCCTTAATCCTTATAGTCCTAAGTGAACTCTAGAAATAGTAGGACCTGATATCATGGAAAAATTCACCTCCTTTTGCTGCCTGTAATTGTCTCTTTTTGCTCCATCTGCCTCACTGATATATTTGAAAGACATTGGAGCAAGAATGTACAACTAAATGATTCATTCTACTAAGATGGTACCTTCTCCATAGATTTCCTTAGCTTTAGATGTTTTTACTTGTGGAATTTATCACATCCTCTCTTAGTACCCTCTGGTCTGCCCTGGCTTTTGAAAGAATTGGGGGATATTTTGTCATCTTAAAAGCTTCATGTCTTTGATTTTTTTCACCCACTAGTCTTAAGGTTCACACATACAGACTATTTCCTTTAATTGTTTCTGTTCACCCAATTCTTTCTTTTCCCCGAAAGTAGATTCATGGTTTTGATAGCATATAACATGTTCATTTTGAAAACTTGGGGAAATTCATAAAAGGATAAAGAAGAAAAGAATCAACATTAATAATCCCACAGAGACTAATTTTGATAAGAGATCAGTATGTTCACTATTTGCTAAGATCCTGGTATATTTCACTTCATTATGTTCTTCCTTTCAAATACCTTATTGAAGTGTAACTTGCAAGCTACATGTATTTCAAAAGTACAGTTTGATGAGTTTAGACATGTTTACATGTTCATGAAATCCCTGCTACTATCAAGCTGATGGACATTACCACCATCGCCCCAAAGTTTTCCTGGCATCCTTGGTAATCCCTCCCTCCTGCCCTTCCCCATCCCCAACCCCTAGGAAACCACTGATCTACTTTCTCACACTAAAAATTAGTTCTCCATTCCTAGAAATTTATGTAAATGAAGTTATACGGTATGTACATTTTTGCGGGGAGCGTAGGTCTGCTGCTTCTATTGGCACAGTTGTTTTTAGATTGTCCACAGTGTTCATTCCTTTTTATTGATGAGTACTATTCTATTGTGTGATGTACCACAGTTCATTTATGAGCCTGGACCCACATTTGAGTTGTTTCCAAATATTACAAACAAAACTGCTATGAATATTTAGGAACAAGCCTTTGTGTGGACATATGCCTTCATGTCTTTGCCTATTTTTAGCTTGTGTTATATGTCTTCATATTATTGAATTGTAAGTGTACTTTATATATTGCAGATCCTAGTTCTTCATCAGATATGACTGGCTATTTTCTCCCAGCCTGTGACTTAACTTTTCATTTTTATAACAGTGAGTTTTGAAAAGTGCCCTACTCTATTTGGACTGCTATAATAATATAGCTTAGACTGGGCAATTTATAGCAGCAGAAATGTATTTTTCACAGCTCTGGAGGTTGGGAAGAACTTGGTATCTCCCTGCCCATTGACTAGTTGTGTGATCTTTGACAGTCACTTTCTTTCTGAGTCTCAGTTTAAAAATCTGTAAAATGGGGATAATAGTTTTTGACCCTATTTATTTGACAAGGGTGATATAAAGACCAGCTTAAGATAAGTAATATCATTTGTGATTTCTTTTTCCCTGAAAAGTTGGAAGCTTGAGTCAATGTCAGTTCCTCCCTCCCCTTAACCCCCACACTCAAATGCCTCTTAGACTTCTCTTGAATCTCTTTTTCCTTCACTATCCCTACCCCTACTGTACTGATTCAGACTGGATCCTTCTCTGACTAGACTATTATAGCACATGTATAAAAATTATTATGTTAATTTTTAAAATTGTGTTTGGATTGATTAACTAAATGCTACATTCACAAAGGGATTGGCAGTCATAACAAGAAATACACTTATTATGGAAATAAATTCGATATATTATGGCTAAATATGGAAACAAGTTCATGATACATATTTGATTGAGGAAATCAGTGTAATCTCAGTTTAATAGAACAAAAAAAATCTGCTTTCTGAAAACTGTCTGTAAATATGTCCATCAAACTGTTCATTCTGGCTATTTCTGAGTTACAGAATAAAGGGGAATTTAAATATTCTCCTTTTTCATCTCTATTCTTCTATGTGTCTATAGTGTTCATGCATTAACTATAATAAAGCTAATTATTAAAAAATCAGAGAGAAGTAAATGATTTTTTAAAATAACTTTAAAATCACCCAAATGTGTGATCTGATTCCAGGACCCTCTGAGCTGGGGCACCGGCCTTGTCTGGTCACCTCTTGCTGGAACAGAGACCTCCAGTTCTTTCATCTTCCAACATCACACTACAGTGATAATAAAAAGAAAGAAAGAAAGATAAAATTTTCAAAAAGGAAAAGAAAAACTCTAAACTCTGTCTTCCATCTCTTCCACTTTTACCTTCTCTAAATATGAAATCTTCAGAATAACATTATTTTTGGTGCAAGTAGTATTCCAAATCATTCTCCATGTGCTTTAAGTATTTTCAGCCACATGGGGGTTTAAAAGAGGGTTTTACACTATGCTCCTCACCCTGTTCTGGGCTTGCACAGGACTGATTGCCGGGTGCATCAGTCAGACTCAGCTTCTAGCCTCAATTTTCCTCAACAGTCCTAGGAATGCTGATCAGATCTGGATCTGCTTAATTTTAAGGACTTGAACTACCTAATAACCAGTGTTCAGGGACAGATACTTTCTTTGAAATCTGTCACTTGGAGAGCCACTTCAAGGAATGGCAACAGGCACACAGTTGTGATATCCTTAGTGCAGATTCAAAGTTTCTGTCTAATGCAGACTCTCCGAGCTGTCTTTAATGGTTGATTCTACTTCTTGATGTCTGAAAAATCAGATCCTCATCTACTGCATTTACCCTTTAAGATGTATTTTCTTGCTAATTGAGCATAATGTCACGGTCTTCTTATTTCTATCCAAAATGTTTTAATGAATTTATGTCATATCCTTCATTCTTTTTGCCTTGAATTTTTCATCAGATTCTTTTATGTTCACTTTCTGAACACAGATTTGGATTTTTTTTTTTTTTTTTTTTTTTTTGCTTGTTATATATTGTGCCTCTTGAGACACGTTGGATTTTCTTGTCATTTTGACACTGATTTACCAGAATGAACTTCCTGTGAGAACAGTGTGGCAAAGAAATTGTTCGACTCTGACAGCAGATGATTTTCATTATTTTTATTTTCTGCGTTTGAGATCTCCGTGCACACTGTTGAAAATCACAGTAGTGATGATCTGCAGCCAACTGGACCTGGGTATTTTTCTAATGTAAACTATTATTAGCTCATTATATTAACTTCTTATATTTGGAGATAGGCAACTTGGTTTAGAAATATTTTTTATATTGGTATATTTTCAGGCATATACATATGTATATATATGTGCATATAATATATGCACACACATACATACATACACATAGCATGATGTAAAGGATTATGTAGATATTTACTCAATCTCACCTCTTGATAAACTCTGGTTCTGAGAAATTTTTCTTGTTAAATATGATAAAATTTGTCCTGAAAACAGAGTCAGAATGTGCTTGAAAGCAACATGAAACTAATCAAAGAAAACAGTATTCTTCAAGTCATGATTGTTCAAAATGTGAGATGGTCAGAAAATATTCTTTCCCATTTTCATGTTAAATGCCCCCCATACCTTTTGAAAGCAAAACAGCTTATACATTTCAAATAAATTTGTTCATCTGCATGTTCATTTCCTTGAGGTTTGGAATACTCTTTTTCTGGAAGTATTAGGAAATGCTAGATATAACATGATACTCCAAAAACGGGACAAGAACAGAATGCAGAATGGTGGGTGACTGAGGCAGAATCTAGAGGGGTGGTGTGACTTCATGGTGGAGGCTCCACGGTTTCATCCACCGCCTCAGAGATGGGAAGCTGATGGAGGCACCTGCTCTTTGGTGCTGTTACTATCAAATACCATCCTTTGTCAGAGGTGGAAGCCAGTCAGCCAGGCCAGGCCCAGATATCTGTCCTTTGAGCTTCTCTGTGAATAGCTCTGGAAGCCACAGCTGTGGCTAGTCTTCACCTAGCCCAGGTCTCATCATCTTAGCAGTCTCCTGAGGTCTCTGCATCTACCGTTAACTTCGCCAGTCCATTTCCTAGAGTGCTGTTCCACAACCAGGCCGCCACCTTGCCCCAGCAGCATGGCTCCCCATTGGTTAGGGTAAAATCCAATTCACACGTGATAGGCCCCAGCCTCCCTCCCCTGACTCATCCATCATTATGTCCATGGTCCAGCATGTGGCCTCACCTGCCTCCTCCTCTCAGCTCCTTGGAAGCTCTGTGCTTCACTGGTCTCTTACTAGGTCAGCCTTCTTTATTACAGCATCTCACACAACCACATCTATCAACATCCTGCCGAGTACTCACTCTCCGTGTGTAATGAGGTATTCAACATCGGCTCTCTTTGATTAAGGTAGGATGCACCAGAGAAGAGACCCTAGTCTCCCTGTGGTGTCACCAGCACCAAACCCAAGGATATGGTTCATGGTTAAGTTTAAAAAGTCTAGACTGAGTTACCAGGTCCTATGGAGAAGATCTTAGCTGCACCAACTGGTTACACTTGAATCATTGCTACAAAGGGGCCAGGCCAGCCTGAGTAAGTGTCTGTTATGACAATGCAGCAAACGCCAGTTAAATTCTATAATATTCACTATGGAAATGACATTGGCTTCAACTTCTCCGGGCTCAATAACTGGGTCCAGTCTCTCTTCCTTTTGAAGCATTCCACAGCTCTTCCTGGAAGTTCCTAAAGCGCCAAACATCATCCATCTGATGCTTTCCCTCCTGTTCTGCTCCCTTGGTTCCGGTGTCCATGGCTCCTGACATCGTCTTAAGGAACCTTGATCGACAGTCCTGCTGTCTGCACCCCAGCTGGTTACCACAGCCCTGGCACAGGAATCTTCTCAAAAAAAGGCCCATAGATAAATATAAGTCTCCACCCACAGAGGCTAAAGCTGTTTGCAAAGTTGGAAAAATAAGCAGACAACAATAACTACAAATATCTCTAGGGTCCAGAAATAAGTCGGGACACACACAATGTGCGTTACCTTGTTCAATTATTGCTGATGTAGGAACCAGTTTATCTTATATGGTCTTTCTGGTCTCTGGAGACCCAAGTCATTTTGTAATGACAAGATCCAAATCAGCTTGGTTGAAGATAAATTACTTCTACAAAGATACATAGAACGAGTTCTGAAGTGTTTGTTTCTTCTTCATCTGTTGACTTTATGTTCCCTCTTGAGGTGTTTTCTCGCTGATTTCTATTTCTAATGCACTTCTCCTTGTGACCACATATCCTATGAACAACACACTCAGAGGCTTCCTTGTGTGGCTCTCAAGGCCTCGTGTGCTCTTCAGCTGCCCTTGTGATGCTCCTTGAGGACCCAGCAGGGCTCGTGGGTTCCCACCACCAGCCTGTGTTTATTCTTAGTTGAGTGAGTGGGGATGGACTTCCTGCCAGACTCCTGCTCTGGCATTCCAGGTAACTATGACCCATTCTATGCTATTTATAACAAGTGACAAAAATAGCTGCAGCCCTCTGAAAGGTGTATAGTGCCATCTGCCCGCTGGCCTCATCCCACTTGACAGATGGTTTCTCTTCCAGCCTCCAGAGGAGGCAGAGTTGTGTCCTCACTCAGACCAGAGGCCTGGGGTGGCACTGAGGCACGGCTAGCCTGGTTATGGATCCCCTGAAGGAGGCAGGCCTTTGGAGGAGAGAGGAGAAGGTAAGACAGCCCAGTGGTTGGAGTTGGCCACAAAGTCAGGGTAAGGATCACAGGCAGTGCCCATCGGACCCTGAGCTGTGATTGGGTCTGAGACTCATGGATCTTCAAGCCTGAGCTGGGGCTGAGTCTGGGGCAGGTGGTGAATGGACTTATCTGAAGGGACCAGAATGAAGGGCGGAGTCCAGACATACCCTGGCCCTTTCTAGCTGTGTGACTATGAGCAGTGTGTTTCCTCTACCTGGGTGGCTTCCTTTTCTGAGGAGATAGCCCTAGAAAACACTGTCATGCTCAGGTGCATCAGAATCACCTGAAGCTTGTTAAATAAAGATGCTTGGAGCCATCCTGGCAGATTGACTCAGTAAGTCCGAGGGGACGTTGGGGATCCATCCGTTTACCTGGGAGATCCTGATCTTCCAATGCTAGCTTTCCTTTATTCTAACTTTATTAAATCAGGGATAAGAATGCATGGAAAATAGGCATTTATCTCCTGTGATGATCAGCAGTGCCAGAATCGGATACTATCTGTCACTTGCTACACCCTAGAAGACCATCAATGGGGGGTTTTTTCAAAGGTGATTTTCGAGGTGGAAGATGGAATCACTGGGCTCAAGTTCATTCCCTTCTACATTCTGTCCTATATAGCATTTCCTTTTCTCACGGACTGATTACCATCTCGCTCAAAGGTCACAAACTGGGATCCTGAGAGACAAACGTAGGGAGGCCATGCATGAGATGGTCTGTCTAGTACTTTTCAGAGGTTTGACTCTGTCTGGTGTCAGACTGGGCACTTGGTCTCTGGTTCCACACAGGCTTGTCACATCCGACCATATTAACACCCAGTTCTTGCTTTTTCATTTCCTTTTTTTTTTTTTTGGTACCAGGATTGAACTCAGGGATACTCGCCACTGAGCCACATCCCCAACCCTATTTTGTATTTTACTGAGAGACAGGGTCTTGCTGAGTTGTTGCTTAGCACCTCACTGTTGCTGAGGCTAGCTTTGAATTCACAATCCTCCTGCCTCAGCCTCCTGCGTAGCTGGGGTGACAGGTGTACGCCACGAGCTAGCCCCAGTTCTGTGTGTTACCTGCTGGAATTCTGATTCTAGATCTAATTGTGCCTCTCAACCCCTATCTCTAGCCCAAAGCAGTCTTCTTGGCTCTAGACCCAGGTATCCAAATACCTCCTGGGAGACAATCCAGGTTATGTGCTTAACGGAAGGTCTGGCGGGACAGAGCTGAACCTTGTTAATCGTATTAATGATTCTGAGTTCACGTTTCACAGAACCTCACAGGCACCTAAGCTCACCCTCTTCAACCCTGAACTCCTCCCTCACCTTCCTCACCTGCACCCTGTGCCTCCACCCCACATTTCCTTTGCCACTAGGGCACTCATCAGGACGTGGCCTAAGACTGGGAGTCATCCTGGCCTCCTTCCTGTCCACTCCAATTTATCATCGAACCTTCTGCAAAAAGGTTCTCCTGAATCCATCCAGTTTTTTTCCATCTCTGCAGTTGTTACCCTAGTCCACGGCACCTTTGCCAGAATGGTTGAAGTGGCCTGTCGTTCTCCCTGCAGACGTTGTTGTTTCTGTTGGAACCCATTGTCCCGTCTAAAACCGCGGATTACACTAAACAACCCCATCTCGCCTCTCCCTTGCAATTCATTTGTTGGCTTCCCATTGCCCCAGGATGAAATCCAAGTTCTTTAACAAGGCTGCTCCCAGCCTGGCTCCTCCTCCCCTCCCAGCCTCCTCTGCAGTCTGTGTTCCAGACACTGGGGACTCCCGTGTCTCTGGGATGTGCCCTTCTCTCTCTGGCCTCTGGGCCTTCATACACAGTTTCTCCTCCTGGAAGACTTTTCCTCCTATTGTTAACTCGAGTAACTCCTACATTTTCTTCCTGTCTCATTTTAGCTGTCACTGCTTGGAAGGTCTTCCCAGATTCCCAAGACCAAGTAAGTCCCCTGCTTGGATCTGGCAGAGCCCCTCTGCTTTCCGTGGCATTTTCTTCATCACATTGCATGGGGATTGTTTCTGGTGATTGCTTTCTCTCTAGACTAAAGCTACATCTGGGCAGGGCCCACCACCACCTAGCCTGGTCCCTGCTTTCTCTGATGTCTAACACATACTTGGAATGTAGTAAGCACACAATAAGTATTTGTTGAGAAAAGGAGAGGAGAAGAAGGACAGAGGGGAATGGGGCAACCTGACTTTCCCTTATTCTGCAGTCATAAAGGAACAAGCATCTTGTGGCCAAGGGGAGGACAAGAGCTAACACACATTCCCCCTTACTGAGAACTTCTGAGGGCAGGAATTCTCTTCTGCTCAAAGATGTATCTTTAGTGTGTCAATCAGCTTCACATTACTATAACAAAATACCAGAGATAACTAAATTATAAAGAGAAAAAGCTTACTTTGTCTCATAGTTTAGAAAGTTCCAGTCTGTGATCTGGTGTCCCCATTGCTTTGGATCTCTGAAAGAGTAGCATATCATGAGAGTGTGTGGTGGAGCAAAATCCTCATGAACCAGGTTGCAGAAAGGAAGAGGAAGAGACCTGGATCCCACAATTCTTTTTGATGGCATACCTCCAATGATATAAGGACTTCCTAGTAGACTCCTCCTCCTAAGAGTTACATCACCTCCAAATAGAGCCACCCTAGGGGCCAATCCTTTAACACATGTGCCTTGGGGGACACTTATACCAACCATAGCACTCAGCATCTAACGAAGAGCAGTAGAGGTTGTTTAGTGAATGAATTAATTCAAAGAACATCTTGAACATCTATAACTAATGGTATATAACCAGCCAGAAATATGCTGTGAGTTTTTTGCTTGTTTTGTAATAAGACTTGAGCAATAGTTCCTTTTAAAAATATGTACACATGTACACACCTTGACAAAAATAAAACAAAATCTAAAAGAAAAGCCATAGTTCAAAAAAACTCTCAAGGGGGCCCTGTGTTACCACCAACCCCATCACATTGGGTTATATACTTACAAACGTGGGGCATATTGTCCAAATGTAATGGCACTCTTCCAAAGTCACAGAAACCCCCAAAGAAAACCCAGTTCATCTGCTGAACTAAAACGTGGATTTTTTTTTTTTTCACCATTTAGAAATCTGGGGTGGAGCATATAATGTGAACCTTGTATCTAGAGCCCAAAGTTTGGGTTCAAGTCCACCATTTGCTACATGCAACCTTGGGAAACTTGTTCAACCCCTCTGCTTTATTTTCTTCCCTGTCAAAGGGGGGAAATTAGACACCTTGCAGGGTTGTTTTGAGAAGCGAATATAAAATGTAAAGCACCCAGCACAGGTCTGACATATAACAGGTGCTCAGTTGATGGCTTGGCTTAAATGCACTCCTGCATTTCAATTATTTAAAAGCATCGTGGCTGAGCTCACACAGAAAACAAGGAGCTCATGAAATATTACTCTCCTGGTGGGAAGAGGCACTATTTCTTTACTGTCTGCTCTCTAAAAGAAAGAGGAAAAATGTGGCAGAGCATAGGAAAGCAATAGCAGCAGAGAGGCTAGGGAAAAGAAAATGGGAGAATTTGATTCTCACTGGATCTTGGGGTCAAACTGCAAAATAAGGCTCTTCATTTTTCCCCACCTCTCCCTCTGCTATGCACTGAATGTTTGCATCCCACCAGATTCATGTGTTGAAAGCCAACCTTTAATGGGAGGGGATTTGGAGATGGGGCATGTGGGAATTGATTAGGTTACAGGGGCGGGACCCTCATGAATGGGATCAGTGCTCATATAAAAGAGACCCCAGAGAGCTCCCTCAGCCCTTCCACCATGTGAGGACATGGTCATGCTGTCTGTGAACCAGGAAGTGAACCTCACCAGACATGAATCTGCTGGCACCTTGACCTTGAGCCATCCTAGCTCCTAGAACTGTGAGAAATAAACTTCTACTGTTGATAAGCTGCCCTGTCTATGGTATTTTTGTTACATCCCAAATATACTAAGGCAGCCTCTTGGTATTTATGAGGAAGACTTTAGGAGGTGACCGGAGGCATAATCCTCATGGGCAAAAGGAACATCATTTATCCAAATGTCTCATCTTGTGAAGCTTTTATTTAAAAAAAAAAAAAAAAAAGGAACTTTGCAATCATTTCAAAACATTTTTTCTTCTTTTGCAGGCAAATAGTATTCAGTTTAGAACATGCATATAAGTAAAAAAAAAAAAAATCAAAAACAAACCAAAAAAACCACACATTTCCCCCAAATTCCACTGTGAGGTAACTCCTGAGAACATTTTGCAGTTTATCTTTTTAAGGATTTTTTAGGCAATATGGCCATAAGGTAATATATTCTCAGGTAGCAAATGAGGTGGCATGGTACAGGACCTATTGTTCCATCACCTGACCTTTTTCATTCTACAGCTTGTTCCAGGTCAGGAAGTGAACATATCTAATGTCACCAAGGGCAACAGTAATGGACTCCCAGGGTGACTGACCACAGACACTCAGTGCCACAGACACTGAGTGCCCTCAGTGAACAACTTGGTAGTCAAACCTTTACACAGCCCGGAGCTGTTCCGTCACAGTTAATCCTCACATTCAGTCTTCATTTTTTTCAAGAAAAGAAGACAATGGGATGATGTGATGAAAATGTTTAAATCACAAATGGGTGGGACGGTGGCAAGGGGCTGGAACGCAGCACGATGCTTTCCATGTCCTATTCTGACTGCCCACCAAGTCTGATCACAAGTGTCAATTCATTTCTATTCGACAAACTTTAGAAATGAATGAGACACAGTTCCTCTCCTTAAAGAGATGGAAATCTAGTAGCAGAGATGAGACACAATAACTTATTGTACCTGATAAATGAGTTTCCTCTCTCATTTAGCACCAAAGTTCCTGCCTCTTTCATCATGAAGCAAGGACAAGATGGACATAATTATATTAGAAAAGTCAGGGTTTAATGTTGATATAGTAAGTGGCATACATTCACCTTTTAATTCTCACAGACTATGAGGTTTATTGTAAGGATCAATGCACAGAGAAGTTAGTATCTAGCCTAAGGTAATTCAGCTACTAAATGGCAGAATTGGGATTTATTTTGATTGATTGATTGGTTTAGGTACTGGGGATTGAACCCCAGTATTTTATTTATTTATTTATTTATATTTTGAGAAGGGGTCTTGCTAAGTTGCTTAGGGCCTCACTAATTTGTTGAGGTTGGCCTCAAACTTGCAATTCTCCTGCCTCAGCCTCTGGAGTCACTTTGATTACAGGTGTGTGCCACCAGGCCTGGCTCAGAAGTGGGGTTTTGAGTAAGGCCCTTTGGGGCTAGGGCCCTTGACCATTGAAGAACACTGCCTTTGGGCTGGGGGACAGTGTCATGGTAACCTGGAGCATGCACTGTAATTTTACCTTCTAGGTACTGTGGCCTGAAGACCAGCTTACTGACGTCCCCCGTGGTGGGGTTCATGGTGACCAATCAGTGCACCTACCACTCACCCATTGGCTTCCCTCAGATCCCAGTGGCTGCCTTAGCGGTGGAGAAAGTGGGTCACTCCAGCGTGCACTACCGACTTGCTCTGTTTCCACCTAAGCACACTGAGGAGTTGCCTTCAGTTGATGACCGTGACCTCTGTGATGGCTTTTTCTTCGGCCATCCTAAGTTGGCTCAGTTTGATGCTTTGGCCTGTACCACGGGGTCTTCAGTCCACGTCTTTGTGAATCCAACCACCAGCAAGCCAGCAGGCCTTCCCGAAAACTTCCGAAGGGGCCTTCTAAAGCTGATGAGCCCAGCTTCAGTGTGAATTATGTACACAATACATGGAATTGCTCATAAAATAAAGTTTAGATTATTCTCTCTGAAATTTCTTTTGATTTCTTAGATACATTTTTTTTGTGTGTGTTTTAGAAAAGGCTGTTAACTTCTTCAAAGATTTTTAAGAGTCATCTAGCTCTGTCAATGAATCACCTCCTTGCATCAGACCCTGGGCCAAGTATTTTGCACAGTTTGTCCCTTGGACCATGACCACCAACCTCAGGAGACAGGTGCTGTTCTAGCTTCCCCTTTTCAGAAGAGGAAAGTGAAGTTTGCAGAGTAGAAGAAGCAGCCAAAGAGAGGCCACTGGTCTCAGAAGCCCATACTCTCGATCACCACATAATATTGCCTCTCCAGCCTGCAGCACCCCTCAGGCCCAGGCCAGCCCATGGCCATGGAGGATCCACTCCCGCAAAGGAACCCCATTCACTTTCTGCAAGCCAACGACTCGTCTCTGCATTGCACGTCACGTTTCTTTACCAATATCTCACCAGCTGGGCTGCATACTTTCCATGGCTTGAGATCATTGATCTATGTGACTCATTAAATGTCTTCAGCTTCTTTCAGTTAATAATCATGTGACCCATGTGTTGGGGTGGGAGTGGGGATGTGAACTTTGGCCCTGGAAAAATCACCTTCATTTCCTATGTTTAAAAACAACCAAAAAACCCAACCCTTTGATGCTTATCTGTTAAATCCATCAACTCAATCGGTCACTAATGTCATGGCTTGAAGCCAAGAGTAACTATGAATAAAATAAACCTCTGATGCTGAAATATGTCAAGACCATCCTTTGGGATAATAGCAAAAATGGTAGCCACTTACTGAGTGTCACCTCCACAGAATGCTTTGTGGTCATGACCTTAATTGATCCTTATCTTGTTCTGTATGGCGGGTGTTATCATTAACATCTTTCACACGAGAATGTTGAAGCTTTTGAGAATTGTTGGAGGCAGGGGAAGGGTCTCCAGTTCAAAGTTGGCCTCAACCTCAACCTGACCCCCCAAAAAACTGTGGGCTTATTCTCTCTCGACCTCAGTTGCTTCCTTTGTAAAACATGATCCCTAAAGACCTTTTCCAGTTGGACTCCTGAATGCTTTTAAATAAATGGAGACTCTTGGCCTGCTGTGGAACTGAGTTCCAAATCCCTACCACATATGAATAGCTTTGGAATATACTCATTGTGTTATAAACAAATCCAAGTGCTATTCCTTTGCCATTAAGACCATTCAAATTCAACTAGGTCAATGTTTAGGTTTTAAAAATACTTCACACTGTTATCCTAAAGCTTGGAAGACTATTAACCAGCAGCCTGATGTTTGCAGGCATTATCTCTATGACCTCTGCCATTTGACCTGCTCAAGCAGGTCAGGGAGAAGAAATTTGGGTACTTGGTACATCACCTCCATCTTCAATGATTGCCACATACATTCTCTCACCTCATCTACATAACTACTCTGAGATTGGGCATTGTAACCATTATTATTATTATCTCCACCGTGGAACCAGGACAGGCTCCTCAGGAGGAAAGTGATCTGCCCAGACCGTGAAACTTCTGCCTGGTGGAGCTAGAACTTGAATCCAGCTGGGTCTTTGAATCCATCTTTCTGTGTCACCAGCTATGCATCTCATGGCGGCGAACCTGAATGCCACCAGTCTTTGAAAACTCTGGGATAGTAGTGGCAGTTTTATCAAGAGGCTGTTAATCAGAGGCAATGTAGTGGAATGACAAAGACGATGGGCTCCACCATTGGTGAGACCTGCATTTGTATCCCGGCTCTGCTTTCTCTGCAGGGAAACTGCGTGTCTAAGTACTCTCAGAATAGTTCTGATTATCCCAGCATCACAGCCTAATACTTGTGATTCCCAGAGTGGAGTGAAACTGGCAAATGATCCATGAGTCACTCCACCATTTTTCTTTCTCCCAATGGGCTTCATGTAGGTGTATACTTTATTTAGCCCATTCCTGCTGCTATAACAAAATACCTTAGACTGGGTAATATATAAGAAGGAAGTTCTCACTGTTTATGAGGCTAGAAAGTCCAAGATCAAGACGTGGGGCAGCTTGGTGTCTGGCAAGGACCGCTCTTTGCTTCTAAGATGGTGTTTTGTGGTTGTGTCCTCACATGATGGAAGACTACAGGGGAAAAGAGGGGCCTAGCTAGTTTTTTCTAGCCCTTTATAAGGGCACTAATCCTCATGACTTAATCTCCTCTGCGGGGTCCCACCTTTTAATACCACTACATTGGGACTTTGATTCCAGCATATGAATGCTGGGGGGGACGCATTCAAATCATTGCAGTGTATATGGACACTCCAGCTTGCATGCTCAAACTGAGTTCACTCCCCGACAGCTGCCTCTTGGTTACTCTTTCTAATTCGATGTGCATACACCTACTTTGCCTGCCCTTTGGAAGATATACTTGGGGAAGAGGCCAACCAAGACTTGAAGATGTTTGGGGTCATTTGGGCATGGAATTCTGGGTCTTATGGGGATTTGGAAGCATATCCAGAAAAGGTGGCCCTGGCTCTGAGTCAGAAAAACCCCTTTGTCCATGTCCTTCTCAACCATGGGAGAGGCACAGCCAGAAGAATGAAATGGGTCTTTCTAAATCCCAAAATGGGCGGGGAAGGTGGCCCAGGATCTGGGGAGATATGGATTAAAACAATCCCCTTTCATTGTCAATGGTGTCCTGGTCTGAACAACCAACTATATAGTCACCTTGTTTATGAGTTGTGTGGCTATGAACATCACTTCCCTCTGCAGTTCCCTGACTTGTGAAATGGGGAAAACAATGTTGTAGTCTGACCGCAGGCACTGTTCCATGCTGTCAACAGTAGGATTGCACTGCCCTGCTCTCTTCAAATTAGGTATGGCCATGTAACTTGCTTTGACCAATGTCAGTGGGCAAAAATGACATGGGTCACTTTCAGGTGGCAGCATTTACTTACCTGTGTTTGGCTTTCTTTGCACTACTGCTACTGCTGCCATGAACAACTGCCCCGCCCACAGCCTGCTTTGCCAAAGCAGAAAATTAAGCTTTTATGGCTTCAAAGCCCTGAGATGATAGGGCTGTTTGTTACCTAGCATAACCCAGTCCATTCTCTTTCTTTCAAGTACCAACCTCACAGGGTAGTTGCAAGAGTTGCATGAGAAATGTCTGTAAGTACTGGCATTGTGCCTGGTATACAGCTATTAGAATTCATCCTAGCAGAAACACAATATGCACCCTCTACACAAACACCTTCAAGGTTGGAAAATACTCAATTATTATATTTATTTTTTTGATGCAATTCTATGGGGAATCAGACACTGTTTTCTATTTTATGTGAGAAAAATGACAGAAGTAAGAAAAATGCCTGGTGAGGGGAGGGATGCATTACACCTGGGGTGTGTGTCCCTCCAGGACTTGCCAGAATTGAGAGTGGAGATGCTTTCTTTAAAAATAATCCCACATTTGGGTAAATCTCATGAGGTTAAGAACTGATGACATAATCTTTCTGGTGCTCAAATTTTTAATACTTCAGAGTGAGCCAAAGCAGAGAATATTATGGCACTCATTGGATTTTACTGGGAAATTCTAGCCCTATAAATTTGTTTTAAGACTACAGAGACAGCGAGCCAGATCTCAAATGCATGTTCTTGGAGGGAGCCAGGATTTTATTATAAAGTGGCAAAAATAAATCTGGAGAGACTTTAAAAAAAATTGTCAGCCATTACTACTTTACTCTTCACAAGATATTTTAGCTGAGCTGCTAATAAGCAGCCATGTGGCTCCTGTTTGCCGGGTACTTCTGAGCAGATATGACTTGTGCGTTTGCTAACAAGGGGACAACCACCATAACCAAGCAGGTGAAGAAAATCTTCAGGTACTTCAGATTTTCTAACTACATTTTTGTTACACTCGAATTCCTTCAAAAACCTACAGGAAGAGACGAGAGGTACAAAATGTGTGTTCATGTTTTGCTTAGACAGAATATGGCTCCTAGCAATTAATGCTTTCAGTCACATTAAGCATTAAATAATGCCTTGTGACATTACAGTATTTCCCATTACAGATCAATTTTGTAGCATTTGTTCATAATCAGACTTGAAATGTTACCTAGAAACAAATATGTTTTCCTTGAAACAGTCAGACCTTATTAGAAATCTAAGGTTTTACAAATCACCATGTTAACAGTTATATCCCCTGGCTAAGGTTTTCTTTCTTTAAATAGTGTTAAACTTAGCCCCAGAAGCTTAAGTCTCTTTGAAGATTACTCTTCTTATGTGCACTGACTTGAAAAGAAAAACTTAATGTTCCAAATATATCTAGTGTCCTACTATGTAAAACTTAATAAATCAACCAGTATTCCCTTTTCAGGAAAAATATTAGCACCTTGTAAAAATGTTATGCTTATGTTTAGGTTATGTAATGTTAGTTTCTCAAAAACAGGTTTTTGTTGCTTAAAAAAATCAGCCTATTTCTAGGTTAAGAGGAGTTATTTTCATTTCCTGACCACATAAGCATATGCTGTGGAGTAAACAAAGAAATAAAGAGAAAACATGAAAATCAGAGATTAGCAGCAGTGCAACCTACTGCTAAATTGCAGAGATTTTTGGAGCCAGGAACATCTGGATTTGAGTTCTGGCCCTGCCATTATTAAATGCATATAGAATCTTGGGCAAATTGCTTAACTTGCCATTCAGCCAGTATTAGCTATTTTTATAGTTTTTTGGACTTTTTTTTTTTCTTTTCTTTGATGGTGAATATTCTTTTTGATTAAAACTCCCGATCTCTTTATTTGTTGGGCAAACGACTTACTGTATGCCAAACTCTACTCTTCTAGGTCTGTCAACAGCCGTAAAGAAAACAGACCAGACTGCTGTTCTTACAGTTTACTTTCCTACTTAGGAGAGAGGGGCAATGTACAAACAAGGCAAGGCCAGATGAGAGAAGGCAGAATGGTGGCCCCTTAAAAGATACCTACCTCCTAACCCCCAGAACCTGTGAACATGACTATTTGGAAGAGGGGTCTTTGCAACTGTCATTAAGAATCTCAAGATGAGGGCTGGGAAGATAGCTCAGTCAGTAGAGTGCTTGCCTTGCATGCACAAGGCCCTGGGTTCGATCCCCAGCACCGCCAAAAAAAAAAAAAAAAAAAAAAAAAAAAAAGAATCTCAAGATGAGATCCTGGATTATGCAGATGTGCTCTAAATCTGGATTATGCAGATGTGCTCTAAATCTGATTGAAGTGCAAGAGACTGATTGAAGTGCAAGAGACATGCCAAGGGGAGATCTGGGGAAAAGAGGGAAAGTCCATATGAAGTTGGAGGCAGAGATAGGAGTGATGGAGCCACAAGTTTAGGAACAACTCGTGTCACTAGACACTGGAACAAACATGGAAAGATTCTCCTCCAGGGCCCTTGGAGAAACGCAGCCCTGCTGACCCTTGGATTTCAGACTCTGGTCTCCAGAACCATAAGAGTTAAGCTTGTCAATGCAAACCACTCGTGTGGCTGTGATTTGGATGGTGGCCATGGGAAACAAATACTAATGTTAATGCCAACCAGAAGAAAATAAGACAGAGATATGAGCTAGGGACTCAAGTGGGGACTGCTTTAAGTAGTGGGGTCATTGAGGAGGCCTCACTGAGGAGGTCACATCCATTACCTGAGGATGTGGGGGAATGGGTGATCTGAATCTGAGGGGGCAGCAGGTGCAAAGGTCCTGTCCTGGGAATGACATTGGTGTGTTGAGAAACAGAAAGTCTGAGGCTGCAATATGGAATATGGGGTGGGATATAAAAGGAAGAGGGTAAGGAGATAAGGCAGATGAGGACAGTAGGGACCAGATCCTCTAGGGTCTGTTAAGACGTCTGGATTTTCCAATTGAAATTCATCTTAGAAATATGACCTGCAAATACCCTAACTGCATAGAGAAAGAAGGATGTTAAGTATAGATTCATTAAATTAGCAAATATGGATATATTCTGGACATTCTAGTCATTGGATTTTTAAAAAACCCAGAAACTTTATAATCTTATTCATGGTCTCCCATTGCACTGTTTAATTCTATATGAATAATGATGTCATGAATAGTCTATATGAAGTCAAACACCACAGGACACAGTAGAAAATCCTCACGGGATCCTTTATTTCATTCACTTCCTACTCACAAGGTGGAATTTCAACCTGTAGTCATCATTTCTGCCAATCCAGTCAATGGCTGGGAAAGTCACTGTCCTAATCCCAGGGTGCCAACAATCCTGGGGGCAGATCCGAGGGTGGCAGATTCACCTTCACTGAGGAATTCCACTACATTTTGCTTCCTTGGGACCCCACGGGCCTCATTCCAATTCAGGATCATGGAGGAAATGGATCGTATTTCTATTCACTATTTCAGAGATCAGACCTACCTCATTTAAATGTCAAGAAAATTTTCTCAAGTATATTTAAAGTGTTTATCATTTTCCTATAGTTCTGCAAATGCCTGACATTCATCTTTTCCCTCCCTCTAAAATTCCTTTCGTGTTCACATTATCTTCCTTGATTACTTCTTAGTTAATTTAAAAAAAAAAAAGTGGATTTACTGTGTACATTGGCAGGTCAGTACAGAAAAATGCACAGAGGTTTTATATACCACTTACAGTAACAGCTCAGAGTAAAAAGTCAGGAAGAAAGAATCTGAAACGTTAAACTTGCTCGGGAATAAGGCTACCTGGGACAATACCACTATTTAACTGCATTAGAATTTTTCTTCTCCAACTGTTTACCAGTGGCAAATTTTAAAAAATTGATAATTAAAATATGTAGCAGTCACTCCATATACTGTCCCTCCCAATGTAAGAATAACAGAGGTTTCCAAGTTTTATTCCCCTTTCATTTAAATTTAGTGGAAAAAACTGTAAAACTCATGTTGCAGCAATGTATCCCCATGCATAATAACTATCTGCCAAGACTTTAATGTGCTTTGAGAGAAATCTTACTGAAAAATAGTGATGACCATTTTCCAGTAAATACTGAGTGAAAAATAATTTTTACCCCAATCTGAGGTATAAACTTGCTTTTTTGGGGACACAACTACTGTAAATTAGACCACTGTAGCAACCAACCAAGACAATAAATGAAAACCTATCACCATCTGCCACATTATAATATGTCTATCAAAGTTCATCATGATTTTTTGTGAGATCTTCTCCATAATTGGTTGCTTGGCTTCCAACAAACATGTTCCAGTTGTCCAGAATTTCCTCTTTAGTCAGCTTCTCATCCTACAGAAGAGAGGGAGGAGCTCTGTAACTGCGAATAGATCGTTCAGCATGAGGCCCATGTTATTTCATTGATTTGCAATGTTTTAAATGCTACATTGAATAATTCAGAAGCTTCTGGGTTCCACTTTCATCTACCATTACTGCACTTCAAAATTCCAAACTGTAACATCCTCTTGCTATAAAAGCTGCGTGAAAGTACATCAGGTAGGTCCCTGAGTAATTTCAGAAGCTAGAATCCATTTATGTCCATAAGTAGTGCAAACATGCCGGAAACAGGCCCTGAAGAATTCCACTTCCCTTTTATAGTCTAGCTGCATAACCTAACTAACCTGAATAACCTGAAAATTTGGGGCAACTAGCAGAGTTTGATGATGCAGGACTTTTTATTAATCATATTTATTTATTTTAATATTGATAGATAGTAAAGTACTGGAATTAGAAAAAGAAGTGGGAGCTTGCCTGAGGTGTCTGGCCTGTGGTGGGACAGGCTTCCTTGTGCCTGACATATTCCAGAAGTCTGATAAACATTTGGTGACTGAATGAATGGATGGATTAGCCTGTCTTAGGGCAGGCATGTTTTGCTTTAATTCTATGCCCCGCCCATAGCAAACAGAGTTGCTGCTTCTTCAGTCCTGAAAGATGTGACTTAATGAGTCTGTGCTTGCAGCTGGCTATCCAGAAGAGTCTGGGCCCACTGAGCCCACTGTGGGCTACCATGGCCTGGTCTCTACTGTAGGGCAAGAACAGGAAGTCAGCAAAACAGGGCCACTAGGGCCAGTGTTATCACCAGACACAAACAAAGCAATCTTATGTAAACTGTCACCCATCAATCAATGACCCCAAACATTTGAACTACCTTGTTCTTATCTGACTCGTATACCAGGTGCCTGGCTTCGGCTTGGGCATGGTCATAATCTTGAGGGAGGATCCAGTGGCGAATCTCATCTTTGTCCAGCTTCCCATCCTTGTTCAGATCCCGGAAGTCATTGAACTGCTCCCGTTCAGACAAAACCCAGTCTGGCTCAGGGCCATTATCCTCGTGAGAAAACATATCCGCTAGAAGGGAAATTGTTCAAGAGGGTAGGTAGAAGTCAAAACACTTGACCCCCTGAGGTTCTGGAAGGGTGATAACCAATCAGGAGACCCAACTCTTAGTGTCATTATGTTTGGTGGTGCTGGGGATGGAACCAGGGTCTCAGGCACACTAGGCAAGCACTCCACCACTGAGCTGCATCCCCAGCCCCATCAAGAGACCTAACTCAAACAGCTGGTGGGCAGTTTCTTGGTGATAATAATGCCAAGATTTATCCACTCTTAAGGCCACATGGTGGAATAGGAAGACCTGAGATTAGGATCCAGGAAGTGAACCTTGACTCATGACTTAGTTTTGTAAATGGAATTAGATTACTTAGTTTAGTGAATGGGTCTTAAATTTGTCTGTCTGTAAGAATCGGAAGTGGCTGTGCCTGTAAAATGGAGATATTAATTAATAAATCACAAGGTTATTAGGAAGATCAAATGGGCTATTTATGTGAAAGCTCTGTAACCCAAATTGGCACAATAAAGGTGAAAACTAGTAATAATGACCACTTAGGAGCATTTTCTACAGTCAGGATAACAAAGTGTTCCCACGCTTTTTTTTTTTTTTTCCCATTTGATTCCCTAACAACTGTATGAACTAGGTGCAGTTGATCCTCCCAATTTACAGAGGAAAACAGGAAGAGCCTCCCTATAAACCACAGCAAGTCTGAGCTTGAGGCTACATAGGAGCCCGGCACTCTGCTTTCGACCCACTTAGCTAGCCTCTGTGTTTAGGACTATTGTCATTTATGTCATTTCCCAAGGGCTTTCACATATCATTTTATTTCCATCCTTATAACAATTCCATAAGACAGACCATCATCCCCATTTCCAAACTAGCAGGAAAAAGAAAAAGTTAGAATGAAATGTTGATACTTTGCTCGTTCTGCCACTTGTTCTTAGAAAAAAGTCTGAACTGTGAGCAGTTTGTCTTTGATGGGAGCACAGTTTAGAAATGTCAGGTCATTTAAAAGTTTCAATACAAGGGGCTGGGGATATAGCTCAGTTGGTAGAGTGCTTGCCTCACAAGCACAAGGCCCTGGGTTCAATCCTCAGCACACATAAATAAATAAATAAATAAATAGATAAATAAAGTTTTAATACAGAAAAGAAACTCTGTAATGAAAATCCAATGTAAAGAAAAGTTCTCTGTAATAAAGTTTCAATATAAGGAAAAACTCTTTATAATAAAATTTCAATATAGAAAAACCTTGTAATAAAGTTTCAACGCAGAGAGAAAAACTCTTTGTAATAAAATTTCAATATAGGAAAAACCGTCAGGTGGTAAAAGAAGCAGGGAGTGAATGAGGGCAAAAGAGGAAGCCCACACTTGATATTTACAGGGCTGTGACACATATTAGCTAATTTGTACTTCAATCAATTCTGCAAGGATGGATTCTATGATTCCCATTTTGCAGACTGGGAAACTGAGGCTGAGAGTGATTACATGATTCTCTGGGGGTCATGGAGCCATTAAGTGGAGGAGCCCACACCTCTTGATTCCAGTGCCCTTTCCATTATACCACACCATCACTAGTTTCCCATTCATCCCTGCCTGAAGAGGAGGCTGTCCCAGAAATGAAAAGAAATCAACTGCTAGACAAGCTAATACATCAGGTCTTTCTGACTACAAGTCACTAGAAATTCAATTTTCATGTACAATGCCCCTATCTCCTTCTCTACTTGATGTAAAGAATGGAACATTTCTTTCAGGCAAAACCACTCAGAGTTCTGCCCCTGACTTGCACAATTTCAATGCAGAGTTCAGGAGGACCTGGAAGAGTACACGCTTCTAATCGAAAGCGCTACATTGTTTGCTTTTTTTATCAGTCGGCCTTTTCTGTCAGTCTAATCCTATCACCGCTGTCACAGTGAGACCTCCAAAGCTCTGAACACTTCCCTCTCACATGTACCCAGCAAGTGAAAGGCGCATCTGATTATGCAACAAGGTAGCTGTCGGCATCATTTATTCCACAAGGGTAGTGCCACCAAGATCACTTTAATTACTGAGGCAAGAGCTACCTGTCTGTTACCAATGACAGACAGGCAAGTGTTCAGTTCTCAGAACCATATAATGATTAGCAGAAACTTTGCTTATCATTACCAAAGGTACACGTCTTTTATATGGGGTGGCAAAATAATACAACCATACCACCAGAGAGTGAAGGCAACTTGGGCTCTAGGTTTATATAGAAAGATAATTAACTGCTTCTATTAAATATGCACATGAAAATTATATTATCCCATTGCTCTTTCATAGGTCAACACCTAAATCAATTGATTGTCCAGTTTTGAGCTTGACTGAGATGGGAACAGATATTCCCAACAGTATGTAGTTGGAGCCATGTGCCTTAGCAGTTTCTGGGGCAAAATGGACATTTACTTACTGCCTGCTCAAGACCTTTATGCTTGGAGGGGAAATTGAGCTACCAGGGAGGGCTTAACCAGCAATGATGGCTTCTGATGCCAGTGAAAACTTGAGCTTTAGCCAGCCAGTGCTCACAGTGACCTGAAAATGTACTTCTCAACGCTGCTTAAGGGAACCTCTTTAGATCTCAATGGTAGGTATGGAACAACCACAGGATGGAAAATGGGAGGCACAAAATGGCTGTCTTTGGACAGCTGGGCACTTTGTAGAAGATCTGATCTCTGAAAAGGATACCTTCCTGCAGAGAGCTCAGATTCATAAACAGTTCTACTGACCATAGCTGCATCTACTCAGGGCTTCTAGGTTGGGCTGACACAGTCTGATTCTAGAGTCTTCCCCTAACCCTGTCTGCTCCATCCTCACTGGAAGTCTATAGGCTTTCCAATCCCACCTTCCAATGGTAAAATGAGGCATTGTGATGAAGGTACCTGAGAGCCACTGGGCTAACTACCAGCCAGCCCATGGTAGAACCAGCCTTTTCATCTCTTCTCCACTGAATGAGGTTCGATAATGCTCCCCTGATATAGCACCATGGGGGCTGATGTGACAAGTGGGGTGGAAAGCCCTCCCCACTGGGAAGTCCCAGCAGGACACTATCAGACTTGCAGCTGCTGCTGTAAGAGATGTCTGGGGAAAATACCCAGGCCCATGGGTGGAGAAAAGGTGCCCTTAGGAGGACAGTGAGCAACTCCAGGCCAGCACTCACCAATGTACTCATCCTGGTCCACAAACCCATCCCCATTCTTGTCGATGTCCTCCAGAGTTTCCTAGGAAGCAAAGGAGAAAACAGAATGTAAGCTGGCCATGTGCTCTGAGCTGAGAATTCTAATGCCCAGTTTTCATGGCCTAATGCTTGGTGACCTCAGGCTCATTCTCTTACCTGCCCAGGCATTAGTTTACCTGTTAAAACAGACAGTGGATTCTGTCCCTACTCCCCACACCCCATCAGGAAGTTCTGCCAGCCCAAGCAATCTCCACCATCCAATCAAACCCTGGGGGATCTGTGAGACCACTGGATTGGCCGATAACAAAAAGATTCCAGGGCTACCAGGACTAGGAACACTGAATTGTTGTCAGAGAAATATGAACCCACAAATAAAAAATAAAAGCATATCTGACTTCTGAATGTATTCTACTCTGTACTGAGTATATTTGACTTCCTAATTAGATATTTTGCCAGGTCAGTAATTAAATGAGTTTACTATCCTTTGGCACAGCAACTCGAAAGATATCAAAAGTCAAAGAAAGGGCTGGGGAGATAGCTCAGTCGGTAGAGTGCTTGCCTTGCAAGCACAAGGTCCTGGGTTCTATCCCCAGCACCACCAAAAAAAAAAAAAAAAAAAAAAAAAAAAAAAAAAAAAAAAAAAAAAAAAGTCAAAGAAAATAGCCAACCCAAGAGCACAGCACTAATCTTTATATATATATACATATACATATATATTTTAGTTGTAAATGAATACAATGCCTTTATTTTATTTGTTTTTTATGTGGTGCTGAGGATCGAACCCAGTGCCTCATACATGCTAGGCAAGCGCTCAATCACTGAGCCACAACCCCACACAGCACTAATCTTAAAGGCGTGCAATCTATACACTTGTGGATAATTCCATCTTCACTGTCCTGTGGCAAATTAGTCATCACTAAACAGATATTGGACAGTTCAGAGAAATGATTCTTGAAGTCATTGCCCAGTCCTGAGGTCCTGAGCATGAGCTGGAGCATGAGGCAAGAGTGGACCCCTCCCTGCCTGGATAACTAAAACAATCCCAAGCTGCTTCTGAAAAAAGCAACTAGACTGGTTCAGGACATCTACCCAGGAAACAGGTGATGACATTCATTTAATTGTTATGGAAAATGGACACCTGGGACCCAAAAAGTCACTGTGGAAAGTGGTGACTCAGAGAGGCCTTATAAGCATACTCATCCCTCAAGTCCTAGCATCTGGTCTACTCATCCTCCAAAGACCCATCTTTAAGAATAGCATCATTTTAAGCCAGCATTCTACCTTAAGTCCATACAGTTTTAACAATCCAGTGCATTTCATTTCAGAATTTTTTTCTAATTCCCTCAAAGCTAAAAAAAAAATAGCTGGAGAGTAGCTAGTTGCTCACTAAACCCATCTGCTCTTCCTGGGCACAAACCAACACTCTATTTCGCAGTCTCTTCATATCTAGAAGGGGCCACTGGAACCTAAGTGGAAGAGATGTGGCCAGAAGAGTAAAGACCAACTTTACTTTCTCTTTATTCCCTTTCTTTCCTTTGTCTGCCACCTGGTCATTATCAGGATGACCTTGAAGTCACAAGGGCAGAGCCCAAGATGCAACAAGTCTGACGTGATGGTATTTAGAGGGGAACTGCTTAGGAGTCGGACCATCTGTACAGGACTTGGTATAAGTAAGAAAAAAGCTTTGATCATGTTAAATGATTTTGATTGGCGGCTATTTGTTATAGCAGCTAGCTTGCACTAACTTCCTGGGTACATAAGCATTCCACACATTCAACTTCAGATTCCTTCTCCAATTCTCTTTAGGCTACAAATGTCTCTCTGTGGATGAAGGGACAAGATGAGGGGCAGCATTTTCCTGGGTCTTTTCTTAGCCCAGGCTCTTCATTGATCTCACCAAGACCACAATTTCCTTCATATGCTCAAACTCCTCAGGGTGCAGAAAGGCAGTGAACTCTTCCCGAGTGGCTGTGAGGTCTCCATCGAGGTCTGCAGCCTTGAACCTTCTCTCATCACGTGGCAGCATCTTTTTGAAGGTGTGGTGATCGGAACTATCTTGGAACTCTGCAGGGTTTCCTGTAGGATGTATGTAGAAATGCCAAACATTACACATTGGACAAAAGGTCCTGACCTACTGAGTTCTTTAAAACATTTTATTTCGGAATGCCTCTAGTATCTGTCCCTTCAAGTCATCCCTTCATAAAGGCCCTAACAGCTTATTAGGGACATTCGTGCAAATGGTTAAGAGCATAAGCTTTAGACTATACAATACTGTGCTTCTTTTTGCAGAACTCTGCTTTCATCAGTACAGTCTTTGATCTAAAATGTACACAGACTCCCTATCTTGTCTAAATGCTTCTACCTGGCTTTCACTGTCTCCTGCATTTTGAGCACATGTGTGTCTTTGGTTCTCTTGAGGCCTGTCTCCTTGCCGTCTCTACTAGGCAACAAGAGGGTTTGTGCCCTGTACCTCTGCACCACACTCCTGCCTCATTACCCCAATCTAGTTTGTCTTAAATCCAAATTCCACCCGTCACTGAATGCAGTACTATCTCTGCTCTACCCCCCACCTTCCCCACAGGTCTCTGTCTCTCCAAATAAAAGTCCATTCTTCAAGACCCAGTTCCCAAACCACCCTCCACCATAAAACCATTTCCCCTTCTCTGACTGCTCCAAAACACTCCATTTTTGTTACCTAAAATTTACCAATGGTTTGAAACTCTACTATATATTTCCTTTCTGCTTTCTTCTCTGTGTGCATCTCTGAGATGTAACTTCAAGTAGGGCAGCGATCTAGTGGATTTAGTAGTTCCTCACACCTTCCCCCACAAATCCAGGAAGGATTTCAAGGTCAGCAACTCAGTCCATTCTCAGTAGGCAGAGGGGATTGTTCACAACAGGTTCTGTTTGGGAGGCTATGCCACCTCACAAAAGGGGTGGGCATGATGACAGAGTAGCAAATCTCCCAAAAGAAGGTTGTTCCCTGGACCCCAGCTGGGTGCTATCTCCCCTTACCCAGATAGTATCCATAGGTGGCTTGTTTGTATTCTTCCCAGGAAATTTTATCATCTTTGTCTCTATCATAATCCTTCCAGACTTTAGCAACATTATCATAGATGTATCTTTTCTGCACCCGTTTGATCCAAATTTTCAGCTCCTCAGTGGTAACAAAGCCATCCCCATCACTATCAATTCGATCAACAATCTTCCTGTAGTAAAAAGGAAAGAAAAAAAAAAAAAAAAAACCACAAGATTATTATAAAGGCATGTGTGATCTTGGTCCAGCAAAAGATCAAATACTTGCACCATCTAAAAGTGCATAAATTACTAAAATAGAATCAGTGATCCAGTGGTGCTGGAAAAAGTCTTAAAATGTATCCTTTCCAAGAATGATATGCCTTTCTCCCACACCTCAACTGCTGCCCATTACAGACATTACTAATGGATCGTGCCCCTCTGTCCTGACAAACCTAGATACGACCTCAGAATTATTCTTACCACTGCCAACTGATTGGAGTTGACCTAGAAGATGAAATCTATCTGTCCTTCCTGGAGCATTCCAACTCCCTCATTTTAGAATAATGAAAACCGAGGCCCAGAGAAATGCAATGACTTTTTCAAGATCACACAGATAGTATTTAGTATAATCTGAATAAGGACTCATTTTGGGGGGGCTCCAGGTCCAAGGCAAAAAATTGAAAATTCTATGTAAATCATAAGATAAGCAATTTGTTTTTTTTTTTTTTTTTTTTTTTTTTTTTTTTTTTTTTTTAATGTCCTACCACCTTGAACTCAAAGACTTGGAATTTAAAACAGGTAATCATATCTTACTGGACAAAGTATAAAATGTCAGAGATGAAAGACATGTCATGGAACCTATTCCAGAAACTTGAGCAGCTGCAGAAGCCTAAGTCCCCTGCTCTCTGGGTGAAGATTCACAGGCCAATGGGGTCTCCAGCTCCACAGCTGGCCCAGGTTCCAGTGAATTCCCACTGGACTCCATTGAAGTATCCTTATGGCTAGTCCAAAGCAAACTTCAGGTTGGAAACTTACCATGTGTCCATCTCTAAGCCAGATGGTCCCAAGCTAGGAACACCATTTCTGTAGGGAACTTCAAACACATTCCTAAGTTATTTCTAATGTCTATAAAAGTTTTGCCCTAGCAGTTCATTTACCTGGGATGAGGTCATACTGGCCAACTATGACTTTTTCTTTTTTTTTTTTTTGAGGCTAGAATTCTATTAACTTCAGTGGTAAAATTTTCTTGCCAACAGAAGTTCTGATTGGCAGTTAATCTTAGATTAATTAAAAATGGGAAGTGAATTCCTTAGCTCTTCATCAGTGTAGCTTGATGGTTTGATCTCCCATAACTAATACCTTTATGGAGAGGGTAAAGGAATGGGGTGGGGGGGGGCAGTGGAGTGATAATCAAAGTCAACATCTCCTACCTGAACCCAGGGAGCTTGGTCAAGCTCCTCTTTCTCAGCAAAGGGAAGGTACGAATGCTATTAGCACCTTTATGGTGCCCCTTCATTCCCAATTTTAACAGATCTCAAGCCTCAAGCATCTTTAGGCTTCCCCACAGGAAATTCCAGACAGACGCAGCAAAAGTTTTTCAACACTGTGCAGTGTTAATCCCAGCTATTGTGTGTCAGGCACTGCTCCAATCCTGGGAACACAGTGGTGACATGCCCGTTGGCTACTCAAAGCTACTAAGAAGCAAAATCTCAGGCCAGCAAAGAGCTAAGGACATTAGACCATACAGTCTTCCTTTGAGGAATGGGTACATCCAATTTACGCAAATGAACCTCCAGGACATAGCTCAGCCTGACACATAGTAGGAGCTCAATAACTGTTCGTTGGAAGACTAAATAAGATCTTGACCTCTCTCTTGAAAAAAAAATCTCAAGAGTGAGATACTTGTAAAAATGAAAATAAATTGAAAAATTTTTAAATTTTTTAAAAATGAATGAGATACTGGGCTGGGGTTGTGGCTCAGTGGTAGAGCGCTTGCCTAGCACATGTGAGGCACTGGGTTCGAACCTCAGCACCATATAAAAATAAATAAATAAAATAAAGGTATTTTATAAATATGTAAAAAATATTTTAAAAAAGAATGAGATATTAGGAAAGGCAGATGTGATATATACAAAGCTGAATGCTTTAAGCAGAACACCTGGATCCTTATTCTGGCTCCAGTGCCATTATTTGAGACCTTGGGCAAATGACTTGATGCTCTGAGCCTCAGTTTCCCCATCTGTAAGCTGGAACGCTTACTTCACAAGGAATGTTGTGAGGAATAAAGACGAGGAGGTGTGCTTTTCCTCACTAAAGACAATAATCTAGATCTGGGTGGATGGAAACTCCATAGACACTGAGCAAGTAACAGAAATGAGCAAAGCCACCAGGAGGGCCAATGGCAACTGGGAGATTCCCTGACAGCTGTCACACAAAGTTGCCCAATTGGGTGTTCAAAAAAAGAAAATGGGGGTCTGTATGGGAAATCATACAAATTTTTAAAGCAGCAAGTGATTTATATTTTCCCCTAGGATTACATAAGGCATTTTGAAACTGCATGTAGTCTATGGGTCCCCGTTTTGCAACCCTCTGACCTAGGTGTTTCGAGGGGCTATAGAATGGTCAGAATTTTAGAACCGATGGTCAGATGGTGGGGACAAAGCTGCCTAGATCCAGCCAGTAGACCCTCAGCAGCCGAGACTTGCTGGGAACTGGTCCCGTAATTTCCAAAAGCCCCATCCCACCTACTGCCCATCTGGTGGCTCAGGTCAGAGACTCAGATGCCATCCTTGGTCTTCTCTCCCTCCTCTCCCCCACACTGAGTCAAAAGCAAGAGCTGCCACATGTGTCAGGATCCATCCTCTTGGGCCACGGGAACTCCGGATTCAGGCTTTCCTCGCCTCCCCCTTCCCCTGGCATCCCATCTGTGCCTGGGTTATGCTCTGCACCCTACCGCCAGTCTTCTCCTAACAAGCTTGAGTGATTATGACATCTCAACCACATTCAGGATAGTACTTATCTCCATCACACTGAAGTCCCTCCTGCTCTGCCCTTGGTCCCCCTCCCCTACTCCCACCTCATTTCTTCTCTGCCCCTTCAGGGACCTAACATCCCTCATGGCCGGAGCAGAGTTCAAAACCTTTATAAATGGGCTGAGCTGTCTTCAGGAATGCCTGACAACTTCTGAGTCATCTCACAGGCTCTGATCAGGTGACAGCTCCAAGTCACCAAGTCCCTCTCTCCAACCTGAAATCTTAGGGTGCCTTCTCCTTGACGGGCTTGCTGCTGGAGTTTGTACATGCCACCATCGCAATTAGGTATAGCATCTGCCTGTCCTCCACATTTAAATATAAGCACACTGAGGCCTACAACATGAGGTTTCATGCTAGATAACAAATGTGGCACCTGGTACACAATAGCCATTCCAATGTTTGTGGTATGAATAAATGAAAGAAGTCAAGGTTTTCACACAAAGATCAAACCCTGCCAACTCCATCAGCACTTGCTCTAGCCATTAGGCTGACCACATAATGAAGGCAATAAATGAGACCAAAGGACCCAAAGTTACTCCCATTCCTCCCCCTCCTTCCTCTCCAGCAACAATGCAGAGTGGGTGCCACTCAGGGCCCCAGAATAAATCAGTCTCCAAGTGCCTCAAAGCAATACAATAGTCTGAATTTAATCAATGGCCCCTATTGTTAAGTCCTAAACAAGAAGAGAAAGTACGTCTCTGCCAAATAAAAGGTACTTGTTTGGAGGTGACTTTGAAGTTCAAAGATCTTTTTATCACAACAGGCAGATGGTGCACCTCACAATAGGTATCATTTATCCTCATATTCTAACTACACACATTGGCCTTTGGTGGCCCCATGAGCACAGGGATGGCTGTGTTCCTTTTATTACAGCAGAACATGAAGATCCTCCACCCCCAGGAGCAGGGTTTTGGAAGCCTGCTGCCCAGTGGGCAGTCTATGTCCCTCCCCAACCCTGCCTCCATCTGGGCCCATGCTGGCTGCTGTCCCTCTGTGGAAGGATTTCCAGATAATTCTGCACAATACCCAAGTGTCTCCTCCAGGGCCCAGGGAGGGGTGCACTGAGATGTATCAAAGTTTTGTTTCTCATGTTTGGTTTCTGATTCCACATCTAAGTTCACGATCCACCACCAATGGCCACTCTCCAGCGTTCTGTCCCTAACAAACAGTTGCCAAAGCACTGGATGCCTTGGGGATATCTGATAGAAACAAATTAGGGGACCGGTTTCTACTTGTGCATGCCCTCACCCCCGGCATCTCTTATCCCCAGTTCCCCGTCTCTTGACAACGGTATTTTTACACCCATACACCAGATTTATGGGACAATTAGGCATCAGGCAATAACATCCCAGCCACAGTCGCAGGCCAAGAATCAAGCCCCACATCTAGCCTGCCACTTCATCGTTTATTCATTTGATTCGTCCTTGAGACCTTCTTAGCAAGTGTCTCAGGCCCCGGTCACTCCCGGTCTGGGGGCGGGGGTGTAAGAGTTAGAACCTGAGAGGGTGGGGAAGAACTCAAGCCATTAAAAGGCCACTGCAGATAAACTTCTTTTGTACACACTCTCCCCTCCCTTCTGATGCAACCGAAGAGGGGGGCGGGTTCTCTGGGTCCTGGCTCCGCGGCAGCTGCCACGTTCTCGACTCCCCGCGGGAAGCCACCCGGCCGGGGCGTGGCAGCGATCTCCACGCGGGGTCCCGGCGCCTGCAGGCAACTTTGCCGGCGCCGCGCCGCCAGGCGGGCTGGCCCGGACGCTCGGAGCCACGCGCGCTATTTCGCTTTCGCTTTGCCACTGAGGTCCCGCGTGGCTCCCGCCCAGTGGCGCCGTGAGCACCTGTGTCGCCCCCAGCGCGGCCCGGGCCGCGGCCTCACCCCAGCCTCTCCTTGCTCTCGTCCGGGGTGAGCTGATCGAAGGTCTTGGAGTCCTCCTTGCCCAGGAAGGCCTCGTGGTCGTACTGGAAACTCTGGTTGTCCTCGGGCGGCCGCTCGCCCAGCTCCGAGTCGGGCCGCACCACGCGCTCCTTGCGCACGGTGGGCTTGGCCCGCAGCGCCCGCGGCGCCAGCACTAGCGCCAGCAGCAGCCCCAGGGCGAGCCCCTGGAGGCGGCGGCGGCCACCGCGCGCCATGGTCCCGAGGAGAGGGCGGCCGCGAGGGAGGCACGGAGCGCGCGACGCGAGCGGCGGATCGGCAGCAGGGGCTCGCGGCGCGGCGGCGGGGCTGGGGCCGCCGGGGGGAGGGACGGCCGGCGCCGCAGCCAGAGCCCGCCCCGGGCCCCGCCGAGGGGCGCGCCCCGGCCTCGCGCGGGCGGCTTCGGGCGGCCGGGCTCACGCGCCCATTGGCCGCTGAGCTGCCGGGGGGAAGCCGGGGCCGCGGAGCCACGTCGCCAGCCGGGGTGGTGGGCACCCGGCTCGGGTTTCGCCTCGGCCCCTCCCCGCCTTCTCGTCGCGAGGGGCGGGCCCAGGCGAACCGGGCCGGGGACTGGAGGGCTCGCGGGAAGACGGGGAAGTTCTTTGTCAAGCAACAGATGTTCAGGATAAAATTCCCTCTCGTCCTCCAGTTCCCGGGAAGTGTAAGGCAGCACCCGCTGCTCCCGCCCCGCCACCAACTTCCAACTGAGAGCGTCCCCAGCCGCAGACACCCCCCACGCCACCCCCGCCTAGATGTGCTCTTAAGCCCAACTCAACAACATTTAGCAAAATTTGGAGTTGGTTACACGAGAGTTTGCGGGGAGGCCGGGGTGTGGTCCCCCTAGTAGGGGATCGCAGACTGGAGCAGGGTCACCGGATAACTTCGACATGACCCAGGGCCCATCTGAAAGCAGCCCTGCGCATTCCAGCGGCCTGGGGGAATAGAGTCCCGGTGCTGGCAGATAATCCCGCCTCCCCAAAGCCATAGGAATTTCAGAGTTTTATATTTTCATTTCTAAATGTGGCCATTCATTTTACAAAGGGCTACACGAATCAACTCCTATCTGTACTATCTTCAAAGATAACAATCTGAGAAACTTGATTCCATAGAACTTTCTGCAACCATGAATATTCTCTGCCTGGGCTGATCTATAGGTTGTGGCTATTGAGAACTTGACATGGAGCTAGTGTAACTGAGGCACCAAAATTTAAACTATTAATTTATTTTTATTTTTATTTTTGGTACCAGGGATTAAACTCAGGGGCGCTTAACCACTGAGCCACATCCCCAGCCCTTTTTATTTTTTACTTTAAGACAGGGTCTCACTAAGTTATGGAGGCTGTCTTTGAACCTGTGATCCTCCTGCCTCAGCCTGCGTAGCCACTGGGATTATAGGCCCGTGCCACTGCACCCGGCATTGAAAATTTACCTTTAATATAAATAGCTATATATGTCTACTGGCTATCATTGGACAGTGTTAGGTCTAGAGCAGTCATTCTTTTAAATCAGCCTTTTAAAAACGTATTGAAACTCATGGCCATTTTTCAAAACACACACACACACACACACACACACACACACAGAGTTATTGGCATGGGGTGTGGTTTAAGAGTCAGAGAATCAATGAATCTTCCAAAGCCCCATCCACAAGCCTCAGGTTAAGGATCCCTAGAAAAACTAAAGCCATGGTTGGAGTAATAAGCCCTGGAGAGCTGTACTCCCTGAAATGTCCTCCATCTTGTTTCATATACCTCCCAACCTTCCTCTTATTCTAAGAAAGGTCCCTGGGCAGTGCTTCTAGTCTTGCAATAAGGATATCAGGACTTATCAATAGAAGCATAGATGCAAGTACCTTTCTTATGAGGATCTCTTTCTATCAATTAACCAATAATTACTGTAGCCTCACTATAGCCTGGACTGGATGCTGAGGATACAATGCAGAACAAGACAGTCATGGTCTCTGCAGAGCTATAGCTACAGTGTGTGTGATCAGATAGATGTTCATACATTCATTCATTCATTCATTCATTCATTCAAAAAAATTGAGTGCCTGCTTAAATGTGAGGATTGTGCCAAGTAGGTATTGGTTTCCTGACCATTCATGGATTGCAAATCAGCATGACAAGTACTCAGAGAGGAAGACATTCTGTTCCATGAGGTTACTCCAGAGGGATAGGACCCAGACTTGGGGATCTATCAGGGAAGGGCTCTTGAGGAACGGACTTCTCTACTGAGACTGAAAGTGTGTAGGATAAGCTAGACAAAGAGGATGATAAGATCCTGTGTGAGCTGGCAGAGAACAGTGGAGTTTGAAGTAATGCCCTTGTGACCTTGTATATCCCTTCTGGTTGGCAGTGCCTCCGAGCCTTACCCCACCTCTGCTGACTTTGCATGGGATCAAAAGTACTGTTTGAGACCAGCCATGTTCCCCACTGCCAGTTTAGAGTCTTGGATTTCTAGCAAAGGAGAATTATGTTGGGTGTGCAAGCGTTCCCTACTAAAATGAAAACGTCAGAGGTAGGTGGCTTAGTATCCTCTGTGCTTATCTGGCATTCAGGATTTGGATTGTTGAGGGAGTGGGGAGGAGCCAGAGGAGCCACAGGAAGAGACAAGTTTAGAAAAAGCAGAGGATTAGGAAGTGAATGGAGACTGGTAACAGACTTTGCTTATGTATAGCTTTTGCCACAGGCTGGTCTGTGTTGCTGGGATTGAACCAGACTCTCAGGAATGAGAACAGCATATCCTTTGCCCTTTTTACAGTTGGCTTCCTGCCAGATACTAGTGGATTCCAACAGATTGTTCCAGAGGTAATCTTGGCTCCCATGGGAATTAGCAGAGAATTCCAGCACTGCTGTGAATCTGGAAGCATTTATGTAATTTCCCCTGGGTTTACCTATGCTCTTCCTTCATGTTTTCAGCCCTCCCATCTCTCATGAGAGTTTAACAAGTCCTCTCAACCAAAGGAGCAGAAAAGGTGAGGATACAAAATAGTCAAGGCATTACACTATGCAATTGTTTTCTTTCATTTTTAAAAATTGCTTTTCATTTCTCCCTTGTGCCTGTATGGGGAGACTAATTAAGTACATAATCATTTCTTAGGTTAATCTCCATTCTTGATCAGGCAAAGGAACTCGAAGCAGGAGGATTGACATATAACACAAAATTGGAAAAGGAAGGAAACCAAAAGGAAAAGGAAGTTCCAAGTAGGGCTGAATTAATGGGCTGATCTGCTGCATTAGGCTGCAAGTAACTCCATTAAAACTCTAACCAGAAGTTACTAAAAAAAAAAAAGAAAGAAAGAAAGGAAGAAAGAAAGAAAAGAAAAGAAAATGTAATCATCTCATGTAACAAGAAGTCTTGGGTTAGATCAACTTCACATTGGTTAATTTAAGTGGCTCAAGGGCATCATCAAGGAAACAGGGTTTTATTTTTTTTAACCTTTATTTATTTTTTTAATTTAACCGGTTTTTTAAAAATTTCTTTATTTTTTATGTGGTGCTGGGGATCCAACCCAGTGCCTCATCCATGCTAGGCATGCACTGTACCACTGAGCTACAACCCCAGCCTGGTTCGGGGGTTTTGTTTTTCTTTCTCCCTAATCAGCTGGGGGTTGGGGGAGGGAAGAGAAGGGAGTGTTTCCTCCCTGAATCAGGAAGAAAACTTTCCCAGGAGACTTCCCTTCACATCTCATTGGTCAGAACAGTGCCTTGTGCCTATGCCTGTTCCAAAGACAGGCAATCGAAATGGAAATTCCATGACTGATTTAGACCAATGAAGGTCCAGTCCCTGGGGCTGGAAGATGTACAGCGTCTTCTGAAGCACATGGTGAGGGTTCTCTTGGCAAAGAAGGACAAGCTGGAGGGCTATGTCTGCCAGAGGGAATCATGGTTAACCGCTTTCATTTTTAAAAGCACTTTCAGCGTCTCTGCCTCCTACTTTTCCAAATTCAAAATCATATAAACTCTTTGAGGACAAATTCAAATGTCACTCTTTCCATGACATTTTCCCTTATGCCTTCAAATCAGCATCAATTACTCCTCCTCAAACTGCCCAAAGCCTTTGTGTCTCACACATAACACTTCAGAGTCTGATTTGTATTAACAAATTTGCTTCAGTCCCTCCTAATTCTGAATTCCTGGAAACGACTGATCCCATCTGACTCATGCCCATGTGCACAAGTCCAGGGACTAGCACGTTCATTGCCTTCTTACAGAAGTTGATTGCCATGAGACAGAGACCAGGGACCATATCCTGTTGGTTCACCACTATTTATGCAATACCTAGCACAGTGCCTAGCTCCTAGTAGGTGCTCACTCCTGTCAGGAGCAGAGAATGAATCATTCCTTTGAACTGCCCAAAGACAGAGGCGATACCTCTCTGGGGAATTTCTCAGTGCACAGATGCTAAATGAAGATCACCCAATTGATATGGAGAGCCCTGCTCAAGGGAGATTCTGTGCCAGCCACGGAATTTATTAGTTCATGGTGTTGGGTTCAAACACTTGTGGCCCGGGAGTAGAGAGTTATGGTTGCAAGCTGATAAGCCCTAATTAAGCTGTATTACCCTCAACTTTAATTTTGTTTGTCTTGAAGAAGCTTTCTCACAACAAATCCTTTTGATGCTTCAACCTATATAATAAATGTGCTGAGCCTGTTTGTGGTCAGTCTTCTTCCATCAGAAGTTTGGCTGATCCACCAGGTCCCACTTTTTCTCTATTTGTGTCTGTCTTTTTTCCAATCCCCTTACCACCTGGTTTGGGAAACTGAGTAAACAGTCGTGCCGGTCACAAAACCCTCCACCTCTAAAATCATGAATAAAGAATAAAATTATAATAGTTACCAAGTTCTGCTTCTGGTCAAGATGGGATAAGGGAGGGATTAGATTTCCCCTCCCAGTGGAAGTAAACAAACAAACAAACAAACAAAAAGTCCAGACAAAATACATGAAAAAAAAAAAGAAAGAAAGAAAACAGTTTTCAAGACACTGGACTCCAGATAATAAAGGGCACTGGAAATAAATAAGGCAAGTTCAATGATTACCTATTTAGCGCCTTTACAGTTTCCAGGTCACTGTACAGGGAGGGAGAGCTAAGATAAATCCTAGCAGACCGCCTGAGTTGAAGAGTCAGAAGGGAGCATCCAGAGACCAAGTCAGTTATAGTTCTTAGACAAGCAGACCAGAGAGGAGACAGCTGCAGAGACAGACCCCTAAGATCTGTAGGGAGTCCTCCTTGAGTACTTAGTAGACCATTGATCAGTGCATGCATATGAAGCTGAAGAGTGAGACATCTGAAGGGGTAGAAGGAATAGTTAGTACTGGGACCACCACTATTCCCACCAGTCAGACAGAAAATATCATAATTAATTGGGCACCAAGTAGAGAACTCAGTGAGGTATTGCCTCCGTGGTGGGGAATAATTCACTGTTCCTGAAATGCCTAACGAAACATAAAAGACCTGGAAAGTTCCAGCTCTTATCAAGTAACTTAACTCCATTCCAATAAGAGAGCTCAAGAAAACTTTCAGACATATGAAAAATATGCAGCACCCTATAAAGTAAAATTAAAATAAAAATTTCTAGCATACAAAGGTACAGTAAGGCAAGAAAACACAACGAGGAGAATGATCATCAATAAAACCTGACCCAGAACAGATGTTAGAATGGATAGACAAAAACATTAAAATGGTTATTATAATGATAGTCAATGTTTTTTGGAAGTTCAGGATAAAGAAGGAAGTTACAAAAAAAAAAAGATACAAATTGAAAGTCTAAGAGTTTAAAATTTATCTCTACGTAAGTTTAGTAGAATATTAGATATTGCATAAGAAATTATTAATGAACTTAAAGGCAAAATAATATAAATCATCCTAAATGAAACAGACAAAAATGAATTTAGAAAATGAAAGAGAATCAGTGATCTCTGGAGCAACCACAAATATATATATAATTAGAGTCCACAAAGGGGAGACAGAAAAAATATATAAAGAAACAATGATCAGACATTGTCCAAACTTGATGAAGACAATAATCCACAGATCCAAGAAGCTCATCAAACTCCAAGCACAAGAAACATGAAGAAAACTCCATTAAGGCACACCATAATCAAACTGCTTAGATTCAGTTATAAAAACAAAATCTTAAAAGCAGCCAGAGAAAAAAAGACAGGAGATTATTGCCAATGTAGTAAAGATATAAACTTTGATATTTTAAACCAAGTAATTTTTATCCCTCGTGATGTGGAATTGGACCTCCTCTGCAACTGGTTTGTCAAAATTCTAACTCCTGATGTGATCATATTTGGAAATAGGATCCTTAGGATACCTCATTTAACCTTTAGGGTTAATCTTTATGGTTAAATGAGGTTAGGTGGGGATTTAATCTGATAGGACTGTTATCCTTGAGAAAGGAAGAGAGAGTTCCCCCTCAAGCAAGCACTATGGAAAGGCCACACAAGCACCTGAAGAAATACCAAGAAGTCAACACATCTGTAAGCTGTGACTAGGGCCCTCACCAGAAACCAACTCTGATCTCAAACTTCCAGCCTCCAGAATGGTGAGAAAAAAAAATTTCTGTTGCTTAAGTCATCCAACCTTTGGCATTTTGTTATGGTAGCTTGAGTGACTAATATAACTGGTAATTATATTTCATGATTGTGCTCAATGCTGGTACAGCCAGGTTATGTGTAAATGGGGAAGAGTACATGAATAAAAAAAGGGGGAAGCCTTAAAATGAAAGAAAGAGAGGATCAATGATAAAGCAAAGCGGTGGAGCAGCAGAGCCCTTGGAATTAGACAAAAGCTAAGGATTCTCAACTAAAAATTATAAAGATAAAAGTCTGCGTTTATTTTAGAAGATTCATGGAACACTTGGAGGCACCCTTGGACTCTTCATAATCCCCTGGACCTTAGCCTGAAGAACATCTGTCCTAGGAAAAATCAGCTGTGTTGGGACCAAGAGCTTTGGTGGGAGATTCACCAGGTGATGAACAGAGACAAGGCCATCAGGGAGCCATTGTGGTGAAGGAGGAGTTGAGTCAGCGCCTCCGTGGAGTGCAGGAGGGTAAGGCAGGAGTGCTGGGGCTTGAAAAGGGTTGAAAAGGTTAAGATGTACTTGAATTAGGGAAAAGGATGAGGAGATGCGTAGCAATACGTAAAAGAATTCAGTTCTTAGCGACACCAGCTGGAGTGGGTCACAGGACTGCTGTAGAACCCGTCAGCAGAGGTGTGGTTTCATCAGCTTGTGAGGGAGGTTTTAGCAACAGCAGCAATCGTGGCAGAAGAAAAAATGGATATGGGGTTTAGTGCAAGTTGGGAATTGTCAAGGAGACTGCAGGATCATTGGTGTATTTGCTTCAAACTAAGATGTCTGTTAAATGAAGGTCTAGCTGCCAATGTCAGATAAAGAGGGAAGGAGAAAGAGAGGAAGAGGGGGAGAGAGAGGCAAAGAGAGAGAGAGGAGTAGAGGGAAGAGACAGGGAGGGCAGGAGGGAGGAAGAGAGGGAGGAAGAAAGGAAGGGAGTATACAAAGAAGAGAGGAAGGGAGGGAGGGAGCGAGAGAATTCTTTTAGCCTTTGGAAGGATTAAGGTATTAGATATCCTTTGCCTGCCCTGGGGCATTGAATTTCTTAGTCTGAATGTATGAAATTTAACACCCCGTTAGTAGGCAATTAGAAGAGTTTTCTTTAGTTCACCAAAGGATCCTAACAGCCTATGGGCAGGAAAATAAAGCAGTACTCTGCTATTCCTCCAGAACAATGGGATGCCCCAACCTTGTCTCCCTGTGGATGAGACTCTAGGCTTAAAAGCTTCCATGGTCTTAAGGGTGGACTGAAAAGATGGTGTTCTTCTAAACTCAACAGATGGTATATAACCACCTTTGCCCCCAGACTTTCTCCTCTCAGGCTCTCAGTGGGATTAAACAGATGTGTTCCACTACAAGTAATTCTTAATAAATCTTGGAAGAGGTGATACTACCAAGTCTCCCACACAGGATGCCGCTGAAACACCTGATGATAACTGTCAGCAGAAAGTACTTGAAACAAGGTCAAGGCTGTTGCTGATAAGCCAAAGGATAATTAAACAAAATGGACTCTATGGGAAAGATTCCCCCCTTGAAAAATGATACATGTTCTTATAGATTAACTGTAAAACACAGATAAACAAAAAAAATGAAAATCACCCCAAATCCTACCACCCTAAAAATAACTGCTCTCAGTATCCTGTATGTCAGACCCAATGCATTCATATGCAAATATATAAATGTATGTTTCATGAACATGGTATCACATTACATACATTGTGTTGCAACAAGCTTCCCATCACCCTGCAATTTATCACTCTATTGTGAACATTTCAAGTCAGTATACAGCTACATCAGCTTAATGGCTGCATAGTATTGCACCCTTCTTCAATTGCTAGAAATTTAAATTGCAATTGTATCACATATCCATGAGCATACTAATGCTTTGCAATGAGCAAACTCAATCTCCCTGGCATATGCAAATAAACGTTTGGTTAGTTCAGAAATTTTGGGGGTTCAACTGATCTGGGCTGGGCTGGTTTGTGCTTCTGCCTCAGCTGCCAGTTGGCCAGGCAGGACTCCTCATTCTGAATGCATTTCTTAAATGACTGGGGCTGGCTGTCTCTCAGCCCCTCTAAGATGCCTCCAACTGGGACAAATAGGCAAGAGGGCAGTTCAAAAATGAGCTATCTTCCAGGAAGGAAACTCGTCTGGACCTGTTCTCATGGCTGTTCAGATTAGCAAGGGCTAATCTATTTAGAAATGCACAAGCATTTTTGCAAATCTCTTCCGCTTTATGTCACATTTGCTCACTTCCTGTTGACCAAAGCAAGCCATGTGCCAATTGAGCAGAGTGGAATTATGGGGCAAATGGTGTGGGTGTGTGTATGGGGTGTGGCGGGGAGGGGGTTGAGAACTGGGAGCTATTATCAGTAAATTCTTGCACAAGTATCTTTGGTTGTTATCTGACTATTCTATGGTATAGTTCCTCAACCTAAAATTGCTCCATCAAAGGTATATCCTTTTTTGAAGACTGAACGTAAGACTGCCAAATTGCTGTCTAGAAAGGTATACCAATTAATGTTCTCATTAACAATAAATAAGAAAGCTGATGTATCTAAATTCATGATGTGTAGCAATCTATAAGCTGGGGGTTTGCACTTAAAGTTGACTGATATATGTCCCAAAGCCTTATAGATATAAACAAGGGGAAATCTGTTTATCGTGTAAATCCCAGGAGAGTCCTAAGAAGAATTGGAAAGACTCCAGGGCAATGTCAAAAGAAGAGGGGGTGACTATATATGTATGCTGGATGTGCTGGTTTGCACGGGAACATCTTAGTTCATCCTGTTGTCCTGACTTAACTATTATTAGTGACGGCTGTTGCTCTCAAATTTCCCACTGTCACCCTGTTAGGTTACCTAGTTTTAATCCCAGACTCCTTCACTCATGCAATTCATGGCTTTTGCAGTTTTATTTTGAATGTTTATTATGTGTCAGGTACCAGGCTAAACACTGAGGATGCAGTGGTGAGCAAAACCGGCGTGATCCCTGCCCTCACAGTACTTTCCGTCTAATCGGGTACGATGTTCATGAAATAACCACACAGATCAGTGCAAACCCTCAGCAGTGGCGAAGTCTCCCAGGAGAGCTCCAGTACAAAGACATTTTTGTAATAGGGAGATTTGATCTTGTCATGGAGGTCAGGGAAGGATCCAGAAAGAAGTGACACAGCAACTGGGGCAGGAAGCATGCATTGGACTTACCTAGAGGAAAGTATCTCTGGGCAGGTAAGGGCAAAGACTGTGATGGAAGGAAGCAGGTGCAGGCAAGGGCGTGAAAGAAGACTCATGTTGTATGGAGAGAGCCAGGGCCACGCGGACTGAGATCAGACTAGAGAAGCTCTAGGTGAGGGATACTGGACATGTCTACCTAGCATCCCTTACAGCCTTCTTCTTTCCCAACAGAATGCCTGTTTTGTTCAGGGATCCATATGCACCCTAACAAAGCTTTCACTCCCAGTTTAAGGCAGTAATCCTGTTCCCAGGAATTTGTTTAGTTATAAGCCTGTGCCCTGATTCTGGCAAATGAAAAGTGAAAGTTAGTTTCCCTGGGAACCGCGGAGGAAAGTTTCTGCATTCCTAAGAATGAGTCACAAGAAAAGATGGCTCCTATTTGTTCCTCTGAGCGATGCCACCTAGAACTGCTACAGCTATGTTCTCCTCTCAGATCGAGGCCAGCACTGAGGATGGCAGAGCAGAGATATGGGAAGAACCTTTTCCTTGATAGAGGTTGACATGCTGAATCAACCTGCCCTGAAGACTGTGTGTTTTAGTCAAGTTTTTCACTACTGTGACCCAAAGCCCTGAACTGAACAATTTTAGACCAAGACAAGTTTATTTGGGGCTCACGATTTCAGAGGTCTCAGCCCGTAGATGGCTAACTCCCTTACTCTGGGTTAGGTGAAGCAGAACATCATGGTGAAAGGGTACAGCAGAGGGAGGTAGCTCAGGATATGTCACTAGGAAGCAGAGAGAGAAAGAAAGTTCTGCTTACCAGGGACAAAATATATACCCCAAAGGAATGCCCCCAATGACCTACCTCCTCCAGCTACACCCTACCTACCTATAGTTACTACCCAATTAATCCATTCAACTTGATTAATGCACTGATTAGGTTAATTCAATCATTTCATCTCTTTCTTACATTGTCTCAAACATGAACTTTTCAGGGACATATACTATCTAAACCACAGCACTATGGTACGTTAGAATATCCTGTTATATGAGATACAAAAATTCACTATTGTTCAAACAAGATCAAGTTCCTGTTTATTACAATTAAAATGCTGTAACAATAAAGAAAAGGATACACCATATCCCCTATTCATGTTGAGGTCTATGTTAAAAGTTTAAAAAGGAAAACCTTAATCCTAAAATCAATGGGAAGTTATTAGCTTTAAGCTGAAAACATGATCTATAGTTGCATTTTACAAAAGATCATTCTTGCTGCTAACTGGAGAGCAGGTTCTAGAAGGGCCAGAGTGGATGCAGGGAGACAAGTTAGCAGGTGTTTCCCTTAGGTAGGGAATGTGGAATATCTGCCTTGGCCCCACACTTAAAATAGGAGCCTGTGGAGTGAATACCATTTTAATGAACATCATTCAAATTCAATGTTGACATTTTTGTTTTTAATAATATCTCAAGGTGTTAATGAAAGACTCCAGTACAGAGTGGCCTCCTTTTTTTTTTTTTTTTTTTTTTTTTTTTTTTTTGGTGCTGGGGATTGAACCCAGGGCCTTGTGCATGTGAGGCAAGCACTCTACCAACTGAGCTATCTCCCCAACCCCGAGTGGCCTCCTTTTCAGGGCCAGCATTTTGGATGAATTTTTCCCTGACTTAAGTTAATCTAGATCCTACCTTCTTCTAGGGAGATTCCTAGAGAGTGAAAGGTGAGAGATGATAGCCTGGATAGAAAGTGGGGATAGAGAAGGTGGGGAAGAGTAGATAGAAATATTTTGAAAGTAATATTTTGGTGAAAGAATGAATCAATCCAAAAAGGGAGGGAGAGAAGTTAACAAGTGCATTTCTTGCACTTGTTTCTGCAACTGCAAGAAATGAGGGTTCCATTAGGTGATATGAACAATTCTGGAAGAGGTCCTGGTTTGGGCCGAAGCTGATTCTGAGTTTAATGAGGCATGCTAAATTGATGTTCCCTTGGGATTTTCAAGGGGGAAGTTTTGAGAAAGTGGGGTAGGGTGCTCAGAGGGCAGCTTGAGCCAGAGTTAATACTATTTTAGGTGCATTCATTTTAGGAAATAATTGAAATTATGGGCCTGAATGAAAAACTTTGGGAGAGAAGAAACCTAGGGGAGAAAAGACCCGGACCAGGCTTCTTGCAAAGACCACTGAGAAGCTTTTGACAGAGGTAGAAAGGAAACAGAAAAGTATGGTGTTGTGACAGGGAGGAACAGTGTTTCAAGTAGATAGTTCACAGGGGAACAGGTGACGGTTGGGAAGTCAAAGAAGAAATGTGACTGCAAATCTCCCGAGATGGCGCCCATGAACTCTGCCTCCTGTAATTCATACACTTATGCAGTGCCCTCCCGTATGGAGTTGGGACTGGCCCTGTTCAATCAATAGACTGAAGAAAGGACACTATTGACTTTACAGGTCATATGAATCCTTGCAGCATCCACTCTGGTCTCTTAAATACTTTCTCTGAGGAACGCCAATGACCATGTAGGAGTTTGCTCACCCATAGACCACATGCTCTGAAGAGGCCCAAACTAGCCATGGAAAAATTCCCGGTGGATGGAAGGCAGATTTGGCCCACCCGCAGTTTGTTATAATGATTCCTGCCTGGGTTCTAGCCAGGAGATGAAAGAAGGCAGGCATCCTGGAAGTCAAACCTTCAGATGGCTCCAGCTCCACCAGGGACTTCAACTGAGACCTCCCAGCTCATCCCAGTCAATCCATAGAATCAGGAAAGATTTTTAAAATCCTGTTTTAAGCTACTAAGTTTTATAACTAGCATAAGATGTGACTTGAAAAAAGAAATGCCTTTTTGATTTAGAGGTATGGAGGTCACTGCTATTTCTGGGAGTTACAGGGACAGAAGTTAGATGAGAGTGGTTTGAAGAACTGGTAGACGCTGAAATAATTAAGAAAATAAAGAACCACTTTATGGAGAAGTTGGGCTTTGAAAGGAGAAGAGAAAGGTTAGTAACTGGAAAAGAATATGAGGATACAGGAAAGTTTTCCTGAAAGTAGTCTCTACCATTTAAACATGCTTGAAACTGAAGCCTATGAAATACTCATAAAAGACTGAACTTGAATCAAATCAAGCTTCTGATGTTACCTATAATGTATAAAGCTGCTCCCCTGACCTTTCTGGTGCAGCCATTTTCCCCGCCTTCCAACTACTGTCAATCTGTGAACATCCTAGTTAGCTATTGGTTCATCAGTCAGCTTGCAAGTATCCTTGTCCGTTATTGGTCCCCTGTTAGCCCTGCGGGATTCCACTGCTTCACTGTAGCTACCCCGCCATCTTTTCTCATTCTTCTCTCTCTCCCCCTGGCTTTCTTTCTCCTCGTTTTCCACTCTCTCTAGTACGCACCCTTTCTCTTTCCTTTCTCTTTTCCTCTCATTTTCTCTCTTACCCTGCAGGGAGACACTCTGTTTGCTTAATAAATTCCCTTATGTGATTTCCTGTGTCAGTGTGGTTTCCGTGGGATCTCTTACATTACCACCATTTTTTTTTTTTTTTTTAAGGTTAAGGTCAGGATTCTTCTAGGAGGTCAGCATTCCTGGTTCAACCATTTTTTTCTTCTTACTTGTTCTTTTTAGATATACATGACGGTAGAGTGTTTTTGAGATATTATGCATGCATGGAGTATAACTTTAATTAAGATCCTGTTCTTGTGGTTGTTCATGATGTGGAGCTCCACTGGTCATGTATTCATATATGAACATAGGAAAGTTATGTCTGATTCATTCTACTGTCTTTCTTTCTTTATTTGGAGTTCACTACTTGGGATTGTAGAACATCAGCCATGGTCCCCTTCTCACCCTTGGGAGAAGTCTGCATTGTTACTACTTTTAAATAAAACCTGCTTAATATGCTTGCCTTGGCATGCTTCTCTAGTGTTTAAACTTCAACATTAGAGGAAGCAGAACTTGTCACTGGTAAACGGTGGTATCAGTAGTCTCTAGTTCCATCCATTTACCCACAAATGCCATACTTTCATTCTTCTTTATGGTTGAGTAATATTACACTGTGTATATATACTACATTTTCTTTATCCATTCATCTGTTGTAGGGCACCTAGTTTGGTTCCATAGCTTAGCTATTGTGAATTGAGCTGCTATAAACATTGATGTACTTGAGTCACTGTAGGATGCTGATTTTAAGTACTTTGAGTATAAACTGAGGAGTGGGATAGCTGGGTCAAATGGTGGTTCCATTCCAAGTTTTCTAAGGGATCTCCATATTGCTTTCCTGAGTGGTTGCACCACTTTGCAGTCCCACCAGCAATGTATGAGTGTACCTTTTCCCCAATGTTTATTTTTACTTGTATTCTTGATAATTGTCATTCTGACTGGAGTGAGATGGAATCTCAGTGTAGTTTTAATTTGCATTTCTCTAATTGCTGGTGATGTTGAGCATTTTTTTAAATACATTTTTTGACCAATTGTATCTCTTCTTGATTGGGTTATTGTGTTCGGTGTTAAGTTTTTTGAATTCCTAGAGATTAATGCTCTATGCAAAAGTTTTCTCCCATTCTGTAGGCTCTCTGTTCATGTTATTGTTTCCTTTGCTGTGAAGAAACTTTTTAGTTTGATACTATCCCATTTATTGATTGTTATTACTAATTTACTAGAAATTTGGGGGCTAGAGATGCAAGTTATCAACCTTGACAGATGTGATTGTCCAAATCAAGAATTTGGGACACTCTATACAACAAATGGCCAAGAAATCAATGATATTTTCTTGACAAATAGACAAGAAAAAGAAAAAAAAAAAAAAAAAAAAGGTAAGGATACTGTTGTAGGATAAAAATGACATGACTAGACAAAACAACCAGCTACCACATAAAGAGCCTGTTTGAATCACAATTTGAACAATCCAACAATAAAAAGACATCCTAGAGGCCACTGGGAAAACAAGATGTGGGGGTTATATGAGATGTTATTGAGGGATCACGGTTAGTTATTTAGCAATAATGGCATGGAATTCAAGTTTTTAAAAATATGCCTTTGTCAGAGACCAAGATGATCTGATACAGGGAATTTTCTTTAAAATATATACATTGATAAAAAGGTAATAATTTTTGAGTTTGGGTAGTAAGTAATAGGGAGTTCATCAAATCATTTTATCTCTTTTCTTTTTGTGGTACTGGGGATTGAATCCAGGGCCTCACCCATGCTAGGCAAGCACTGTACCACTGAGTTACACCCCCAACTCCTTCTTAAATATTTTATTTTGAGATAGGATCTCACCATGTTGATCCTGGCCTGGAACTTGAGATTGTCCTGCCCTAGCTTCCCAAAGAGCTGTAATTACAGGTGTGTGCCCCCATGCCCTGCTTTCTATTTTCAAGTGTATTTGAAAATATCTAAGACAATTGTTGAAAAGTATATTGAAACATAGTCTTCATTTTATTAAGAATTTATAGGCAAAATTAGGTTCATATTCAACTGCAGAAGCCAAGAATAGAGTATGTCCTCATTAATGCAGTGAGTCTTCTTCTGGGGTATTGGAGAAAAATTCCCATATGAATTTGTTAGTCTACTGATTTTTCTACAAGAAAAAAGAGCTGCAGGGAAGAATTCAATTGAGAGGAAGTGCCTGGAGGGAAACAGGTCTTTTGATAGTATAAAGTTCTAAGGAGGAGGATGGGTGGAATCCAGAGTCAAGGTGAAAGATGGGCCAGTATAGATAGGGTGTGTATGTGTGTGTGTGTGTGTGTGTGTGTGTGTGTGTGTGTGTTGATACCTTGAGGTAGAGGCAATTCTCATTTGGCAGATCCTGAGAGAATTAGGAGCTAGGTCAACGGTTAGCAGGTTGGAGGATTGGAAAGCAGGAAGTTATGGAAAGAGATGGGACAAAGTAATTGAGGTGAGAGGGAAGTGAATTTACTGGAGGGACTCAGTAGATTGCAAGGAAGGTTAGAATATCAATAAGCTAGAGTGTTATTGAAGCAAAGGACAAGAGACCTTAAGGTGGAGACCTTGAGAACAATGGAAGGAAAATGCCAAGGGACCGGGAGGGAAAAGAAGTGTTGCTGTGGGCACCCTGATAGTGATGAAGAATGGACCCACCTCCAGTGCTCTGGACTCAGGAAGTGAGGGGCGGGTACCAGGCATCTGTGTGTTTAGCAGAGTCCAGGTGATTCTAATACAGGTGCGGGGGTTCTTGGACTATGTGTGAGAAGTGCTGCCCTGTGCTGGATGGGCATGTAGCCAGCTTGGTCCTGGAGGACTGTCATGTTCCAGCGGGAAGTATATGGGACAGACAGCAGGACACGGATCTGTGTACTGTCTCAGGTGGCTCTGAAACTTTCTTGGCTTGATGAATTGCAATTCAGGGACCAGATTAATCCAGTGGGGTGCCCTTCCCAGGGCTCTGGGTGGGGCTCAAAAACAAACATGGTAGCCTCCAAATGATGCTGCCTGTGCTCACCTAAGGGTTCATATCCAAGAACTAGAACTCCTGGGAGTCTTGTTGTTCCTTGTTTGTTTTTGCAATTGTTGATTTTAGAAATAAAAATGGGCTTTCAAAATCAACCAACCAACCAATCAACACTGTTGAGGTTGGCACATTTGGGCTAATTGTTTTCTTCTCATTTAGACTTATTTCCCACTGAGTGTGAGGTAGCACTTTCAAGCAAATCTTTGGTAATTCCCAGGAAAAAAAGCAATTGCTTTCATTCCCCAGCAGGATATACTAAAGTGGGCTTGTTTGCAGAGAGAATGGGAATAGCAGTTTTTATAGCTTAGGGTCTGGAAAAAAACTGCTTTTTTTTTTTTTCTTTTCCCTGACGGTCACAATCTACCCATGCTTTAAAAAACTGTTTTGAAACCAAAAGTACTCTAAGAGTCTGGGGTGTGCTAGAATGGTCTGTTGAGACACCACTTGTTTGCCAATTTATTTGTGATCTAGATAAACTTAACTCTATTTCTCCTCTCTTGCAACTTCCTCAGTCACAATCCCTGTGAGTTGCGCCGATGTCAAGAAATTCAAGAAATTAAGCCTGTCTTGAATAAGCAAAAGCAATAGGAGCCCAGAGAGAATTGTTTTCTTTTTTCTTGCTCTCCACTGTGATTCTCTGATTTAAATTTGCAGTGGCAGAAAGAAGGAGAGATGGGTGCCTGGGGAAGGGAACACAGCCTGGATAAAGGCCTGCAGGCCAGCTGGTCACGTGGCCACTGTCTGGACAGTGGATGAAGCAGAGCCAGCCTGGCTTGTTCTGGGGTGCTGGATTAGGGAGGCTGAGCACAGGGGCTTTGAGTGGTGCCTGGGGAAATCCTGAGCCATTTAAATGCGCCATTTAAATCTGACAGACAAATTGGTGTTTTAAGAAGATTTACCAGGTAGTGATGTGCAACGTGAGGCGGGGGCAGGGTGTTCACAGAGATGTGGGGGGAGGGGGAAATGAAGCTTGGCGAATAAAGATTCTGCTTTGGCCAAGAAGACACTTACCAAACATCTGCCCATGTCCCTTGCTTGTGTCCCCAGGCACCACCCTCAAGCATGCTCCCCCTCAGTGAACAGAATCTGCAGCTGTCATCTGTCCTCTTAGTGCTATGCCTCTGATGTCACCCCCACTCCTCTCTCCTATGCAGCCACTGCCATTCCCCCCTGGGTATAGGCCTCCCTGCTTCTAGCATCCTGGTTAAGTCCTTCTCCACCTGGCAGCTGTTTGGGTGGAAATGGGGTGGCCTTTCTAAAACACACGGAAGGCAGTGTGTTCCCAGTGACTCAGGAGGCTGAGGCAGGAGGATCGCATGTTTGAGGTCAGCCTCAGCAACTTAGTGAGACCCTAGGCAACTCAGTGAGACCCTGTCTTAAAATTAAAAATAAAAAGGACAGGGGATGTGGCTCAGTGGTAAGCACCACTGGGTTCAATCCCTGAAACCAAAAAAACAAAAACAAAAAACAAAATAAAACATGAAATCAGGCCACTCCCCAGTCCTTTTGTGGACTCCCCACTATCCTTCAGGTGAAGTCCAACTCTTTGGTGAAGGCAGGAGACCGGATACTGGGCAGTGTTCGGCTCTCCTTTCTTCCCAGGGTTCTCGCCTCTGTCCCCTTCTTCAGTCTTGTGACTCGGCTGTTTGAAAATGCTTTCAGTGCCTCTAAAAGTTCATGTTCTTTCTTCTCATCCCCATTGAGAATATCCTCCATTCCATTTCTCCCCTCTGACTCATTCTTGGTTTAGAGATCCTTTTCTCCAAGAAGCTCTTCCTGGGTCATGGGTCACTCCTGTGTCACTGGCCCTTCTCTTCTTTTTAGGGCATCTGAGTTTCTTCCTCCTCACCCAGCGCCCCTTCTGACAGTGCAAGGTGCCCTGCAGATAGTCATCAAATGTGAAGATTGAATATACAAGAACCTGGGGTGGCAGGGGAAGGTATTGGTCCCATTTTACAGATAAAGAAATCAAGGCTTAGACAGTGATTTCATAATCTGTCTGAGGTCTCTCAGCTTTGCAGCCCAGAATCTGCTTCAGGGCTGTGATTTCCTGGGCAAGGATTTTTCCTCTTTCTTATAGTCACAGAATGGATGTCATCATGGGAAAGAGTCCTGTACAGTGCCTTTGATTCTGGCTGGTCACTCAGAGAGCTTCCAGCAGGGCCACTGTGGGAATGAATGTGACAATAGATGAAGAGACTTTGATATATCAGTAAGGGATTTCATAAACTGGAGTATTATTTGCTTTGGAGATTGCAAAGGGTTTAGAGTCCAAATGGACCATTTTTTTCTGACATAATTTGTACATTTATTTCACCAAAGTTATTATTCAGAACAAACTCTGTTTCTGAAAGTTGAGGGATCTGGTTGCACTTGTTCATTGCTATTTTTTCTTCCCTTCAATAAATGTTCTTTGCTTACCTTTTTTTTTTTTTTGATTGACTGAAAGAGCCACATTTCAGAATGATAGATATTGTTCATTTAACTCCAGCATTTACTTTTCCCCTAAACTAGCGTGCTGTTCATGATTGATCAGACTTCTCCCCCATTTAGCACCCATGTAAAACATTGCAAAAGATTGGGTCTGCAGCTTGGAAAGCATTTCTGCAGCAATCTGTTCAAGCCGCAGTAGGCTCGCGGAGTGGCATGGAAGCTCTTAATGAAACGTTGGTGGATATTAGGATTTTATGGACTGGAAAACAGTACAAATCAAAACGCTTTGCTTACTGTTTATCTGTTTAAAATATTTTTATTTTCTAAACCTCGCAATGTTCATTTTTTTACCCGGCATTTCGGTTTGGTTCTTTACATATTGATTTTCCCGTTCACTGGCAGGCCGGGATAAAGTCGGGCGCACTCAGGTGTGATGTCTACAAGAGCCTCAGACAGGAGCGGCACAATTGGAGTGCTTTTCCTTCCCCAAGACACCTCAGCTCCAAGGGTAGGAGGAAGCAGGGCACACCTGTTTATCTTCTGTGTGGTTTTCAGTTTCTTCCCAACATTTATATGCAAATTCTATAACAAAATTGGCATTCAGCCCTTAGATGTTATAAGGGAATATAACAGTCAGGGTCCAGGCAGGACCATCAGATGGTTTGCCAGGAGTCAACGAGTTGTATCTATGAAGGTCCAGATAGGAAATATTCTTAGCTTTGCAAGTCACTTAGTAGTGATCATGGATGGTACCTAAGCCATATGTGTGACTATGTTCCAGTAAAATGTTCTTTGCAAAAAGACACTTGGAGATGGTACAGTTCTTTCCATATCTGTGATTTCACATCCATGGATTCAACTAACCATGGATTGAAAATATTCAGGGAAAGAAATTGTGGCTCTACTGAACACGTGTGGACTTTTTTTTTTTTCTTGTCATTATTCCCTAAACAAGACAACATAGCAAACTATTTATGTAGTGTTTACATGGTATTGGTATTGTAAATAATTAAGATTTGTTTTAAAGTACCCTGGAGGATATGCATGGCTTGAGCATCCACAGATTTTGGTATCCAAGGCAGAGGAGTCCCAATTCCCTATGGACAGCAAGGGGCACCTCTATTCGGCTTGTGAGTTACATAGGCTAACCTCTGATTTTAAAGGAAAGACTAAATGAAAAAATATATAGGTACACTAGTGTCAAGGGATTAGACAGGGAGGTGAATCTCCCCAGAGACAGGCAACTGCAGGAATCTGTTACTCCCTTAGAGGCTGGGGGGACAGGGGGAGGACATGGTGTCACAGGGTTTAGTGAGAGTCTCTTCATGAAGAGATGCTGGAGCCAGTATTAGAGGGTTTTTGGGTCACCTCCCAACAGCACCATCAACTGGGGACCAGTCCTTTAGCACATGTCCTCTGAGGGACATTTAAAATCCAAACATAACACTGACTAAGAGAGAAAGTACAGATTTTCCTTTGGAGACAACCCCTGCCCGCCCCAAAGCTGTGTGGGCTTCAGATGAAGCAAATTGAATCACCAAAGCCTGCAAGACGTTAGGGTTCTTCTGTGTGCGTATTTTCACTGTGCACACAGCTCATTCGAGCCATGCAATTTATAGCTATCATGTACATTTCTAGGACACACCAAAAAACTTGCTTTTCTGAACATCCCTGTGACATGGACCTCATGTGTCACAAAGACAGCAACTTCCCAGGTAACTATATAGGTATGGGGAAATACCATAGCAACCTGGCAGGTTCCGAGTTGTAATGTCATGCAGATTGCTGTGCCCTGGGGACACTGATGTTTGCTTGCCTAGGTTTGTGTCGGTTGTGGTGACTTTTCATTTGCTTGAACTGTTCTTAACATGCAGTACTTCCTGTCAGTCAATGATTCCCAAGTTTTGAATTTTATGGATCCATAAAATATCCAAAACAAGAGGGATGTGGTGGCACATGGCTGTAATCCCAGCGATTTGGGAGACTGAGGCCAGTAGGATCATGAGTTCAAAGCCAGCCTCAGCAACTTTGTGAGGCCCTTAGCAACTTAGCAAGACCCTGTCTCAAAATAAAACATAAAAAGGACTGGAGTTGTGACTCAATGGTAATGTGCCCCTGGGTTAAATCCCCAGTACCAAATAAACAAATAGACAAACAAAAAGCAAACAAAAATGTACCAAACAGAAAAAAGTTGTTAACTTTTTATTTTGCTGAGAACTCCTAACAAAAGAGAAAAAACAAACAACTACCACTTACTATTCCCATCATTTTATGTTCATGAGGAGATGCCAGAGCCAGTATGAGGGTGTTTCTGATGAAGAAAGACCTTTTTATGATGAAAGGCCATTTTCACATCCCTGAGAATAGAGAATATAAGCAAAGTCCTGGAACTGTGCACATTTATGTTTAAAAAAATGTGCAACTTCAGGAATGCTGGCTGGACACTTGTGCATAACCAGGACACACAGATGAAGGGCATGTGGGGCCTGACGCTACTGTACCATGCTTCCTGCACGGGCTCTGTCCCCTTGGGTGATGAAGCCCAAAAAAGGTGACTTTCTAATATGCACCCAAAAAACCTCTTCTGGAGTCTTGCACAGCATTGTCCCACTTTAAATAATTTCACCATGGCTGTGCTTGGACCAATGCCTGGCATTTAGTATGCATGTGTCCATAGGTGTTAGATGCCTGGTGGGAATTCCATCCGGGTCATTCCTAGTCTGCAAGTGGACATCTGGAAACCATAGTAGTGAATTGCAGCCCAGCTATGGGAATCATGTTTCCTGTAATTTTTTCACCTCTTTGGTGTCCACATGGAAGGGAGTGGAGAGCATGACAAGAGAAGCCCCTCCTGCTGACCTGTGAGCACCATAAGGAAACCAGCACTGTTTAAGTGCCTGCTCTGTGCCCACTAAGGCACTAAGCGCTTTCTACTCGTATCTCACTTAACTCATTTAATGGCCCAGGTAGGTGATCTTTTGAAGGATTAAATAACCTGCTCCTGGTCACCCTGTGGCCAAGTCAGATCTTGACTGCCAAGTCTGTATTGCTATGATTTGTGTGGAGAATCACCCTGGGGTTCTGCACTCAAGAAACAATATGTGAGTATGCAGATAATATTTCCTGTACTCCCAGGAAATGACCCATGCATGGTGTTTGTGGTCAGCATTCTTGTCTCATTTTTTAGTATCCCTGGAGCTGTCCCCGTTAGTTCCCCATCCCTATCCCATCCTGTGTCTGGTGGCTGTGGACTCCATGACTCTGGGAATTTGTATTAGATTTCTAGAGCTGCTATAAGAAATTGCTTAATGCATGGTGGCTTAAGCCAATGGAAATGTATTCTCTCATGGTTGTGGAGACCAGACGTTCACTGGGCAGGAATCAAGACATCAGCAGGGCGGTAGACCTCCAGCAGCTCTAGGAGAACACTGTTCCTTCCTTCTTCCAACTTCTGGAGTCACTGGCTTTTGCTCATGACTCCTTCATCCATCTTCAAAGCCAGTAGTGTTACACCCCCACATCTCTCTCTTCTTCTGTCCTCACTGCTTCTTCTGCCTTCTGTGGATATAAAATTCTCCTCCTCTTCTCTTTCATAAAGATACTTATGGTAGCATTGTGGGCCCACCTGGCTAATCCAGGATCATCTCCTCATCTAAAATCCTCAAATGAATCACATTTGCAGAACTTGACTACCTAAGGTAATGTTCACAAATTTCAAGGATGAGGGCCTGATAGATTTGAGTGACCTACTATAGACAGTAAGAAACTTGGCCACAAGTGTGAGATTCAAGGCCAGACCTTGACCACCAGACCACACCTCATCGACCAACCACCCAGGAGAAGGACCAGCAGCCCCAAGCCCTGTTATCTCAAAACCCAACTTGACTTGAAATTCATAAGTGGTTATGTGCATGAAGCTATTAAAATTCTCTGAACATTTTTGGAGGCGAAACTATTAAGCAGATTACCTCTCTTCACAGTTAGACCAGGTCCCTGTCATTTTATGACATAATGGTGAAGAAACTGGTTTCTTTCACCATTTGCAGTTCAGTCAGTGGAATTGGAATGGTGCAAACATGTATGAAATGTCTCATTTAGGGCTTGAGACAGGAACAGGAAAGAAGGCACTTAAGGGAGAGTAGTGATAATCCCACAAGGAACTAGTTCTCTTCAAGCCATGAACCTTCCCTTCTGGCTGAAGTCAGTGGCATCTGGTGTCTCCTAGAGGAACCAAGGACTGATGAAGGCAGATGGTGGATTCAGGTGGCTGGTGGTCTATGCACTGCTTGGTCAGCCTGGAAACTGTCCATCTGATGCTTTCTTGTCTTGCCCTATGTTTGCAAGCCACAGAACTGGGTGAAAAGAGAAGACAAATTGAGTGCAGCCTGAACAATGGAGAGATTTCAATTTTTACAAAGGAGGGAAGGGGAGAACAAATTTATATTGAACACGTATTGATCATCTTCTATGTGCCAGGTACATTATACATTAATCTCTTCTAACCCTTCTTCATTTTATAGATGAAGGATCTAAGACTTGGAAAGGTGGAGTGATTTGTCTAAGATAAAACCTCTAGAAGACAGTAAAGCAAGAACTTGAACTCAAGTCTGTCTGGCTCCAAAGGCCATGCCCTGTGTGATTGCTTTCAGAAGTTCTCCCATTCTTGCTTCATGTGCTCTTTAGTGAAGTGGTTAAGGATCTGGGTACTAGAGCAGAGTTTCTGGGCTTCAAACCCTGATCCCACCACCTCCAGTTTCTGTAACCTGTGCCAAGTTACCCAAACACTATATGACTTCATTTCCTGATCTCTAAGATGTTGACATTCATAGCACCTATTTCAATATAGATCTTAGAAAACTCTAATAGATTCATACAAGTAAAGTTCTTGATATAGCAGCTGGCTCATAATAAATATAGGTGATATTATTATTGGTACATCCAATAACTTAGGGAAAGGAGACAGTTTGCCATCAGGATGCCAGAATTGAGCACAAATGCTAGGTAATAAACAGGGAAAGTTATCCTTACCTGTGGAAAAGTGTCCAGTTAATACAAGCAAGCAAAAAAACCAGAAACCCAGAAGAACTGAACAACAATGATTGTAGTAAAGTGGGTTTGCTTTCCTTTACCTTCTCACTGATTTCAGCTAAGGAACACTCTCTCTTAGCATTTGTGACGTATTTTCCAGAACTCGGGGTCTCATTTCATCCTGTAGAACATTAACTGCATGGAGACAGTTTTCTGGGTTTTCAGCATGGTCAAATGTCCATGCAGAAAAGTCTGATCCTTGGTCACACACCACCCATTATGATGGAAGTAGACCCCGCACACTGCACAGCCCGTGCGTCCAGTCATTTCAGAAACTATTTGGCAAGAGCCTGCTCTGTGCCTGGCATTGAAAGCAGAGAACATGTGAAGCACTGTCCCCATCCTCCTAAAACTTACAGGTGATTTAAAAGTTGAATCATTATACTGGGAACTCAGATAACAATGTGACTCCATGTGATAGAACAGGGATATAGACAGGCCTTGGGTATAGGTTACCATTGGCTATAGAGGTATGAATGTGTCCTAGAGGACATGAGATCTGAGTGTTGCACTGGAAGAATAGTTGAGATTTGGATAAGGAAAAAGAAGGAAAGAGCGTGCCATGTGTATTAGTTCATTTTCCCATTTCTGTAACAAAATGCCCAAGGCTGGGTAATTTGTAAAGAAAAAGAGGTTTATTTAGCTCAAAGTTTTAAAGGCTTAAAGTTCCAACAGCATGGTACTGGCTCTGGTTAGGGCCTCCCTAGCCTCACCACATGATGGGTGGCATCATGGTGGGAGAGTGTGTGAGAGAGAGATCATATAGTGAGACAGGAAGTCAGAGAGACTGGGTAGGGGCCAGGCTTGCTCTTCGATAACATGAGAACTAACCAGGGTTCCATGATGTTTGCCTTAATTCTTTCTGAGGGCAGTGTCCCCATTACCTAATGACCTCCCATTTGGCCCCATCCCATAAAGGTCCCACCACCTCTTAACCACACTGCTTAAGGGTTCAAATTGTGAACCCTTGGGAGGCAAACCACACCCAAATCATAGCATATAGAGGGGACCAGAATAAGAGAAGGTGCTGAAGATGAGAAACTCAAATGGAATGAACACCTGCTGATCCCAGACACTGGATATCATCCCTTCATCCATACACTTCCTCCGTGTTTCCACCATGGTGCTGAGTCACAGATGGGTCTAAACGTGAAGATTTACCAACTGGAGTGGAGCCATTGGATTGCTGACCCCTGTGGCCAGGCCTCCAGGTTTGTTGGAGGAGGAAGATGAAGAAGGTGAATAATGTGTTGGAGGAGAAATGGGCTGAGAGTGAAACAGGGAGCTTTAAAGAAGATGACGACTAAGCAGAATGATCTACTTTACACAAGTCTTACTGTGATGTGGCTGTTTGTCTGGCTGCTCCCTTCCTTCTCACCTGGGCAGAACATTGAGGTTCACCCCATCGTCCATCTTTTTGGGATCTGCCTCTCTGTAGAGAGCATGCCCTTGACTGCAGGGTCGCCATGGCAGTAAAGGCTCTGCCTACATGGGTTGAACCTATGGCTATTCCAAGGGTGCCTATTCTAGGGGAACAGGTCTGCTTAGCCTATGGTGGCAGAGCACACACATGGCCAATGACATGTGAGCAAAGGTGACATGGTCACTTCATGGTGGAAGAGCTGAGAGTCAGTGGGGGCTCACCATTCTTACACTTTTACCTCCGCCATGAATATTGACCAGTGTTCCAGATAGTGACTGTCCACCTTCTGGGTCTCCTGGCAAAGATGATATGGAGCAGACCCTCAACTGACCCACAGTGGATATGGAATGTGAATGAGAAATAAACTCCGGTTGTTATCAGCCACCAAGACTCCTGAGTTGTTTGTTACTACCACATAAGCTACCTGTCCTGACTAATACCAGGCCTATTATGGCTGCACATCTAAGCGACTTTCTCCAATAGCCCTGTCAATGAAACACCGGCATTTGCGTCTCCATCTGCCCTACTCTTTTTTCCCTTTCTCAGACCCTGTTTGATAGAGGTCCTTATTATTTAGATTCCCTCACACTCTGCTACAGGCCCAGTCTACAGAACTCCAGATAATAATGAATCTTGCATTTTGATCTGTGAAAAGCAAGGCTGGAAGCATCAATAGAAAATGTATTGGTGAGTTCTGATGCTGTGAAGTGAGCAGAAGATTATTTAGATAAACGGATTAATCTGATTGAAATGGTTCCTAGAAGTAAATGTCAATGAACCAGACGTGGTAATTTCTTGCTCATGAAGTAGTGTTAGTATGCATGTGATTTGAAGTTTATGCTAAAACACAAGCATGAGATTACCTCTTGGGCTGTGGATGGTGTAAGTAGGGCACAGGGCCACCATGAGTGGGAGCTGTTTGTGTCAAATATGGTTAGCTCAAACAGGATGATGGGCCAGACCCAAGGTTCCTAGAATTTCATCAACAATAAGACAAGCCCAGAAATATATCTTGTGTGTAGAAATTAACATCACGCTATCTGTAAAGATCTGCTAAGCAAATCCCAGTGGCCTGTGTGCCAGAGGCTTTGCTTCAGTGCTTCAGAAGAGCAAGAGTTGCCTTCAGAGGAAGAAACTGCCCTCTTAAAATGCATGTGGGATCTTAGGAGATAGCTACTCAGTCACATGCACATTTCTAAATATGGGTTGCCAGTAAAATATGTGATTAAGAAAAGCATTGAAAATTTTTAAAAAAAATTTGCTTTATGTTGTTTCTTTTGTTTCATAGAGCTTCTCAGGAGCTTTGACATGGTCATGATCCCTGTGATTCTCCATAAGGGACTACAGTATGCAGCAATAACTCAGGCTTTCTTTGGTACAGAACTCCAGATGGATAGATGGATACAGAGATGGATGACTAGACAGATGGATGCCCAGGACGTATGAGGAAAGAAGTCGTGGACATAGCTACAGATAAATAGGTAAACATTTTGTTATACTATTTGTAAATAATGAGGTGAAGAAATGAACCTGTAAATTCACCTTTGAATGGATAAAGGCCTCCCTTTGATGAGCTCTTATAGGAAAAATTAAACCAGCTAATAAAGTAGGATGCATTGGGTTATACAGAACAGATTTCCACTATAAAAAGAGACTTAAACAATAAGGTTATCTTTTATCTCACATAAGGAGTCTGGAAGCAAAATGATTTCAGGATTGGTTAAGGCAGCAGCTCTATGGCAGGAGCTCTATGATATTATGAAATCAGATGGTTTCATTCTACTCTGCTCTTCTCTACACAAAAGCAACATCTCACTCCTTGTTGCAAGGTATTGCTGCGGTTTCTGACTTCAGGTGGACACATAATTTTGTGATGGAGCATTTCCTTCTGGGTGGCTGATTTAGGAAAGAAACACTCTCCAAGGAACCCCCAGCAAACTCAGGGGGGTCCACATGGCAAGGCTTGGGTCGAACCCCTGTGTCCTGAATATAATGAAAGTTGGGAAGGGGAGTGTTCAGCGTTCTAAGCTTCTATAGTGGGAGGCAGTCCCACCAGTAAGGAAAAGTGGGGTGTCCCAGGATAGTCAGCAGACAGGTGACCAGGAGTATCCGTCATGTGATTGTGTGATCCAGTCTACTAGTCTGGATTCTCAGAGAAACAGGACCAAGAGAATATCTATCTATCTATCTATCTATCTATCTATCTATCTATCTATCTATCATCTATTATCATCTATCATTGGATCATGAGGTCCTGAAAGCTGAGATGTCCCAAGATCTGCAGTCAGCAAGTTGGAGACCCAGGAAAGCAGACAGTTTAGATTCAAGCTGAGTCCAAAGACTGGAGAAGAAAAATGTCCCAGCTCAAAGACAGGCACAGAGAGCACATTCTTTCTACTTTTGCCTGTTTATTCTATTTAGGACTTCAACAAATTGGATGAGGACCAACCACTAAGTAATCTCCTTTACTTAGTCCACCAACTCAAATGTTGACCTCATCCAGAAATACCCTTCCAGAAACACGCACACTAACATTTAACAAAATATCTGGGCACATGGTAGCTCACTCTTTTAACATATGAGCTTTTGGGAGACATTTCAGATTCAAACCATAATAGTCATCTCATTTGTAGGATGAAATGTCTACTTGAGTGGTTCCGAGAATTAAATAAAACAACATATTTAAAGTACTTAGTGCAGCATCTAGCACTTAATTTGCTCTCAATACAAGATTTTTTAAAGCACAAAATCACTCTCATTGTAATGGTAATCACAATTGATTCTCTCTCTTGGCTGCCCCAGAGCCTCAGCCGCTGCAAATGCTGAGTTGGTCATGTCAAGGAGCCCCACACAGACTCAGAAATTATGGTATCCTCTGCAATTGCCATGAGCTGTGGTATTTCTCTCCTACCATGGTCCTCTGCAGATGTCAGTAGCCTGAAAAGCCACAGAAGGTGAGAGTGCCAAGGGTAAACCTACACTGGTCCTGGGATGGATCCTGTACTGAATCTGGAGGATTCCAGAGCTAGGTTCTGAGCAAGAGTATGTAGAAAATCCCTCCAAGTTGCACAGAATCCTCTACTCGGGTTCTTCTGCATTCCTCTCTCCATCACTCATTTATACCTTCAATAAATATTTATTGAGGATCAACTATGTGCTAGTACTGTGCTAGAGAGGGGCTCATAGATTTGTGGCAGTTGAGCTGAACCAAAGGCATCTCTTGAGTCAATAGTGGAAGGCTGGAGACTTGGGGACCAATTCTACATCTTTCCCAGATCCGTGCTGCCCAGAGGCCACGCTGCTTATATCATCTTATAGTCTTGGCAATAGTAGGGATGAGGGTGGTGAGGGGAGAGGCATAAAGATTTTCCAACTATCACCTCTGAGAATAAGAACTATTGCTTTTGAGTGTACTTGATCTTTACATCAGGTTTTCTGTGCCAGCCTCTGGTTAGTGTGCCATTTTTTAACAGACATAGGAAAACAACAACAACAAAAAAAAAACCTAGTTTTTTTCCCCTTTTGTCTGCCCTCAATGGGCATGATTTTTCTAAACATGCCTATCTCTGAAAACACAAGATGCTACAGAGTTGAATTTTTTCTTGTTTCTAGTCTAAAAAGAGTGTATATTTGAAGGAAAATCAAGATTCCAGTGTTGGTCAACATTGCCGGTGGAGTCACAACTTGCGTGGATTGGATTCTGAAGTCAGTGAGCACAGTCAAGACTGCCGTATGCTAAAATAACCCTTGAGAATTCAAAGTCCCACAGTTATGGTCTTGTGACTTCCAGGCACAGCTTAGTATGTTCAACACAGCAGTTTTTCCTTCCACATGGGAATAGATTGCTATTTTTGTGTTGGAGCACCAGATGAGGTATTTGGCTTGTGCTTAGGGATCATGATGAATGCAAAATAGTTTTGTTTTATGTTAGCTGAGTGTGAATAGTTTGCATATATTTAAATAAGTGTTTGAAGGATGTGAAATCACTCTGGAGGCCATTGCTGATAAATAGTACACTGATCATTTCCATTTAACTGAACATTAAAAAAAAGAATTTAAAACCATTTTTTTCTCAAAACATTTTTTTTTATTTTTGAAAATTTCAAACCTAGAGAAGAATTAAAAGAATGATATAATGATTAATGAATACCTGCTTCATCATTATCTATCCCATTTCATCAATTGCTAACATTTTGCTCTGTTTAATATTTTTATACACACACACACATGCACACACACACACACACACACACACAGTGCACTAGCCATAATAAAGTTTCACAAATCAAATACACTCTTGTAACCAGAACTCAGGGCAAGTTTGAAACAGAACATCATCAACACCCAGAATTCTCTCTTGGGTACCATTCTTGACATCACCCCTCAGAGGTTAACAACTCTTCTGACTTCCAATATCCAAATTACACTTTGTGTAAATAGAATCAACTTTCATATACTCTGTGCTGAGTCTGCCTTCTTTTGTTCAAGTTGTGTTTGTAGATTTGTCCAAGTTGATTCAGGTAGTACTTTCTTTTCGATTTAGCCCTGTGGTTTTGGTTGTTACTGTTGAGGACACCAAATTTTTTGAGTGTCCAGGGCAGCTGTCTTGCAGAGTGCTCTGTGAACTGGACTTCTTTGATTATTTCCCCTTGATTAGATTGAGCTAAGACATTATGGTCAGAAGATGACAGAATATGAGGGACACATAGTGTCAGTTTTGTGCCATTTGGGGGGATGACACACTTAATTGCTTGGTGAAGCAAGTGTGTGACAGATACCTTTCCTTTTGTAATTAACAAGTAATCTTTGAAAGGATACTTTGATGTCTGTTAAATATCCTGTTGGCCAACTGACTATTCCACTCAATGATTTTAGCATCTATTGATGATCTTTGTGTGTCAATCGTTTCACTGGAGTTGTATACTTAAGAGGTTCTCTTGGAAAACTAAGATACTTAAGTACGTGCACATGTCCTAACCCCTTGCCTCAGCAAAGAGACAAGGTGAATGTGTAGACTCTTCTTCCTTTGCACACCAAGTCCACCTTCTGTCTTCTCTACCCTGTTTTGTGCTCCAGGAGGTGGATCCCCAAACCTGCACTATCTACATTCCTTTGCAATCAGGTTTCTGGTTGGGTGTGGATCATGGGAGGACGCCACCCTCAACACTCCCAGGGTAGGAGGAGCGAGTGGTCAGTGCCCGCTCCTGCCCTGCGTCAGCCCTCATTTCCTGAAGTGGCTGTTTCCTTCCCCATCTCAGTTCCCACTCAGTGGCTCTCAGTGGCATGGCGCTCCCTGCGCCAGCATGGGATTTCCTGTTCTTGTCCCTTTGGCTCTAGGAATGTAATGCCTTCCCTTTCTTCCACTCTACTCTCTGGGTGCCTCTTTATTTCTTGTTAGTTCTCTTAACCCATCCACACCTCTATAAATAGTCCTGTTACTAAAAACAAACAACTCCTTGTTATAAACCATCCAAAAAACCCTGCTTCCTGAAAGCATCTTGATTTAGGGAATTTCACTCCAAATTGCTAGTTCTGATCTGAATGGTAGGGTTTTCATTTTAGTTTGATCAAACAGACTGACCACAAAGGGGAGAGCAGACTGAGGGAAACAACAAGGACTGTTCACACACCCCAGGGCTGGCCACCATGGGCACCATCCCCAGCCTGGGTCTGAAGGGGCAGTGAAAGGAACAGTTATTCAGCTGGAGACTGAGTGGGCAGTGTGGCCACTTCACAGGAGCCATGAGCTTCAGGCGAGGGAACAGCCAGCCCTGCAGTGGGGAAACCAGAAGGATAAACACTCTGGCCACCTGCCTCTCTCCTTCGGTCTCTTGCCATTGCCCCCAGACTCCTCAGGGTGTGGCCAGTTCCTCCTTCCTGGTTCAGAGCAGGTTGGAGAAGCAGGTAGACCTTCAGACATCCAGCACACACACTCCCCTTAGTTCCTGACCCAAAATGAGCCATTGCAACCCAACACACCAAATTCCAAATGGATAAGACCAAGGAGCCTGGCATCTGAGGACCATTTTTGAGAGGTACTAAGTGTCATACTGAAAAGTGAGGCTTCCAATCCCAACTGTACTCCTGGACAAGTAACCTAACCTACTGAAGCCCACCTGCAAAGGGGAATTTGAGGGCACCTGCCTTGTAGTTATGTTTGTGGCTTAACTGAGCCAATAACTGTTAAGTGTTTGGCATATATGGATAGGTACTGAGAGTTTTGTCAAGGTTTGCTTTTATTAATATCACCATTATTTTGGTACTCTCTCTGGAGAATCTCAAGGTGGGGCAATTTGCCTCAGAAAGCATCTTTGTTGTGATTTGGATATGAGGTGTCCCCCAAAAGCTCACATGTGAAACAATGCAAGAAAGGTTCAGAGAAGAAATGATTGGGTTGTAAGAGTCTTGACCCAATCAGTGATTTAATCCTCTGATAGGGATTAACTGGTGGTAACTGCAGTGTTAGGGTGTGACTGGAGGAGACTGGAATTGGGGGAGTGACTTGGGGTCTATATTTTGTATCCGAAGAGTGGAAACTCTCTCTTTCTCTCTCTCTCTCTGCTTCCTGATCCCAATGTCAGCTGCTTCCCTCTCCCACACTCTTCCACTGTAATGTTCTGCCTCACCTCAAACCCTGAGGAATGGACCCAGCCTTCTATGGACTAAGACCTCTGAAACCGTGAACCCTAAATAAACTTTTCCTCCTCTACAGTTGTGCTGGTTGGGTCATTTAGTCACAGCAGTGAAAAAACTGACTGAAACAGTCTTGATGTAAAAAGAATACTCATTTGGAAGCCAGAACACGTGGCTCGTATCCTGCCACAGTGTGCTCTTCCTTGATGTGACCTTTAATTTCTCTGACCCTCAGCTTCCTAGCCATTAAATGGAGTGCAAGCCCCCACTGTCCAGGTGTGGATGAAGACCAAAGCGAAGGAGGAAAATTCACAAGGAAATGTTTTCTAAAGTGAAACAGCATTCTGCTAATGTAAGGAATTATAATTATTAACTTAGCAAAGAGGGCCAGCATTTTTCTGACGATCTTTATTGCTGCCCTCTTATTGACTTGGTACTTGTCACCAGACAACTCCAGTTCAATCTCAATGTCCCTTGCCCAAGCTAATTGCTAATTTAGACTTAAACTGTGCCCAGCTCACAATTAGAATTCAAACCTTGGAGCTCCATTAGGGATGCATAATGCTACATTTTCCTTCACTGAAATTAATCAGCTGCAAATGATTAAATTACTATATATAGTGTGAAACACAACAAAGCTGTAATTTTTATATAAATTCCAGAATGTTACATTATTTCCCTTCGGCGCTGACATCGGAATAATTCCTCCACAATCGTTGCTTTGTCTTCTGTAAAATAAAATTTTAAAAACCCATTGCTCTTCAAGCGTACCAAAGTCTGCGTTCAATATTTAATATGATTAATGTTTACTGTATTTGTTGTGGGGTTGTCTGCTAATTGTGGCGTTAAACCGCACCCCCCTTCATCATCTTTGGGGGCTGAGGGATGTTGGTTGAGAACCACTGTTTGAGAAAGTATCAATTAAAATTCAGCTCCATTGAACACATGAATCTTTTCTGTTGTTTGTTTGTGGTGCCCGGCGTATGGCAACACTCGCCTTCACTCCCCCTCTCCTAACTGCTAGAACAGATTGAGATTCTAGCAGCTTCTCAGGAAGGATGAAGCCCATGGCGAGGCCCCAGGCCGACTCCATTGGCAAGCAGGGCCAGAGATCCTTAGTGTGCAAAGCAATGTGCTTCTCAGGGGACCACAAAAGGGCAGGGGAGGAACCCGACTGGCACTTACAGCAAGGCCTACGTGTGGGGGAGGGACTTGCACTGGAGTGACTGTCTCCTTCTGTTTTGCACCCCAGTCACCTCACCTGCCTCCATTCTGACTAGCGGGATTGAATGGAGAGTCGGAAAACCTGGAATGATGACCTCGTGTGTTCAGGTGCCACCATGATTGACCTTGGATAAGTCCCTTAACCTCTCTGGCTCTTAATTTTCTTATTTACAGAATAAGAATGGTAATCTTGGCTGGGAAGACTAAGTGCTTTGTGAACTGCGGGTTGCTCTCTGGAGGTGGTGTCATTGTCGCTGAGTGGCATGTGTTCCTCTGGTTTGCTTCCCCACCTGGAACAGGCCCTCTGGTTTTCTCCTCCAAGCACCTACAGTCTATTTTAGCAAACCCTGGGGAAAGTCTTGGAAACGCTGCTGAATAAGAACTCTCAGCCTAATTATTGTGTCCCCTGTCACTGCTGTGGCTCACAGCACCTCCAGCTGTTGGGGCTCCATCCTGTTGTTGGCTTTGAGGCCACACTGGCCAGGTCCTTGACAGTGGAAGAGTGATTTTTTCACATCCCTGTCCAATCTCATCAGTTCCAAAGGATGTCTGCCTCTATCCTTCCAGGGTCTCTGAAGAATGTATGGACAAACCATTCTTCCAGGGTCTCTTGATGGCTCCCCTCTCTCTAAGCCCATGCTGAAGACCATGGAGAATGACTTCAAAGTCTCCATGTCCTCATTCCTTCCCCTCATCTCCCTCTCCCCTGTGAACCTGGTCCCCAGATTCGTGGTCATTCATTTCTGCTGAAAGCTAGGGTTCCATGATCACCCTGGGCCTCCCTGAGAACTGATTGGGCACCCTCTGTTCTGGGGTCTACACAATGAGCCTGACATGCACCCTGCCCCAACAGACTCACCATGCCCACCCCAAACACCCCTGTGTGTTGCTGTGCTCTTCTTCTTTCTCTCTGGGAACAAGCTCTCTCCCGACTGTCAGCAGCCAGAAGTGGAGGGGCTCCTGAATATTGGTCTCTACCAGCGACACAAACCAGAACAACCATGTGCCTTTTTTGACATTGAGTAGTTTTTCCAGAATTAGGAGGGATTTCTATGGAACCCAGACATACATTCTCACTGATCTCTTTTGCTAAGGAAGGCATACTTAGAAATGGCAATCCAGTCTGCCCAGTAGACCAAGGGATGCTCTGAGGGGGTGGGATTGAACCCCATGACTTGACCTAGAGATATTTAACCAGGGCCCACCAGCAGGGGTGCACCACGTTATTAAACACTTCTGTAGCAAGTGGTCAATAGCCACTGCTGAATGGCCCTCTGTGTCCCTGCTACCCAGCCCCTTCCTTGGGTACTCTGGATTTCCTGACAACACGAAAGAAGCCTGGTAGCCCAGGAGTCACAGGGAGCCTGTCTACACTAGGAGAGAAAGTCTTCTTTCTGACTGGCTGGAACTCCCACCATGCTGGTGGTTTACTAGTTTGAAGATCACCCAACCCTTCCAGCTAACAGCTGTTGCCCACAGAACCTCTTCAAAAAACAGAGCCAGGTGTGGTGGTGCACACCTGGGATCCCAGCTACGTGGGAGGCTGAAGCAAGAAGGTCACAAGTTTGAGGATAGCGGGGCAACTTAGTGAGACCCTGTTGCAAAATAAAATAAGGGTTGAGGGTGTAGCACAGTCGTGGTGTGCTTGCCCAGCATGCTTGAGGCCCAGGGTTGTATTACCAGTACCCCCCCAAAAAAAAGAAAGAAAGAAAGAAAGAAAGGGAGGGTGCGGGGAGAGAGATGACTGCTCTCAATGAAATTCCCCTTCAGCCTTCCAGCTCTGGCCTGGCACTCCCACACTGCACCTCCCCATTACACTTGCAGAAAACAGGAACTGTCGCACTCACGGAGGACGGAGCGCCAGGCGCTGTGCTAAGAGCTCTCCGTGCAGCATCCTGTGGAATCTGCCTTGAAACACTGGCTTGTGGGCCTTGTCACTGTTCCGTGACAGATTCAGAGAGGTTGGGCAATTTAGTCAAGCTATCACTCTTGGAGGCGGCAGGGTGGGGATTCAAATCCAGGCCCAGTGACTCCACAGGTCTTTGCCTTTAAGCTGAGCTGTTCTGTGTACGGCGTTGCCGTGAGCGTTCTTATGGAGTTGTGGTCATCGCTGCTGTTGTGGTTGCTGTCGTTGTTATTGTTGTGTTCCCCAATATTGTAGTGCCCCCGGAGTGTGTGTGTGTGTGTTGGGGGGTGGCGGGGTAGGAATGGACATCTGCTGGGTAAAGGGAGAGACACACACAGTTACTGCCAGGTTCCTGTTCCTGGTCATTTTATGTGGTTCCTTCTAGTCACCTGGATTGTGTGGGATTGAAAGCTACTGTATGTCAGGGCTTTAATTCACTTTATCCAGAAGCCACCTGAGAGCCACATGTAGGCCCGTCCTGTCAAAGTACTTGGCTCACAATGAGGGTGAAGAGGGACAAGAATCACTAAGGAAAAACTGCTGGCACCAGGCAGGAATATCCTCCTAGCTTTCCTCTGCCAAGATGAGCTTTGAAGGTTTTTTCTTTCCTACTGGTCTTCCTCACCTTCCTTCCTTTTTTCCTCCTTTTTGTCCCTCTCCCTCTCTCTCTACCCTTCCTTCTCCTTGTCCCCCTCCATCAGCAGGGAGAAGGGCATTGAAGACATTGAAGAACTATGAGAAATAGCAGCAAGGGCCCAGAACATTCTCTACTCCCCAGTGTGGACCAATTTAATGGACTCTGATGCCTTCTTCCCTCCCTGAATTCCCTCTGAAATAGTTATCTTAAAACACAAGTTGAAATGATACAGTGTGCCAGTTCCTCTGAGGGGTTGTCCCTTTGTTGGCCAGACCAAGGCCACACCCAGCTATGCCCAGCCAGTTCCTGGGAGGAGTGAAGGTCAGGCAGCTCTGTTCTCTCACTTCCTCCCTGCCTGCCCCACTCTCCACCGCTGTTAGTTGACCAAAATGTTCATTGTCTTTGTGCCCAAGGTCTGTTCTTCATTAAAAATCCCCTGATCAGTGAGTACTGTGGACAAGAAGATTGGTTTGTTTGTTTGTTTGTTTGTTTTTCACCTCTAGAGCTAAAAAACTCGTTTGCCTGTACAGCATGACTTAACTGCAAATTCAATCCAACCCAATCCAGGAATTCCCACCAAAGAGGCTAATGTGAATGTGGGGGCCAGAGAGGGAAAGAGACGGAAGTGAGAGAGGTAGACAAAAGGTCTCTCTTTTGCCCCTATTTTTCCATTTTCCAAACCTTGCTGTTTCTCCTGCTGTGGGGAGGGTTGAACCCCGGGGGCCAGTCACGAGTGGGGCAGCCTCTGAGTTTGGGTGGTTCCTTCCATCTGTCCCCTCCCGCCCAGGGAAGGCGAGGGCTGCTCCAGGGCAGGAGAGCATCCTGAGATTCTGTTAGTTGCCCAGCGAGGTACAGCCAGGGAGGCCAGCATCACCTTAGTGCCACCTGCTGGAAGACTGAAAAAGGAACCTGAGCCTCTTCTGGACGGTGACTACTGCCACAGCTTCAGGATCATAATGACTCTTTTTAATAATTCTCATTTTGTCTTGCAAGAAAATTATGCAGGTTTATTGAAGACCATTAAGAATTTCATGTAAGCAAAACAAAACATAAAAATTGCCCACAATCCTGTCACCCAGAGATAACCATTGTTTGTATTTTGTTGGCTTTCCTTCCAGTCTTTTTTCTAGTTGGCTCTACACATTATTGTAAAGATTGCTTTTTAAAACCTAACAACGTGTCTTAAATATCTCTACAAGTCATTAATTATAATAGGTAGCGTGACTTTTGCTTAGCAGTTTTTAGATCCCTGCGCCATAATTCTTGGACCTCTGCCTATATATTGAATGATGATGATGTTTCTGTGCTTTGAATTTTCATTCTCATTTCCCCTCCCTTTCCTTTCCCTTCTTTTGTTCTCTATCCTTCCTTTCTTTCTTCTTTTCTTCCCTCCTGTTTTACTTCCGTCTTTTCCTCTTTTCTTATGTCCTTATTTCCCTTTTATAGAAAAGGGTCTGCAGCAGAAGTTGTTTGGGGGCAACTTTTTGCAGAGCCTCTGTCCTCGTGGCCCCTTCTAGAAGGAGCTCCAGAGACTCTCCACTTAGCCCTCGAGCTCTCCAGGTAGGCTCTGCTCTCCCTGCGGTAGAAGGCAGGGCCTCCTGCACTCAGACGGAGAAAAATGAGGAAGATGGGACCCCATGCTAGTGCCCCCTCCAGTGTCTAGGAAAGAACAAGGCTGGCGATTACTGATCAGTTGCTCTGTACTGCCTCCACCTCACCAGGGGAAGAACCTTCCTGAATGATCATGTGGAAGCATCACTGAACCCTCATGAGGTCTAGTGTTTCCCCTTCCTTCCTTTCACTGGACCACTGAGGACATCAAACTTCGAAAAAGCAAACTTTCCCAAGGTCACCAGCTGGTACAGTCCCAAACCTCAGTGTACAGTGGTTGTCTATAAAGCAAAGCAATATTTCCAGCCTCTCTTAAATTGGAGGATCTAGAAACATGGATTTGCATTCCCCCTCAGTAACCATGAACTGGAGTTGAGTAGCTGTGTCCCTGTTTGACCAGCCCAGGATCCCCAGCTGTACCTTCTCCACCATGCATATATTCCCCTCTCAAGAGGAGAGAGGTATGCACTGCCCCTGGCAGAAATCGTCAGCTCCTACAGAAAAAGGATATAAAACGTTAGGGATCAGAGCCTTGGGATGGGTCTATCTTCTGCAAGCCCTGCACTGTTTAACTTAGGTGGGTTCCATTTCCCAGAGTAGATTGTTTTCTTCAACTGAATTCTCACCCAAGTATCATTTCCCTCTTTCCGTAACTTTTGAAAATGATCAAAAAAGACTTCTTCCTGGAAGTGACTTGGAAATGGAGATGGAAATGCAAAATTGAAATCTCTGCCTTGGGTTACTTTCTAAGGTATGTCAGTATTTAGATTCCTGGAAGTTTAGAATACTCATGAAGGCTCGTATTTGGACTCAGAAGTTATTAGGCAGATGGTGCCCCCAGAGGAAGAGTCACCCCAAAAAAGGGATCGGTCCTGCTGGGAGATCCTAAAAGCTCCCACTTTGCAACACTGCTGCATTGAGGACCAAGTTTCCAATGCATGAAACCTGGGGTACACATCCAAGCCATAGCACAAGTCTTCATTTTATTTAATATTTTTAACTCAATTTCATCTGAATCTCAACGCATGCGTGTGTGTGTGTGTGCATGTGCACACATGTGTGCAAGCATATGTGCCAGTGGTTCTCTAGCTTGCGTGTGCATCAGAATGACTTGCAGGGCTTGAGAGACACAGCTTTCTGGACCCTATCCCCAGATTTTCTAATACAGCAGGCCTTGGTTGTTCCTAAGAATTTGCATTTCTAACAAGTTCCCAGTAATGCTGATGCTGCTGTTCAGGGACTGCACCAACTGTTGGCATATGGGATGGAGGTAGAGAATAACATCTGCCATTTCTAGAAGGCTTTACAATTTGTAAAGACCTTTAGTGCACTTTATTTTAATTGAACCTCATGGTCATCATGTAAGATAGAAAGACAATTATTATTGACATATCTATTATTGCGACAAGAGAACTGAAGCTCAGAGAGAGAAAATGATTTCTCAAGCTCACACAGCCACAACTTGCAGAAGCTGAAACCAAAGCTCAAATCATCTGACTGCAGTAATTTTTTGCATGACAGTATACTCTCTTATATGAAAGTGGAATTCAATTGTAAGGAAGGGAGAGAGAGAAGAGTTGAGGGATTAAGGGCAGTTGGGGTGGGAGAGAAGAGAGAGAACCTAAAACCGAAACCCTGGAAAGCATGTACCATGGACTTGGAGTTAGTGAACCCTGGTTTTGGTCAGTTTCTGCCACTTTCTAGTCCTTGAACCTTAAGTATATTTAAAACATATCTTTGATATCCAATTATAAAAGGAAGTGATGAAGATTATTTGGCTTATTTAATGAAATAGTGTGTACAGGTGTTTAGCAAGGACCTCGCCTGTAGCAAGCTCTGTATAAACGTTAACTATTGGAATTTCATCTAACCCTCATAGTCTTCTGAGTTAGATACTGCATCGGTAAAGGGTGGACTGGGTCACAGTAAGAAATGAACTCTTTAACTTGCTTGCAGAATAAAAAGTCTGTTTCCTTCTCACAAGACAATGTGAAGTGAGCGTCCTCAGTTAATGGGCAGCTTCTTCTGTACAGTCATTCTGGAACCCAGACTGATGGCAGCTTCTTCAGTACTTGGCTTCCAAAATTCCTCAAATTCCTCTTCTTCTTTTTTTTTAAATTTATTTTTATTGTAAACAAACGGGATACATGTTGATTCTCTCTTTGTACATGGAATAAAGGCATACCATTTGTGTAATCATACATTTACATAGAGTAATGTTGTTTGATTCATTCTGTTAGTTTTCCCTTCCCCCCCACCCCTCCCACCCCTCTTTTCCCTCTATACAGTCCCTCCTTCCTCCATTCTTGCCCCCTCCCCCCCCATTATGTGTCATCATCCGCTTATCAGCGAGATCATTCGTCCATTGGTTTTTTGAGATTGGCTTATCTCACTTAGCATGATATTCTCCAGTTTCATCCATTTGCCTGCAGATGCCATAATTTTATTATTCTTTATGGCTGAGTAATATTCCATTGTATAAATATACCACAGTTTCTTTATCCCATTCCTCAAATTCCTCCTCTTATTTCTATTCAAACTAGTAGAAGGAGAAGGAGGGACTGGATGAAGCAGGGCCTGGTCCTAAGGTATCACTCCAGAAGGCATGCACCCTCTTCCCCCTTGTTTCTATCACAGAAGTCTAAGTAGCAAGGTGACATCTACTCTCAAAGAGCTGCTGGGATAAGAGTATTCTGTGGGCCTCCTGCATCCCAATATGTCTTGCTGGGTATGTTGAGATTCGGAGGCCCTCCTCATTCTTTGACCCAGACCATTTTATATGGTGTTTCTGCAGACAGTTACCCCAGGCAATGAAATAGCATCTCCCTCCTTCTCTCCCCCACCACAAACCCATGCACCATCATGGACGGCAAGCACACTTGTATTGCTTTGTATAAAAGTGATAACTTCCCCAAGCCTGGTATTCCCCAGTTGCAAAGCAAAGTCACTGCATGTACAATCCCTCTGGCCATCACATCCTTCCTCACAAAACCTGGGGCCAAGAGGAACTGATGCAAATATGCCTACACTCATGCTGTTCTGGCATCGTGAGTGCTAAAATTCTTTGTCTCTGACCCAGGAGACTCATGTCTCCTCTCAGCACCTGTGGAAATTGTAACAAGCTAACATATTAATTTATAAGTAGGGTAAACTCAAATCCCAGGCTGGCCAGGAAGTTGAGAACTGAGGTCCCTAACTGGGCAGCAATGTTCCATTTATAATTCAAGAACTATAAAAGAAAAACAAAAGAGGTTTTGGTGATTAGATAAGCTATTCTCTTTTATACATAATCTTATCTCCATAGGATATGGGAACTTGAAAATGTGAAGCAACTAGCTCAGGGTTTGATGAGAGGCAGAGCTGGGATTTGAATAGGTTCAAGTCTGTTAAATTCCTTCTACTAAAATGAGAAGACCCATCAGGGGAATCACAGCTATACAAATGCATGTACAGAATCCCATTTGCTGGGAGTAACCTTAATGCCACCTTAATCCTTGTCCCAACACTTTCAAGGTTCTGGGAGGGGCACTAGCAGTGTGTTCACATGGCACTGAATGCCATGCTAAAGACCTCAGGCATCATCATATAGGCAACAGGAAGCCTTGTGAAGCTCTTGAGCAGATATAACGTTGTGACTGTAATGTGGGAGATGAGTTGGTTGGAGGGAGAAGCAAGAACAGTGGTGCCTGGCCCCAAGTAGGTGCTCAATGTATGCTGACCAAGTGGCTCTGGTGAAAAACAATGATCTGAACCTATAGAAGGGCAGGATGCATGGGAGAGAGGTGGGAAATCATAAATGCATGCAACCTCCCAAGTTTGGGAATGATACATATTTTATCCAAGATGGTAGTTGCTGCTGGGGGCACAGATGGGAAAGGAAGGGGTGTTGATTTGGGAAGATGTTCTAAGGAACCTAGGCTTTTAAATATTTTATCATGGAGATTCTTTATGCCATTTTAAATCTGAAGTATTTTATAATAGAATTTGTAAAAGACACTAGAGGCAGAATACAAGGGGTTGTATTTTGGAAGATCTGCCTATACAATCTTTTGCATTTCAATAGAAGATGATTTATTAATAAACAAAGAAAAAACATCTGATAGAGGAAGATCTTGTTCCAGAAACTTGTAGACAGGGAAGATATTTACAGAGGAAAGAGGACTCTTTGGGACCTCCTTGCAGTCACCTGGGCATGACTGCCCCCCAACTCCTGGTGTCTGGCTAAACTGCATAAAAAGCTGAAGTTGGGGCAAACTGTACCCACCCTTGCAGTGGGTATCTCCCTGGCAAGCCTTTCGGGCTCACTCTGAGGTCCCCCACCCCTAAAAGCATATTAGTAGCAGACGTTTTAATAGTCACATGTCTTGCACCAAAATGCCCGTGTTCCCTCTGTGAATTTTTCTTAATTTTTTTTAAAGCCAAGATGAACATACTAATCTTTCTTTCTCTGCTTCACATCAAACGCTGGTGCACAGCCTTGCATTATTCATGAAGGTTTACATTAATCAAATGCTTCAAAGTTTCATAAAGTTTCTATTTTGGAGCTCACATTCTTTGTAGGGTAGGCACTTAGTGGACAATGGGAGTGTATTTTGGAGCTTCTCCAGCATTCTTAATTCCCATCTGCTTTATTTGCTGCAGCTGTGTTATTTATTTTTTTTTTCTTTTCTGAGAGACCATATCTTACAATTCTGTAGACTGTTTTCAAATAAATGCGAGCACCAGGCAATGCTTTCTAGATGGAGTGGATGCAAAAAGTGTTGACATAGTTACAGTTGGTTTGTCAACTCTGCCTTGTGTCTCCCTGTGATATCCACTGGGATGATTTTTGTGGCAGAGACTGTTGCTTGCCCTCCTGTGTCCTTTAGTTCCTTTTCCTTAAAAGTTGACCCGCTGACTTTTAGCTGAGCCACGAAATGACTACATTTCCCAGGTTGCCTTAACACTCTCCTGCAGTGACCCTGTTCTGGCCAAGGCGCTGAAGTGTTGCCCAGGATCTTGGGGTTCGGCCCCACTTTCTTTTCACCTTCCTACTGACTGGAATATCTATAGTGCCTGGAACTGGGAATCTGAGGAGTAGTCAATGTGCTGAGGGCAGAAGAGCAACAAGATTGAGTTTGCTGGAAACCCTAGTCCTTAGCATAACTGGACTTCCTAAAAGGAGGAAGACTACCATCTTATGATTCCTGGGGAGGGTGGAGATTGGGGAGGGAGAGGAGGGTTGTGACACACAGGCCAAGCTAATCCTTGCTAAGTCATTATTTTTTTTAAATGTCTTCAGAGGATCTTATTTAAAAAATGAATTTGCTGAGAACATTTTAACATCAAAGGTCATAGGTGGTAAGATGCCAAATCCAGGAAAGAAAAAAAAAAACCTTCTTGTATAACATTAGACAGACTCACTCAGCATCTCCTTTTGCCTACACCCACAGACAAGCATTAATGCACCGAATCTCCCAGCGATATTCTCTATTGCACTAGAAGAAGAGAGGAACTGATCCAGCTAAGTAGGAACATCATGCTTCCAATAACACTGTTGTTAATGGTTGAATAATATTGGATTATTGGTATTTTTCTCAAAATGAAAACATGAGAATGAAATCACTAATCACCCCACTACCAAGTTATCATTTTGATCTACTTCCTTTTATCTTTTCCAATGCAAGTGTAGATGTTTATCTTTTCATAAATTATACCATAGTGTATACACTCTATAGTTTGCCTTTATTGCTTTTTATGGAAAGAACACTGTTACATGACATTAAAAATTACTTCACACTGTGTTGTTTTAATCATGTTTACTTCAGACCATCACATGGCTACCTTCTGATACATTGTCCAATGCCCTAGGTTTGGGTACATACTTTTTTCATTGTCTTTTTTTCACCCATTATAAATAGCATTAAGATGAACATCCTTGTTCCCATTTTTGTACATTCTGATTTTTTAAAATTACAGTAAACTAAACTAAACTAGAACTAAAATTCAAGTGCAGTTAGCCACAGTTGCTTCCAATACTTTTCTCAGACCCACGTTGATGTCTTGGACATTTCTCTCTCCCCTGTGGTAAGGCATCTCTCAATCAGGATCTCGGTACAAAAGCTTGTCATCTAATTTATGTTAGACAATAAGAGTATTTGAACATTTCCTGTTCTGAAATATTCATAGGTTTTTGTTTTCAACTTCTACCAGGGCAAAGAGTTAAAAACACAGCCTAGAGAAGTGGCATTTTTCTTTCAGGAAATGAATTGGCAATTTATTCTAATGAGGCTGGGTAGTTGTTCTCAATTATTACCTATGCAAACCACTAATGAAATGAAGTCGGTTTACATCTTGAAAGAACCTGTAATATTTGTGCAAGCAGATATCTCCTTTTGATGGTAATAAAATTGACAAAAATTTTCATTTTCCTCCCAGCTCAGCTCACTCATGATGCTGTTAAACAGCCAAGGGCTTTCACACCGAGCACTGCTAACCGCTTCGGCAGAAGACAGGGTTTCAAAGAAGGGAAAGGAGGTGCAGATGCTGATGAAGTTTTATTATCAGAACATAGAATTAAGATTGTGACAAGAGACAACAGTGGTGATGACATTAGTTATGATGAAGTTTATTAGTTTGTGAAGTTTATTTGTTTGCAAAGTCTGCAGCTAAATCCCAAGGACAGAAATGTTGAGGAGGAGGAACTGGTGAACACTCCTGAATGGAAACAATTTAGAAATCAGAAAATAAAGCCAAACAAACTAAAACGGGGCTGGGGGTGGGGAATAGGTCCAGGTCAAGTCAGTTTAAGCAAAACACAGGGTCATATAAGAGTTTCCACCTACACGAATGATAAAGTCAGTGAGCAGGGAATTGTTTGTTCTTCAAAACAAGATGGAAATGTTGGATCACAATTATACTAAGCATAGCAGTTTTGAAATATTGTTTTAGTGATTTGTAATTATTTTTGAGTGAAAGAGATAAAAAGGTGAAAAAAGGGAGATGGGAGAAAATCAAAAGATGAGGCTAAGAGGATTCATCTTTATCCAAAATGAAGCTCACCAATGTCATCTTGAGGAGGTCGTCAATTCAGAGTGGGCTGCCCGGAACTCATAGCTCAAAGAGGCTCTTTGTTCTCCTTCAAACTTCCCCCTTTTCTTATCTATCCCTTTCCTCTCTCTAGCCTGAAACTCCCTATTCTTCCTGATGTAAGTCTTGCTGCCTTGCTGACTTCTCCATTTTCTGTTCTTCTCTTCCTTTCCTTCTCTAAGATCAGCTGTTGGGAGCTCCAGAGTAGAGAAGGTATGTTGTATGGGGTAGGGACTACTGGGGACCAAAAGAGGAAAGAGGACTGCAGATGTTATCTTCGGGCTGCTTCAGGTCATCACTAACATTGTGATATATCTAAACGTCCCAGTCCACTCTGAACCAATGTCATGAAACAGTGATGCACATTGTAGGAAGGTTCTTGAAGGGCCACCAAAGGGGGAGAACTACAGAGCATGACTTCCAGTTAGTGTCCTAATAAATCCCTTCCCTTCCCTTTGCCAGAAGAGCCAACTTGGCATGATAGCTGTTCCCTATCTTTCAACTCTGCCTCACCACAAATCTATGGATTCTTATACACAAATGTTTTAAATCTCATCATGTGCATTAAAAAAAAATGTAGGACTAAACCGTCTCTTCCATCTGAAAAACCAATAAACGATTCTGTGAATCCCCTTCTGGGTTTATACTCAAAACAATTGGAAACACAAGTTCATATAAAATCTTGTGTATGAACATTCATAGCAACATTATCTGCAATAGACCAGAAGTGAAATCAAGCCAAATATCTCTCAACTGGTGAATGTCATATGCTCATACAGTAGCATATTATTCAGTCTTAAAAAAGTTCTGGTTTTTGCTTCAAAATGGATGATCCTTAAGAACATTGTTCCATGTGAAAGAAACCAGTTATGAAAGTCCACGTATGATTTCATTTATATGAAATATCCAGAATAGGCAAATATTTAGAGACCAAAAGTGAATGGAATGGTGTTTGTGTAGGGTTAGAGGAGCTGGCTAAATATAGCTAAGAACTATAGGCTTTCTTTTTGGTTCATAAAAATGTTCTAAAATTGTGGTTGCATAATCCTGAATATACTAAAAGCCATTGAATTGTATACCTTAAATGCATGAATTTTGTGGTATATAAAAATAATAATAAATATGTTAAAGAACCAAAACAGACCGCATGTTGGGGAGTGAGGGGACTGGTCCAGGATGAGTTTGAGCAGTTGTTCAACTGCATCAAGTTTGCAATTTCTTCATTGCAGGATTAGAAAGAGAAATGACCTGTGTGTGCAAGGCTGGATTTGTGTCTTGTGGTGGTGGTTGCTGCTATAAAGTCATGATAGGGTGGACCACACTGGGGTACCTACTTAAAAAACAAATCCAGCAGCACACACATCCAGGTGTTGTCTCCTTTGTCTCTTTGTGTATTGCACATTTAAACCTGAACAATGTTGTGACAACCAGCCATTTTATAAAGTAAAGGGCTAGGTTTTTTCAAGACCATCTAATTTCTGGTGGTGATGTGGGATAGTGTGCAGGGATTTTGAATCATTTCCTCCACCCAGATTCAAAACCAATCATCTATCCCATCTCATCCCTTGGATCCTGTTCCTGACAGAGCCAGACCTGTAGGCCAAACATGAGGTTGCCACATAAAGCTATCCTAGTTTTGTGCATTGATATGTAAAAAATGTAGCATTCTGCTTCTGAATTAAAATCCTGAACATGTATTGGTCATTGTTACTCTCTTGCACCATATTTCTGTTAAGTGATATTAATAGTCAATAGATGAGCTAATAGGGCACAAACAATAGCTTTCATTGTATTAACTACCAAAGAGAAATAATTTATGCTCTCATTTTAAACCAGTGGAATTTCTCCTTTAACTAGACTTATATTGTCAATTCTTAGGGGAGGACAATGTTAATGTTAATGGCTAAAATGAAACATACCAAATATAAAAATATATAATTGTATGTATATGTATAATAACAATAATCTCTTGTTTAAAAAGAGTTCAGAATTTCTAGCCCCTGGGAAAGGTGCTCGCTGGGGGAGAATGTAGGCATGATTTGGCTCATAAATGCCCAACCTCAGCAGGTGGTTTAACCTGGCAAGGATTAGTTTTCTTGCTTCTCACATAAAGATCATAACTCTTGATTTGCTGTCCTAGATGTGCCTATTATTGCTTACCCTGTCCAATGGCCCATCTAGTCAGCGACCCATGATTTGCTGCTTCCTAAACAGGGAAACACTCAGACAACCAGATTAACTCTTCTGGGAAGTGAGCTGATACACGGATGTTGGTGGTTGGTGGCGCAGTGTCCAACTGAGTAGTTGTGCTGGCTGCCATGTTGGACCACGTATGGAAGGAGAAAAAAGGCGAAATGGCCAAGAAAGAGAAACGCAAGAAACCCATACAGAAGAGAGATAGGGAGACCATACGATCTGTTGAGAGAAAGCAGCGCTGGATCTCAGCTTTAGTCCAATCTCTTGTTCATTTAAAGCCTGGTTATAGTTTGGTCTCTGACCTTGGATTCCAGGAGGGCTCTAAATGTTTATACTAAGCTTCTCTTTTACTCCCTTTGATCAGGTTTGAATGTGTTTCTGGTTCTTGCAAATAAAATTTTAAAACAGAAGAAACTGGAGGGAGGATAAAGTGGAGGGAGATTCAGGGCAGCCTTATTTAAAACATCTTCCCTGCTACCTTGTGGAGTTGGATTAAGGAGCATGACCACTCCTGATTGTGAGCACCGAGCCCTACCTTTCTAATATTTGTATTGCTAAAATATTTGCTTAATTGAACTGAAATTGGTAAAGTGTGTGAAGATACTTTGAAAACTGCGAAGCGCACCACTGATGGAGAGCAAAGGGTTTATTAATAATTTGATTAAGATTTTATGAAGTTCCCATTAGTCATTTTTATGTATCTGCCACAATGAATAAAATCAAAAGAAATGGCTAAAATATATCCAAGTTGGGTGAATTTTCACTTCCTCATCTGGGCAATTTTAACTTGAACCCTATCCTAAAGCAAGAGTAAAACTTCAGGGTATGTGCCTCAGCCAGCAGGAGAGATCCTTCCTGTCTGGAGCCGACACTCATGTCCCTGTAGACCTGAAAAGCACATTTGTTCATTTTTAGCATAAAGCAGTTGGGATCCAGGTAAAAGACCAAATTTTTCTATCAGCAAAATTCCTGACCCTAGCTGGAGATAAAGTCACAACAAGAAGTGAAGGGCCAAGTCCATCAGTGTCACACATCTGCACTGAACACCCAGGGGAATTAAGGTAATAACTAAACCTCCCATCACTGAAAAAGTGCATTGGTAAATGCTGAATTTTCTAGGTTACTTATATTGACCGATTTCACTGGTCACTTGAATTTACCTCTGTATCCTCCAGGTTACATATTAAAACATGGAGAGAAGAGAAGATGCAACCAATCAAGGATTAAAGAAAGATGTGAGGTTAAAGAAAACGTGGACTGTTCTCTTCATTGTGTGGCTCTCTTCCATGTTCAAACTTGCAGGGGCTCTATGTTATCGGAGAAGAAATTCTAGGTGAGTTATGTTGCAAAGAGCATGTATACATTCAAATTCGTGCCTAGTGGGTGCCTCACCCCCATATTTTATAAGGCAAACACACCTGTCAGCCAGGCTGGAAGGGAGGGATCACGTTTAAAATGTCCGCAAACAACCATCTCTGATACAACCTCCTGGGTTTTAATTAGTCCCTGAAAGTGAGAGTCGTCCTGGGATCCTCCCGTGACATTTTCCAGTTTCCCGTCGGCTCCACTTATGAGAAACAAATGGGTTGGCTGGCCTCCCTCTAGATTGAGTTTTTCATGAAGTCATTACTTCTGTCACGGGGAGTATTTTCAAATTGAAAAATCTGAAACAATAAATGATGGTGAAGCAGTTAATAACTGTTAAGAAATCACATTTGGAAAATTGCATTTAAGCAATAACCTTTCTCCCTGTAATTAAATGACAGAAAGGTCCTGGTTTTAATTAAGTCAGCAATTTATAGTTATGAAGCTATACTTCACTATGCAGATTAGCAAATGATAGGTCACAGAACACCCTGAGTGCATTTTGAGTGGGCCTGATATGGTAATTACTCCACTGTTCAGTGGTGACCACATTGAACCGTATCTCTAGATGAAACAATTTTCTTTTCCTTGCTCCATGATGTATAACTAGGATGAGTAAATGTACCACGAGCCCTGCCTTGCGCATCTTTAAATTAAAATGGATTTTAAATGAGGGGGCATGAGCAGAGGAAGCATGTTTAAAAAACAGAACCAGGAGTGAATGGGCCACAGTCAATGCCCGCGAGCAGAGAATATATCATTGTTTTACAGGGCTTTCTATCTTGCGCCTGAATGTTTGCTGGAGATTTATGAGGAAGTAAAATGCTAATGTTAGTGTATTTATAAACATATGATGGGGGTTTCATCTATAATTTATTCTCTGGCCCTACTCTTTTCCTCCCTGGAAAGGAAAATGAAATGTTGTGTTGGACAGCCGAAAGGGTCATTAATACGGCTTTCACATTTTATTTAACTAACCCCCCGCTCATATTACACATTGATGATCACATGTGAGATGGTTTTTGAAATGCTTATTGTGTCTTGTATCCTGACTGCCTCAACCAGGACTAGTTCAGAATTATAGCAGTCACCAAAGATCTGCTAGTGGGGGACTTGTGTGTGTGTGTGTGTGTGTGTGTGTGTGTGTGTGTGTCCCTGGAGGAAAGAGAAAAACCCAGCTGCTGAAGTCATGTCTCTTTTCATTTCGCTCTTCAAGTTTCATGAGCATCTGAACCCTAGGACTTGTTTTCAGGTGTTTGATTTCATCTTAAAACTCCTTATTTCCCTGCCTCTCTTCATTAAAGTGGATCTCTACCCAAACTGGCGGAGAGACGAGGCTGTGGAGGAAGCAATGAAGCCATCCAGACTAAACATCCAAAGCCAGGCACCTGCCCATGCAGCAGAGGGGGCTGAGGATGCAGAGACCCTCTCCCACCCAGAGTGGTGACCAGTGGCCATGCTTCTTTGGGGCAGGAGCACTGGCTGTTCCATTTCTCAGTTCTGGTGTTATGCCCTGTGTTCCCTCTGACATGCACACAAATGAAGAGGTAGAATGAATCAGGTTTGATTTGAGCTGTGCAGGCAATCACTGAATGTGTTTCAACTGCTCACCAACCCCTGTTCCAAATAACCAGAAGCAAACCAAGATTCTCCTAAGTTGAGAATTTCTCCTTTTAAAAATATTGGATCTTGTTTTAGGGAGAAGAAAGAGAATCAAATGCACTTCCATCCTCTCTCCCTTGGATTTTTTGGAATTCTAAAAGAATTCCAAAATTATTATATTTCCAGACAAATAATCTGTTATATTTAAAATTAAAACAATACTGCCAGGAGATTTTTAAGAATGATATCATGAATCTTTAATTCAAATATTAACTACATGGATATTCCCAAGCTACACAGCCTGCTAGGATTGGTCTTTGAAACTTCCTTGTCCAGAACCTTTACCAACTTAATGGAAAGAGACAGTATTCTTCCTAATACTTGGGATGATTCTCAGAGTGACTCAGATTTTCCACAGTCATCTCCCATTCGAATTCCTATCTTCACTGAATTCTACATCTCTGCTCTGTTCTACTTTCCATGGCCACCTCTCCTATGCTGCTCTGCGTCACCCCCCTTGAGCTCCACCCCTATTTCTTTCTTTCCCAGAGTCCTTTGATCCAAACTCAGAAGGCAGCAAAAGCCCCCTGAAGGTCTGAGGAAATAGAGGGAAAAACTTCATAGCTTAGCAAAAAACAAAACAAACAACAACAACAACAACAACAAACCCTCAAAAGTGTAACAATAGTTATTGCTCCTAAAAACACTTTTCATGTTTCTGTTACTGAGAAGTTCTGTTTCTTGTGGGTCCACAGTCTCCTTCCCTTATCCCATTTGTATCTTTTTCCTGAGTCTCAGCTTCCTGTTTATTGCTTGATCTTGTGACTTGGCCCTCTTTTTGTCATTCTTCCTAAATACTCTTGCTGTGCCCAGGGGAATTCATCCTCAGGCCCTAACTACCACTTTCTTCCTGAGAGGAATTCTGCTCTCATCTTTGAAACTACCCTCATCTATTCCCCGACACTGCAAAGAAACAACAAATCAGTACACTAAGGAGATGCTCATCTGCATGGAAACCCCCTTGGCATTCTGGGGGCATTCCGTAGAGGCAGAGACCACTGCCAGCTGCTTTGGCGACTAAACTTCTGAGACTCTCAGAGGCCTTAGCTACTATGGTCTTCTTTGGAAGGTAGGTTATTCACTTGTTCAGTTTCACGTTTCTCAGATCCAAGAAGACAGCCACCCTCTGAGCCCAGAGGTCTCCAGAGCCTCAGCCTGACATACACATGAGAATTATGCCTCATCCCTATCACTGGATTAGGGTGCAACTTGGAAAGAATGTCCAGGCTAAACAGGAAGGAAGTGCTGGCCAGAATTTCCTGGGGATTTGCATATGTGAACGAAGTTCCCACCACAGTCCAGATCCAGGTCCGAGACCCCTGTTGGGTGGGACAGGCGGCAGTGCAGCGTGGAGGAGAAAAGAGTTATTCTGGAATGTGCAAAGACAAGCCACATAGCTTCCGAAATGGGTCCCTTAAAAAAAATAAAACTGCATGCATCATATCTGGCTGCAGGTGTTTATTTGAAGGAACATGCAAAGAAAAATATTTTTGAGAATTGTTTCTTTTTCTACTCTTTGTAAGATTTTCTTGAAATTTCTCCCTTCACCTGGTCACCTGACCTCTAGGAAAGATGTCTGTGGCTGAACCCCCAGTTAGGTGAGATTCGGACTAAGGACTCCCTTTTTTCCTCCCTGAAGATGTGGTAAGTCTCTAACCAGATGAAAATGTAGATTTAATAGAAATCAAGAAATCCTGGCAGGAAGTTACTCCTTGATTTTCTCATGTGTTCATCCACATAGCTACCTTTGGCTGGTTGAATACCTGCTGTTTACTCTGTGCTATGTGGGCAATAGGGATATGAGAACAGATAAAACCAACACAGTGGGGAACCTGTGCATTCCTGGCTGAAGTCAGATAAGAAGCAGAAGGGCAGTAGACACAGAGATGTGACTGTAGCATTATGGCAAAGAACTCAAGAGCAAGGCTGAGAGTCAGACCCGGAGAGATCAAACTACTTCCAATGCTTACTGACTGTGTGACTTTGGAAAAGTCACTTAACCATCCTTGACTTCACCTTCTTGCTCATTAAAATGGGCATAATAAGATTGTCTATCTCATAGGGTCATTAGGAAGACTGAATGAAACATGATGTTCATCAAATACCCAAATGGTAGATATAATAGTATGTGGGTTGTATGATAATAGGGAAATGCCCAAATAGCATGAGAACGCAGAAGAGAGGTGGGCTTCTAACTCAGCCTAGAGGAGTCAGAGACCACTGACTTTCATATTTATTTACTTATTTATTTAGTGGTACTGAGGCTTGAACCCAGTACTAAGTTACATGCCTAGCTCTTGTGATTTTTTATATTGAGACATGGGCTTGCAAGTTGCCCACGCTGGCTGTGAGCTTGTGATCCTCCCAAGTAGCTGAGAAAACAGTCGTGCCCCACCTTGCCTGGAAACATCTGTAACTTCAGATTAGATGGCTGTTCCAGTGGTGCATTTGGTTAAAGAGTGGTGGGGAGTATTCCTGGGAAAAGAGGGTACTTAAGGTTTACTATAGGATTCTGATCCTGAATGACCAGCAAATTCCAACTTGCTCATTCCTTGTTGGCAATGACTGGTATGGAGGTTACTGTCTTGGACAAGGAGAAGAAACTTCTTGGTGCTTCTTACCTTCACTGTATCCCAAGGGCTGTTCCTGAGGTCTCCTCCAATGCTGAATTACACGATGCCACCCAGTGAAGAAATCCTGACCCTTTATGGACACAAAGCATATCTCAGGCTCCTGGAGAGGCAGTGCAAGGCAACTTCCTGTCCTGTGCAGCACTGTAGAACTCTCCCAAAAGATCTGCCAAGTCAAAAAGAAGTTTAACTTCCCAATCTTCTTGAATCCTCCAGTGAATTATTATCAAGTGGAAATGCATGTAATTAAGGTGGGTGGAAGGCGGGAATTGAATTATGATAAAACTCATGCCTGCTGATGTGTTTGATGACAGAGGAGGAAATCATAAAGGGAAAGATGATGAATTTCTGTCTTTTCTCTGGGAATAACTGACTTAGAATCAATGTAATGAAAAATTGTCAAGTGAACACAGAATGGCACAGGAGAAGAGGAAGTTTCTGATGGAAATGGATTAGCTCACAGCAGAACCACACTTTCAATCTTTACCCCTGGGGGAAAAACACCACCAAAAATGTATTATTTGGTGAACAACTATGATCATATCACTTTTCTATTGACTAGTGCTCAGTGACTTTCCCTTATTTCCTCCGGAATAGGGTTCAAAGTCCTGAGCATGGCATTCAAGAACTGTTGTGACTGACCCCAATCTGCCTCGCAAACCTCACGCCCACCCCGCCTAATTCAAAACGGACACACTTTCACACGGGCAAATGCACGCATGTACCACACCTTAGTACAAGGCAGGCCAACAACATTACTCATGCCTTCTTAATATGCTCTATTCTTGCTCAAGCCATCCGAGTTACCTAAATTCCACTCCCACCTAAGGTCTAGTTCAAATATCCGTTCTTTCATTGAAACTTTTCAAAGCTAGGACTGATTCTCTCCCTTCACCAATCCCACAGATTTTCTCAAGATAGTAACTAATAATACTTGTATTGAACCTGATATACTTGTTATAATTATTACTGTTAGATTTTTTTCTTAATTTTTTGTGAAGGTCGGGAGGCATGTCTCATTTATTTCTGTAACTTTCACAGTATCTGGCATGAAGATTTGCATGATACTGGTTTTAAAAATACATTCCATTTTTGCTTTGGCTGTCAGGAAACTCAGAACTAAAATTTTTTTTTTTCATTCAGTCACAGTACCTTTTGATTTGGGTTTTCTGGCATCCAATTTCCCACCTTCCTTACTTGACTGTTATTTTATTGTTCTATGGCATTGGGTCTTTTTTATTTATTCAATTTTATTTTTTAAATTTTGAGTCTTACTAAGTTGCTGAGGTTGACTTGAACTTGCAATCCTCCTGTGTCAGCCAACCATGTCACTGGGATTACAGGTGTGTGCCACCATGCCTGGCTGTGAATAATCTTTGGTCTTTTATTATCAGTTACCCTAAATCCATTTTGGAGGTAGACAGGTGGAAATAAGAGCTGTAAAGTTTGAATTGGAGTCATTACTGTGTGATGAAGTTAAACGTATGCTTAAGTTATCAGTTATTAGCACTGTCTGGTGGGCAAAATAGGGAAATGGAAGGATATGAAAATCAGATCACATAAAGATGTTATTTGAATTTGTTCTATTTGTAGCCTTTTGGGTTTAATCTTCATTTTATCTTCCCAGAAGTTCTGCGACAAATATTTGAGATAGGAGTCTTTTTTATGCTTCTTTTTTAGCAGATTGAGGCTCAAGGAGTCTGTCTTATTCAAGGTCACACAGTCAGTCAGAAGCAGGGCAAGGCGTAGCTCTTTTTAAAAAGTTGCCACTATGAGTATCGATGTAAGAAGAGTCAAGCCGGGCAGATAAAAGTCCATCACAGGATCTGGCAGGAGTAGATGGTGGGTTCAGGGCGGGAGTGGCTGGTCCCTGCTAATATACTTGTGATTTCTGATTTCCTCCCCATCCAACTTCCAGTGGGTGAAGAACAGGTGGTTCCTTGGCTGTGGAACAAAGAGAAATCGTCACTGAGGGTAAGCCAGTTAGGGTCCTTTCAGCTCAGGTAACAGAAAACCCAACTCTAACGGCTCAGAAAGATAAGGCTGATGATTGAGTCCCTTAACTAGAGGTCAGGAATCAACTGGGCTTGCAGGGGAATCCCGTCAGGGATATCCTGTGATTCTTTTAAGTCCACTCTCCCCCATGTGTTGGCCTCATCCTCAGGCCCATCATAGGATGAAAGCAATCTTTCTTGACCTCAAAAGAAAGAGTCACCTCTGGGGGCTTCTTCCAGAACAAGAGTCTCCCCCACATCCCTAGCACTCCATCTTTGCATTCTGTTGACCTGGTTGGATCATATGTTCATTCCTGAATGAGGCGAGAGAATGGAATTAACCCCAGCCAACGAAGGAATGGGGTCAATTTTTCCTGAATCACAAGGGTGGCATGGGAAGTGGGGAGGAGGGAGGAAGGGACAGGAAGAAGTGTCTTCAGATCAAATGTTCCATTAGTGCTCTCTTCTAAATAAACACACCCTCCCCACCTTCCTGCCCTCTCACGGGGCTATGTCTCACACACTTTCTCTAGCTTCACCTCTTCTTAGTCAATGAATTTGTTTTTCCATGTTCATTCTTTCCTTCCTCCACTACTTTCTTCTTCTCTTCATTTATTCATCAAATATCCCTTTCACAGGACCCTGGGCTAAGAATCTGGAGGTACCAAGATGGTCATAATGCTGCTCTCTCTTAATGTGGGTCGCTCCCTTTTGATTTAGGTGGGCCAGTGTCTTGCAGATTCAGTGAGAAGCCTACTTAGGTGTCCTGAACAGATTATCAGCAAATGGGGGGATATGGAGCAACCATGAGATCTGGCACTAATCAGGAAGTTTGTTTCATTTCTGAGACAGAGAGGGAGGAGAGAGAGAGAGAGAGAGAGAGAGAGAGAGAGAGAGAGAGAGAGAGAGCGCAAGAGCTCAGTGAGGCAAGGAAGACTGATTTTGGTCCACCCAGAACCGAAATACCACATTAAAATGCCTCCTAGCACCGAGAGGTTTGTCCATTAAATTTAATTAAGCTTTCTTTAGAATTGAATGTCTCAGGAGATCTATTACGCCCAGGGGACAAAGCATTTGCTTTTGCCAGCCTTTGCTTTGCTCTTTGCATCATTCTTTCTGAACAGGAAACCCTTGTGCCTCTATTGTTTAGCAGAGTGTTCATATTTTTGTGGCCAAATTTCAGGCACATGAATTGGAAAGATTCTTCCTGCTGGACAGTCCTGCCATTTCTGGCTTCAACAGCTTCTTCCATGAGAGCTTGGAGGTTTGAGAGTTTCATTTTCTCTCTTAAAGAAGGACTGCCTTTGACAGGGATTTGCATTGTTTCCAGGACAGCATCTCTGTGTCTCTGAGATCCTTGTACCTCTCAGTAGCTAGTTCTGGAAGCTGTGATTCCTCCAAAGGGCCCAGCTGGGGGAGGCACGTGCCCAAGTCAGCCTCCGAGTGGGTGTGAACTCCTCAGCTCCAAAAAGGAGCAGTTCTGTCTGCTGTGCTGTCTGTGCCAAAGCTTAGCCTGGCAAGTTTCTTAGCAGTGAAACCCTGGCATGCTGTGGGGGAAATATTTCAGCATGTTTCCCAACCCTGGGGACCAACATGTTCCCATCCTCCTCTGCTTAAAGGAATATGCCATTCAAAATGCTGCCACTGAAACCAGTCACTGACCTCTGAGTGACAGCTGGACCTTCCTGCACACATTCCCCTTCCATCCCCAAAATCTCCATGCAGAAAGTTGAAGGTGTTGCTTTTATAGCAGGGTTTTGTGGGTATTCCTGTTAAACCAGTGGGGTGGGCTCTCCTGGAGACATCTTTACAAGAGAAACTAAAACCAAATGGTGTCCTGGGAGAGAAGCACCCTGGGGAAGAAGAAATGAGACAGATGAACTTGAGCCAGTGGCAAGACCCTGGTCATCAGAGGCAATATGCAATAAAAGAGCCTGGGAATCTCTGAACTGCTTTTGTCCTCCATGGAATACATGCCTTGGAACCAAGGTGAAGAGCAGAGTGAGAAGCAGGTGTTCTGGGTTGCATTAGGGTACAAGCAGTCCCTATTAGGAGGGACCCCTAACAGAATTTAACACCTAAAAGAGAGCTTTCTCTCCTGAGTTGCAAAGAACCTGTGATTTTGGTCTGTCCTCAACTAACGGCCTACGTGGAAGGAGCAGTATCTAGTGGAAGAAGTTGGGAACAGGGACCATTTGGCTTGGATACGAGGTGTCCCCCAAAGACTGTTAATGCAGGAATACTCTGAGGTGAAATGATTAGATTATAAGAACTGTAACCTAGGTCCATCCTAGTTTGAAAGAACTGACTGGGCAATAACTGTAGGCCGGAGGAGGTGGGTCACTGGGGTTTGCCCTGGAAGGGTACATCTTCCTGTGACCCTTTTCCCACTATTTCCTGACCTCACTATGAAGTGAGCAGCTCTCCCCTTGTGGGCCATTCCCCCATAATGTGCTGCCTCACCTTAGGCCCAGAGCAATGGAGTCAGCTGTCTATGGACTGAGACCTCTGAAACTATGAGCTCCAAATAAACTTTGTCTCCTCTAAGTTGTTCTTCTTGGGTATTTTGGTCGCAATAAGGCAAATGACAAAAGCAGGAATGTAGGGAGAAATACCAGAAAGATACCATTGGTTACTAACAGGAGAGCTGACCCTTCTTGTTTGTACACACACATGATGCTTCTGGGGAATCTTGGCAATATTGTTGTCCATGATTCTATGATAGCAAGCGAAGGCAAGAGTCATTTGGAGATTATTCACAATGTGATTCTTTCTGTATTCCTAGACTTGTGAGGTTTGGAGAAATTTGGTGATTGGTTAGGATATTTGTCTTTCAGCTTTAAAATAACAGTGTCTTTAAAAAATAGAAAAATCTGTGTCTTTCCCACATAATTCCAAGCCCATTGGTGGTCCATGGAGGTGACTCTGACATCAAGATGTTCCAAGGACCCTGGTGCCTTCTTTCTGGGTACTTTACCATCCCCTACAGTCTCCCTGGGTCACATGATCAAAATGAGCTCAGCACCAAATCCCATTCCAGATGCAGGGAAGGAGAAAAAAGTAGAAAACAAGCAAACTTCTTTTTTAAAAAATAATTTTGAAAAAATTAAAAAACACCAAAGGTAGAAAAGAAAATCCTCCATAAACTTATCATTCAGATTTAACAATTATTAAGATTTTAGCAGTTTCCTTTTCATGACCTGATTGGAAATTTGCCTGTTATCACTTCTCCTCACATCCCGTTGATAAGAATTTAGCCACATGGCCACCCTGGGCTGCATAAGACCTGGGGACATGGATTCCACCTGTCTATGTATAAATTGCCAAATAAAAGAAAAGGCAATGCCTTTAGTGCTGATTACTCTATCAACATCTGCAAAAACAAAACTGACTTATGTTTGCCCCTGAAAAAAGTTGCACTAACAGAATGTTTTTTTTCCATCAATAGGCCCAGGATAGTAGGTTGCATGACTTTTGACCTCAATTTAGGTTCAGCTGTATCAACAGAGTCCAATGTGCATAGTCTTCTGAGGGATCACTAACACTTAAGCTGTCCTATTTGGTGACTATTAGTTAGACATTCTCATGGGGGAAGCAAGAGAGATGGAGACCCAAATAGTATTATGTTTCTTGCTAGGTTTAAATCATCTACCCTTTGGATTTGGGTATTAGTTTCTTATCCTGGGGTTGAATGGTTGTTGATAGTCTTATCTCTAAAGTAAAAGTACTTGTGGAAGCCTTTTGTGATGGCATTGTGCTGAAGAGAGAATTTTGTCTAGGGAATGGGTGTGACCAGTATTGATTAGAACACTTCAGCTATAGGGACAGAAACTTAAAATACTCACACAATAAGAAAATATGTTGACACGTTATCCACCAGTTGAGTAAAGTCTAAGTGGGTTTAGATTGGTCATCCCAGCTTCTTTTGGAGGTTCTCTTGTCTTGTGGAGAAGCCAGTCATTCCAGGGCTTGCGTCCCAGGCAGGATATGCCCAGAGACAGAAAAATGGACTCTTCTGGTGCTTCTCCCTTAAGAGCAAGAGAACTTTCCCAAGAAGCCCCCCTCAACTTCCCTACATATCTCGTTGGTTTAAATGAGATTGCTTGTTTATCCTAGAAGCTGTGGCCAGGGACATGCTATATTCTAATTAGGCTGGACCCAGGTTCTTAATTCCTAAACCAGAGGAGTTGTCTAGGACTGCTCAGAGTCTGCCCTTGGAGCTCAAGTCAGCTCCCCACTCACCAGACCATAACAAATGGGGCAGGAGCCATAGGGACTTCCAGAGATCCCCAAAGTGCTTACTGCATGATACTTTGATTTTACTTTATTAAAAAGATTTAATAATGTAGTCCAGAAAAAAATTTGCATGAGTCAACATCCTATAAGCACCATCATTAAAAACTCATCCTCAGGATCTGTAAATTATTCCTTATTGCTAAGAGAATATTATATCATAATAATATCACTAGTGAATCACCAAAATGAATATTACAAAAATCTTTGTGCACTTCTATTGGTTGACAAGGGAAAACATGAATTTAGCAGAAAAAAAAAGAATAATAATAATAACATGCATGCCTCTGACAAGCTGTAGTTTATTCTTTGCCAACAGATTTTTTTTTTTTTCCTCCTGAAGTGAACTCATTTGTGAAAGGATTTTGCTGCCTTGGTTAAAAACTATCCAAAGCTTGTAATATCTAAATGTCAGAGAACAATGAAGTGCATGCTTCTTGATGCTCTAGCAAATTGTACAAACCAAGGGGAAAAATTACTGATGGGCCAGATACTGCAGGTGAATAAGGAAGTCCTTGGGTACACTGAAGATTTTCAGGGGGACATTAGCTTTCCAATCATTAGGTAGATAGGACTTAAAGCCCTCCATGAAATAATCTAGGAATTAGAAAATGGAGGCAGGCATTTGTGTAATGTGTAATCTTAGGCAAGTTACTTAAGCACTCTTGGCCTCAGTTTCTTCATCTGTGAAATGGGAATAATCATCTCTATTATCAAAGTTTTGTGAAGTCAAAAGATGATATGCGTAGGTTAGCACTGTATTTGGGACATAGTACATAATTAATGACAGTGTTATTCAAATATCCAGAGCATTCCAAAGGATCCAAGATGCTCCAAGATGTAGGCTTTTGAATGAGCTGAGACTTGCTTGGATTAATTAACTCTTGGTAAACTCCATCAAACCAGAGACTGGTGGTCTCTTTGCTACCTCCCATTCTGAACACCTTTCAGTGTTACTGCATAAAGACCCATCTTTCCAACAGCAGCAGAATATGAAATCCATCTCTTAGGCTTGAGTTGTTTCCAGTCTTTATTATTAAGAAAAAACACAGGAATGAACATCTTATGCATACAACTTTGTGCATACATTGGCTGTCCTTGTTTTGAAATAATTTGTCAGACTTCTAAAATATACAAACCAACATAGCTCAACATAGCAAATGAGCTCAACATAGCAAATGCAGCTGACAGGTTGTGGACAGGTTACCAAATCCTATGTGAGAAAAGCAAACTAAGCCACTTGGCTTCAGTTAAAATCTCACCAGCCTCTGGGGGCCTTGTTCAAGAAGCCATTTATAAAAGTAAGAAAAACCCTGTCCAAAGTAGTAGGATTCCCCTGTGTTCTGGAAACGACTATTACCTGGGCCATTTCCAGAACTGCCCAGTAAATTCTTCTCCCCTGGACTTAGCAGCTGCATCAAAGTGCATTTGAACAGGCAAAAGTCTTTCCTGTCTCCCAGAGGTTTCATGTAACCACATAACAGAAACCTGCTGTGGAGAAAGGAGAGAGAAATTCTTACTTTACTTTTTATGAAACTGAGATTTGAAGCAATTATTCTTGTTGATCTTGTTGATGGCAGAAGATTAATTCTATTATGATTATCCATCTTTTATCTATCATCTACACACACACACACACACACACACACACATACACAGAGTATTTTCCCAAATTTTTCTAACTTTTCTATGATTTTAGAAGTACCATAAACTGGAATGGTGGTGCACACCTATAATCCCAGTGACTCAGGAGCCTGAGGCAGGAGGATCACAAGTTCAAGACCAGCCTCCGCAACTTAGGGAGACCCCCATCTCAAAATAAAACATAAAAGAGGCTGGTGATGTGACTTGGTGGTTAAGTGCCCCGGTACCTCCTCCCTGCCACCAAATGGAAGTATAATTAACCAAAGAAAGATATTAACCCAAATCAAAAATTACACCATTTCTCCTTATTGATAAAGGAATTCCCATGGTATTCCCTCTAAAAGCAAGCCTTGGCTTTTACAACGTACTATACAAACATATTATTTCCTTCTGGTACATTAATTTTTGGATTACTTTGGGGGACAAAACACCACCAAAGTAGTGGTTTGGCTATAAACTCCCTTGACATCTGGCCAAACCGCCAAATAACAAGTATATAATTGCTTTCAAGTTCACATCACTGCAATTTTCTGGCCACCCCTTTCATAAATGAAAAAGTTAGCATTTGTACTTCTGCAGTAATGAAAACCACAGCTTATCATAATATTTATCAAATTGTGATAAAATAAAAGCTTAGTTTGTCTGGGTGTTAGGAGCAGTATTTATCACAGTCAATTAGGGAGTGGTGAGCATAGCCCACAGCGACTTCTCGTGGGATTTCAGCTTCTCTCAGAGATAGCTTCTAGGTTCTTCCCTCTGTGGCTTTCACGGGTCACTGCCTGGAGACATTGCTTGATGTGCATGGTGAATTCCGGTTGAGTTTGCGGGGATCCACTGGGGCTTCCCTTTGTTCTTCCTCAGGTTTTCCTGTCTGTCTCCAGAAATGTGGCCATCCTCCCATAGAGGGCCCTTCTCTGGGACTGCTTTCTAGAACGTGAGTCACACACTTCTAGTGGCACAAAAGAATGTTTTAAGGGCACCCTGCAGGTAGACTTTGAGGAACCTCGAATAGTATGTGAAAAACAAATTCCCTTCCTAATTCTCCTTTAAGACATTGATGATCCGGAAGCAAATCTCCATTTGTCTTTAACACCCTCTGACCTCCCTTTTGAACAAAGAGAAAGCAGGCTTCCGGCTCCGCCCACTCTAATCTAGGTAGAATGTAATAACTCAGGACTTTGATTTCCCTTTATAATTAGCTTTTGTTTATGAGAGGCAAGTGTCATTAGTTTTTTATTTACAGGAACAATACTAAATGTCCTTCGATAGTACATTTACATGGAGCTTGTAAAAAGTGAACCATTTTTTAATGGCTCCTAGAGTTTCCCCACCAAGGCACTTTTCACACTGCAAGTGGACATGCTTCCCTGCCCTGAGCTTCTCAGGCGCCATGACTGGGTCTTTTTGACCTGTCTTCCCACCTGGCTCTGCAGTGCTTGATGACGGCGGGAACCCTGGCACAAAGTTCCTACCTTAGGTCTGGCATGTACATTAATGCTTATTGAGTGACGGAGTGAACAGTGAATAAATGAAGAAGGAACTTCTACCTCCGTGGAGCCTCTCAGCTGTTCTATGACGGTGTCACTGAAGATCCCACTCCCAGTCACCCAGGTCGTCACCCAGGCTGTGTGTCCTGGGGGAGCTCCTGGGTTGAGGACAGAACCATTGGGGTGGCAGCAGCCCCCACCCCTGCCCTGATATAGTGGAGGGATCCTCAACCTACTGGTTGTGCTACCTGGTGCCCAAGGGTTGCTGTCCCCACCCACAATGACAGGGCATTGTCACTTCTTGGGCTACTATAAGGGCTCTGGAGGAAACTGCGGGGTGAGGTGTCTTCCAAGGTTCCTTGAGATGCTGGCACCATGCACAGTGGTTACCCAGACTGTCCCACCTCTGGGCACTCTGCCCTAACTTGGGAAGGGTGCCTGGTCAGGCTGGGTGGGGCAAAGGAGGCTTAGGGAACCATTTTGCATCAGGAGTCTCAGGATCGAAATATGAAGAATCAAGAGGATCAGGGGGACAGAACCCAAGGTGACCAAGGCACATTCTTCCTGTTTAAAAATGCATACCTTCTCACTGCAAAATAAATTCAAGAACAAAACGGAAGGAAGGGTAGGAAAGGCTAGAGGAGACCCTGGCCTTAATGTTGTGTTTATTTTGTACCCCAATTTTGTCCCTCATATTTTGTCATTACCATTTCCATAAAGAATAATTTGCATTACCTTTATTAGAAATAAAAAGTTCAGCCAGGCACAGTGCACATGCCTACAACCCCAGCGGCTCGGGAGGCAGAGGCAGGAGGATTGCAGGCTCAAACCCAGCCTCAGCAACTTAGTGAGGGCCTAAGCAACTTAGAGAGACCCTGTCTCTAAAAATAATATGAAAAGGACTGGGAATGTGACTCAGTCATTAAGCACCCCTGGATTCAATCCCCAGTACCAAAAATTAAGTCATTGCCAAGCATATAATAATAGAAGAAAGAGAAAAAGAAGATCATCAGCAACCAGTGTTAATATATTGATCTACATTTCAGCCATCTTTCCTGTGTGTGTTAAAATGTAAACATAATGGTTACTGTGTCTGAATGCCTACTATGTGCCAGGCACTATTCTTAATCATCAGCATCTCTTAGTCCAATCAAATTGACAATTCAAATTGACCATTGCAATACTTTATCAACATTTTTCAGCTGTTTACTATTATTATTATATTATTATTAATAATAATGCATATCAATCGTGCAAATCAATGGGTTTTACTGTCCTGTTTCCATGCATGCATATCTCGTGCTCTGATCCTATCAAACCTCTTCACTACCCTCCCTTACTCTTCCCTATCTCCCCCAGTTCCCTCCCCTTCTCTAATAGTCCTCTTTGCACTTTCAGGTGGTCATTTTTCTTTTTCCTAGCTTCCACATATGAGATAGAACAAGAGATACCTGTCTTTTTGTGTACGGCTGATTTCACTTAACATGATAACTTCCAGTTCCATCCATTCTCCTGCAAATCACATGATTTTGCTCTTCTTTATGGCTGAATAATATTCCATCATGTATATACACCATATTTTCTTTATCCATTTATCTGTCGACTGGCACCTAGGCTGATTCCATACCTTAGTTGTTGTGAATAGTGCTGCAGTAAACATGGATACCAACTTTGTGTGTTTGTGTGTGTGCATGCAATACTACGGTTGAACCCAAGGGGCACTCTAGCACTGAGCTACATTTCCGGCCCTTTTCATTTTGAGACAGGGTCTTGCTAAGTTGCAGAGGCTGGTCTTGAATTTACAATCTTCCTGCCTCAACCTCCTGAGTTGCTGGGATTACAAGATTGCCACGTGCCCAGCCCAACATTTTTTCCTTGATTCTTTCTTGTAGCCAAGTCAACTACCATTACCCCCCATTGACAGATGAGGAAACAAGCTCCTTAGATTAAATGACTTGTGCACAATTACACATTGATCAGTAAGAGAACAGAGCGTTCACATGGCACTGTTTGAGGTACCTCTCCCCATACCTCTGTACCACTCCCTACCCTACTTTCCACCTTGATTTTTAATTTCTTTATGACCTAGGAGTAGAGGTTTTCAATGCTATCTGGGGATTAGAATCCACTGGATGATTTTAAAAAAATACAGATGCTGGGGCCTCACATCCAGATGTTCCAACAAATACTGAGTTACTGGTGTTTTCAAAGTTCCCCAGGGGGCCCTCTGTGTAGCCAGGGCTGGGCTGCAGTGTGCCTTAGTTTACTCAATCAGTGGTTTCTCTGTTATTGGAAGGGGAGTGCTTGAAAACCGGATGCAAATTCCAAATGATTTTCTTACACATAAAAGCCACTCTGCAAATCATGACTTCCACATTCAGCTAGCCACTAGATGAAAGCATGCATCAATGCCTTTACACATGACCTCTGGTGAGGACAAGGTGGCCAGAAGAAGGGTGGAAGCTGGTACTCAGAGTCTCTAAATGAGAGCACCCCAAACCTTGGACATGCACAGAATATTTCAGGTCACTGGTCCGTGTGTGCCTGAGTGAATACTTAATTTCCTTTTTCAGACCTCAGTAATTTCTAGCAGAGTATAGAGAGTTCATGACACAAACACATCTGGATTTGGGGGTGTGGATCTGAAATATTCACAGGCCAATATGTCGGGCGCAGATGTCGAATTGGCAGCCAGGGCTGATGGGGGTGATCTCATTGGAGGCTCCATCTGGGGCTTTGCTTGGAGCGGCACAGCCTTCCCTGCTGATTTCAGCTGTGCCTCATACCTGGGTGCTTCCTCACCTGCCCAAAGGCATTTCCTAGCCTTCTCTCTCGAGGGGCATCAGGAATCTTGACATTGCTGCATCTCATGCACAAAATGCCAAGAGAGTGGAAAACCGTAGCTTCTTATAGATATCAAGGCTGGACTGTGCCAAATGCAGCATCAGTCCCAAAAGGAGCCCAGGGAGGCTGAAGGGGGAGGCTGGGCCTCCTCAGCATGGCCTGGAGGGTGGACCAGGGGCTGAGCAGCCAGACCCAGCCAGGTCTGAATACAGATCCTCTCACTTCCTCATCTTTAGACTTTTCTTAGGTGAGTAACCTGAGACTGTTCTTATCTGTGAAATAGGGACCATCGGAAGCTAATTCACTGGGTTGTTGAGAAAATTAGAAAAGTGGCTGGCAAGCCCACAGAGCAGGGCTTTTGGCCCTCCCCTCCCCTCCATGCGGCTGCTTCTAGATTGCATGTGATCTTATGAGATCCCTTCACTGTGGCCAAGCTAGCAATTCAGCAGAATTCAATTCAAAAAGCGTTTCAAGGACCCCTCTACACCTAGCACGCTGGTCTCTACATTCTATTCTTTTCCGTCTCTGTGCCTTCTCTCAAGCTGTTCCCTCTGTCTGGAAGGTTTTTCTTCCTTATTTCCTCTTGTTCTCCTCCAGTCCATTTTGCAAGAACCAGTTTAGTTCTCACCTGATTCTTCTGACCAAATATCCTCTCTCCTTTTCTAGATTCCTACAGTGCTTAGGCCAGAGGTTCTCAAACATTGAGGTTTGAGATCCTGGTGAGAAGCACCCGGGATCCCTAATGCTCTGAGCTTATGGTCCACGTCCATGAGATATGAAGAGCCGTACTAGCCCCTCAGAGATGTGTGTGAGCATTACATGAAATGTCATGTGTAAAATATTAGGCACAGGGTTGGGCATGTAATAGGTGCACAATAAATATTACCTAATGATAATACTGTTTCAATATATTACAACAAATAATCGTGGTATTAGATGAAGTAACACATTTTGACAATAAGAAGATCAGAAGGCAACATTCAGGAACTGACAGTTGAGAAGAGCCGCATTCACAGAATCTAAATGGATTTCCCGGACACCAGGTTCCCCTGGCAATGTGACAGGTCTGCTCAGAATTAATGAGTTTCTAGAATAAAGTTCTATGTGGAGGGAGGAGGTTTCAAGTGCCAAGTTCTATCCACTCCAATTCTCATGCATTGTAACCCTTGGCAAATCTTCTTCACCCAAGAGTTCTGATTCTGGCTCAGCTTTCTAGCATGGTACCGGTTAATTATGGTAATAGGATAAGGCATTCTCAGGGCAGCGAGGAAATGCTGGGCTAGAGTGTGGGACAGCAGGTTTGGGGGGAAGGAATTTATTATAAGCCAAATAATGGCATCGGAGAATGCAGGAGATGTCAGAGTCCACTGGAGTGAGGCTAAGAGGAAGGATGGTGGGAAGGCAGCCCACGAGGAAGCTGCGGGAGGATGCTAGTGTAATTGGTCCTTGGGGATCAAGGGCCACCCCAATTTGTGAACATGGGGAAATTGAATGTGTTGGGAGGAGGCCCCCAAGTAAAGACAGAACCAGCACAGACAAGATGAGATCATGTGAGTTTATATCAGACATGAGCAGTCAGTCATGGGCCCTCCTGGAACAGTCCTCCAGGCACAGCAGTGTTCAGCTAGGTACCTTTCCTGGGCTGGTGGCTGGAGAAGTGAATCTGAAATATTGTTGACCAGCATCTTGGTTGCAAATGTTGAACTGGAAGGCAGGATGATGGGGTGATCTCATTGGAGGCCCCATCTGGGGCTTCGCTTGAGAAGCTGCCCTGGGAAGGGACCCCCCACACACACACCATACTCTCCACCTAAAGAGCACAGTGTCCATCCTGAGTCGTCTCTACACAGGGCTCCTTGCGGTGACCCAAGAGCATGCATATGGGTCCTGGGGTCCTGGGATCCAGAAGTCCGTAAGTCTGAGAGGTCACACCAGAAGTTTACTCTTTCTTGGTCATCAGCCCCACTGACCCACAATCCTAGGGTCAGCACAAGATGGGAGTTAGATGGACTTGAGGTGAGATCCTAGCTTCATTCCTCTCTTGCTCTGCTACCTTGGACAAATGACTTTACCTTTCTGAGTTTCAAGTCTTTCAACTGCAAAATGGAATTCATCAAAATGGATTGAATGAGAGATGCAGAGGTCCTGTTTAGAATGGGGTTGAGAAGGCTGTGGCTGGAGAAATAAGGTCTATCAGCAATGAACCATCTGAGAGCTACTTAGTTCATTTCACTTAACCCTTCCAATCGGGCTGCATGTTATCCCCACTTCATAGGTAAGGAAATGATGACCCAGAGATGGTAGGTCATTTGTCTCAGGTCACAGAACTAAAAATAAGTGGCTGAGTTGGGATCTGAATCCAGGTCTCCCGAACCTTCATTGTGCGCATAACGCCTTATGTGGATTATCTATTGTCTGTGCACAACCAAAGTTGGCTGCTCCGTTGAGCACAAAGGAAAAGAGACCTTGACTTGCTGAAACTCACTCCTGGAATCCTGCTTGTTGCCTTTTCTCATTTATCCACAGACCCCCAGATGGCCATGGAGGTAGCAAGGTGGCCAAGAATTTCAGTTAAAGAAAACTCCATTTACTTTCCATCCAAGATACCGTGCATTCTCCAGGTAAAGTCGGGAGCCCCTAATGTACCAGAGCAGTTGAGTGTGGCCAGGGCGGCCCCTTCAGCTCTGAGTCAGTCCCAGCAGAGAGCTGGCCCGTGTTGTTCTGTGTCCTTTTTCGTTAAGGATTCTCTGTATTGAGATGCAACCTAATTAGGGTTGAGCTCAAAGCCTGTTCGTTTGGGGGCTTAGTTCATAAAAGATTAATGTTCATTTTCCTTGGGTTTTGTTGCAGAATTCAGCTGGAAAAAATCCAGGGTGCACTTCTTCCAAGAGAAGTAGCACTTTGGTGGTTTGCGAAAATCCCTTTTCCCTCACGTTAAAACCTTGATTTGTACGTCTCTCTCTACTCCCACCCGGCTGCTCTAGCATTTTAGTTTCTGACGATACATAAGAAACACAATGAATTCTGTAATCCAGGCAATCTATTGGAGATATTACTCCAGAGGAACCTGTTTCCTTAGAATTTTTTTAAACAGGTGGCAAATAAAACAGAGCACAGTAGAAAACAATTCCACACTCATTCATTTATGCTCCCAATCATTCAGCAAAAATTTATTGAACACCTGTTACGTACCAGACCCTGAGCATATGCATTATTTCTTCTGATTTTTCTTTTTGTGATTTGCTTGAGTGATTTAATTCTATCAGTAGAGCGATAATAGGAAGTGTTTCCTACATATAAACAGGCAGCTTCTGACGGTACTTCCATCAAGAGAAAGACATTCCATTCAGTTACACAAATGTCTACTGTATTTTCTGATAACAAAAGTAATAGTTGCTAATAGTGAAAATACCAAGCAGTATGGATTAAATATAATAAGTAACAGACTTTCATAATCCCAACTCCAGAGATTTCTAGGGTGAAATGATTTATTTTTATTTATTTATTTATTATTATTATTATTATTATTATTATTATTATTATTTTTGGTATTGAACCCAGGGGTGCTTAACCACTGAGCAACATCCCCAGCCCTTGTTTGCATTTTATTTAGAGACAGGGTCTTGCAGAGTGGCTAAGTGCCTTGCTAAGTTGCTATGGCTGGGTTTGAACTTACAATCCCCCTGCCTCAGCCTCCCACACGCTGGGATTATACAGCTGCACCAGGCAATTTTTTAAAAGCAATAAACCATTATCACATGTGATTTTATTTACAGAAATGGAAGACAGCATTTCTGTTTGCAGCTTGTGCTGGTACTTAATACCTTACCTGGTTAATAACTGAGGTACACTTTCCACCGTAGCCCTTAGAGAACTTCCTGGCTCTTTTAAACATGTTCCACTGTGGAGAATCATTTATTCCTGCAGTTCCCTATCAGGGTGTTCTGGTCATTTCTAACATGCTTGCTACCATTTCAAGCAATGCTGCTGTGGACCTCCTCACACTTGACCTTGGGTGTTTCTAGGAGTATTTCTGTGAATAGATTCCTAGCCCTGGGGTTCCTGAGTCGGGTGATGAGGACCCTCTTTTTATTCATTTGTTGTATGAAATGTCACGACCTTTCACACACTCTGTAAAGTTCTTTTCTGCAATCCTCCCCTCCTGTTCCCCTTTTCTCTACTTCCACACCTCTCAAAATATTTTTAAGGCAAGCCCCACATGGTAACAGGTGTTTGGGGGAAATGATGCCCCAGCTTTGAAAAGAAGCAAAAGTGGAACATGACTGGATTTTTTTTTTTTTTTTCTCAGAGCAACTCTGGCTGCTGTGAGTGAACAAAATTAGCCTCCTCTCTCCCTGGAGTCAGCAGCCTGTGACCTCTGGCTGATGTGATGATTCTCCCAGGGGAGCCGAAGCCCGGGCTTGCTTTGCTTTTGCTCCTCAGGTGACCTGGCCAGCAGAAAACAATAGTCATGGAGGCTTTGCTGGCTTGGATGTCATGGATAACGGGAGTGGGGGGCATCCTGTAAGCTTTGCACGTGACCCTCTTGGCCACTGGATTGATTCTCTAAAACTCCAGAAAACAAATATTATCATCATAGGATACAGCCTCTTAATGAGGCCAGATGAATCATCCTATGTTGGGAAAACTTAAGAATCAGCTAGTTCTATTCCTACTTCTCCAACTTAAATTATTTATTAACACATATATCTCCCCCAACCCTGCATTTTACAGCTTTTGACATTTTTTTTTTGTTGTTAAAACTAAGAACAGGCATCTAGAAATGCAGCTCTCACCTCTTTGGGTGTCTCTGACACTTTTACTTTTGTTTTTCTTGGACCACAGCTAAATGAAAGACCTGTGTCACCACAGCTAAAAGATTTGGAAAGGGACTTTCCTAAAGGCCAAAGTCAGAGAGCAGTGTCCGGCTCCTGACCGATTTTGCTCTCTCTGTCCAACAGAGGGCAGTACATTTCTCTCCTTGGCCCGCTCAAATTTGGAAAATGTTAGGTGAAAACAGATGATTCTCAGCATCTCAGCATCTCAGAATTCAAACGCCTCTCTTTATCAAAACCATTCTCGGCGTACTTCTAAGCATAATAGACCCATGGACATTCCAAACACGGGATGGATACAGGAGATGCTAGACATGGTTCCGTCCCTGAGACTCAAAACTATGAACAGAGCAAAATAGTTTCTTGAATAGTTCTTTTTACTGCTTTGGGGTTTTTGTTTATGTGTTTCGTTTTGTTTTTTAAGATCTGCGGCTGGTCAGAAGAATTGGTTTCAAAAGTTTAATATTTGTAGTTTAATCTCTTTCCAACACTTTATTATCAAGTATTTTCTAAAGTCAGTTTAGATATTTCTGATGGGGAGGGAGGACGTTAGAGACCCGAGGGGTTTGGGGTCTGGGAAGGGGTGCAGGAGCAAGCTCGTCTTGTTTTGTTGATGGAAGGGCTTGACACTCTTGGCAAAAAGATGTGCCATCAATTCGAAAGACTCCAGCGCCGTCTCCCTTAGATTGGCACAATGATTTCCAGCGTAATGAACAGTTGGGTCCAGTGCCAATCACTGTCTGACTGCCAGTTGGAGTTTCCATCCTTCAAACTCTACCACAAGGGAAATAGGGCTGAGGAGAAGTGTCTGGAGACGTCTGGGACGACGGCAGGGGGGAGGGGAGGGGGCTCACACTCCAGGTCCTCAGCTTTCCTCCTCTGGATTCCTGAACAGACAGGCCAGCCCACCTCCTGGAAGGTCCAGCCTGGGTGGCCTGCTTACTGACAGAGCGCCTGAGACCCAAACCTGGTTTCCACGGCTTTCACCCCAGTGGTGGCCAGTCTCCCAGGCCAGCCTCAGGGGTCGCTCCTGGTGTTGGTACCCGAGGGAGGTGCCCTCCCAGGAATCTGGCTCTCACCTCCCTTCAACCAATAGAATGTGGCGGAAATCACACTGGACAAGCTCTGGGCTCTAAGAAGGCTTGGCGGGTTCCGCTTGGGTCTTCTTGGAAGACGCCTACCGTGTAGTGCTGCCCCCCTGGGGAAGGTGAGGCTCCACATGGAGGGAGAAACCACGTGGAGGAGAATCAAGATGCCAGATGGGAGGGAGGAAGCCATTTTCACATCCAACCCAGCAGAGCCTCCAGGCGGCTCCAGCACCACAATGTAGGGGACTCCCTGAGCCAGGCCGGCAGAAGAGCCAACCAGCTGAGTCCAGTCAACTTGAGGAATCTTGAGCGACAATAATAAACCCTTTTAACCTGGAAAGGCGTGGAGTGGTTTGGTGCCCAGGGTTAGGAAGCAGAAGCACGTGCCCTCTTGCTTCAGGGCTTTCCGGTTGAATGGTGTTGACAGCCTGCCAGGCTCAGAGGTTGGTTGCCATGGGAACCAGGCACAAAAGAGGAGACTCTGAAGTTGCTAGTGGGACAGAGAATGGGTTTTCTGCTGCAAGCCAGGAGACCTGGGTTCTGGGCCTGGCTCTGCTACCAAGGAGCTGCATGACCCTTGTTCAAATACATTTCTTCATTGGAGAAAGATAATAGTTGAACACTTAGGGAAGTCCCACTTTCTCTTTATTTTTCTATGGCAGACATTATGAATCAATTGTGGCTTTACTGAGCCTAGTCTTGACCTCAGAATCCTTCTTAACACAATAATAACTTTCTGATCATAGTCGGCTCATCAGATGAGTCCTTTGCTACGCCTGGACTACATGATTTCTAAATCCTCTTCTAGTACTTTAAAAATAATAATAATAAAAATAATAATTCACTAACTAGGGAAAAAAGATGGTTTGGAGTAGGGCAAATCATTTCCCATTAAAACCTTTTGCTTCCTTGCTCCTTAGAAGTGTTAAAAAGACCTTGTGTGATGTAACCTTGTCTATCAATTCTGCCTTTTCTCCTCTAGCATGCTATCTGCACCCTGTGCTCAGACAGGGAACTAGGATGCAGTGGCTTCTTGACTAGCTTGAATCAGGCTCCACTGGGAACTCTTGAGGCCAGCAGCAAAGTTGTATCCATCAGTAACCATCTCCAGCACCTTGCACAAGCCTCAACTCTACCACAGTTAGATAAAAGGTGGATGAGTGACTTATGGATAAATTAACAAAATTGCAAATACAGCCCCTTTACTGCCAAGTCTTTGGGGTGTTCTTTGGGGCTCCAGTCTTTCCCAGGTGTCCTCAGTACAGAATATGTGCAGGCTTGTGTGGCTGTGAGCTTTGCAACTAAAGAGCCTCCAGAAATCAGATGCAACCTGGAGTAACCTAATAGAGTCCAAAGAGTCTCAGAACATTCTAGATTCTTATCACCAGGGTCATGAACTTAAGTACCAGCAGGAGAGCAAAGTGGGCCAACCCCATCCAAAGGTGTCAACCCTGTGGCACGCCTGCCGATGTCTGCCCTGCTTGGTTAGGAATCTCTGAATAGCCTTTGTGGCTTCTGTCCCCAGCATCCAGGATAGTGCTTGGCACTTAGCTATTTGTGGAACATATGCATGAACCTTTTAGGTGGGCATTTTAGAACCACTGAAAGAACCAGCAAAGAAACGTGAGAGGTAGGGAGAGGTAGGCAAAGGAAGAGGACTAAAACCAGCTATGATTTATTAAGGGTCTGCTAAGTGTGTAGTGTGATAGTAGGATTTTTACATGCATTATTTTGCTTAGCCCCAATAGCAAGCACATGACCAGATTTCACAATCTTTATATGAGAAATGAGAGTTCAGAGAGGTTAAGTATATTGCCTAAGGTCACACAGCTAGGAAGAGGCTGAGCCAACATTTAAATTCAGCTCTGTCTGCCTTTATGCTTTTTCCCATTTGGACAGTTCAAAACAACTCTGCCTTCTTGGGACTAGCTATGTGACCTTGTTATGCACTTTCTACTTCTAAAAATTGGACATAATAATGGTATCTACTTCATAGGGTCATGGTAAGGATGAAACGAGTTAAAATGTGTAAAGTGCTCAGAACAGTTCATAGTACTTAGTAAATTCTCCATGTTAAAATTAACATTTTGTTCATTTTTGTTGTATTTCTTTTTCACTCTACCACTTCCACTCTGTCCAACCTTGACCACCCAAGATGGATGCCACCCCTGGTAAGTCACCTAAAATTCAAAATCTGCAGTCTGCTTTTACATTTAATTTTAAAATTTTTTGTAGTCTGTCTTTGTATTGTTGCGTTTGAGGTCTGGGTTTCTTTTTTTTTTTTTTCAGTATTTATTTATTTAATTTTATTTTTTCTAGCTAGTTGTACATGACAGTAGAATGTGTTTCTACATTTTGATAGATCATACATACATGGAGTGTAATCTCTCACTTTTCTGATTGTACACACTGCAGGATCACATGGGTCATGCAGTCATACATGTACATGAGGTGATAATGTCTGTTTCACTCTACTATCATTCCTCCCCCATACCCCCTCCCCTCCCTTCACTCCCCTCTACCTAAGCTCAGGTAATACTATTCTTCCTGTCTTTAAATGTCCATGTTAAGGCATCTGCCAGCCTCAGTTTCCCCATCTATAATGTGAAAACGGCAGCTAAGGGCGTCTGACCCTCTCGGAGCTGCTATGAAGATGCATAGGGTGGACATACGTGAGGCCGGGCCAGGGGCTGCAGGTTCCCGGAAAGCAGGGACAAGGGCTGGGGCAGGCGAACGGCGGGGAAGCAGACTGCCATCTGAATAATGAAGCGTTATTTAAATGGATCCGTGGCCCTGCGGAGTTCGGAGAGCTCATTTCCCACCGCACACCATTCTCCTAGTCAATGGGGCTTGACTTGATTATCCTTCCCCGGGCTTCAGGAGATGCGGGCAACATTGGAGATTTGTTAAAAATTAGCTAAATAAGATTGCGCCCTCCTCCTCAGCGGTGTGAGTGATGGAGCTTTCCTAGGGCAATTTCGTAGGTGGATGTAAATGTGAAAACAAAACAAAAAAAAATACACAGGGCTGGGAATGGTGGAGATAGATTGCTTCCTATGTTAAAGGAAAAAATAAATAAATAAAACACAGAGCCTAGCGGGGCATGGTGGCACACGCCTGTAACCCAAGCAACCCTGGAGGCTGAGACAGGAGGATCGAGAATTCGAAGCCAGTCTCAGCAATTTAGCAAGGGCCTCAGCACAACTCAGCAAGACTTTGTCTTAAATAAAATATTTAAATAGGGCTGAGTTAAGCTGGGGAGATAGCTCAATCGGTAGGGTGCTCACCTTGCAAGCGCAAGGCCCTGGGTTCGATCCCCAGCTTCGCTAAATAAACAAATAAATAAAAAGACTGGAACTGTGCTCAGGAGTTAAGAGCCCGCAATCCAAAACAAAACAAGCCAAAAAAAGGCAAAGAGCCTAAAGAAGTAGCCCTCAAGAGTTGGTAACCCAGCTTCGAGGGAAGCTGCCAAAGGAGGCTGTCTAACACATTTGCACCCAGCAGGCTGGTGTTTGTATTGTTCTCTGTGTCCAAACAACTTGAAATGGCTTAAACAAAGAAATAACCCTTAAAAATAAATTAATTAAAATGTCATTTAAATATAAAATTTTAAAATAAAGAACCAAACTATCTTACAGATTCCAAAAGTACGAGAAAAATTTGAAAAAAAAAATGCAGAAAATAGAACCACCCACTACCTTCCCACTCAGAAATCACATTTCAACCATTTTCTTGACACCTCTTTTAATGTGCATACATAAATCTACATAGAAATGCACGGCAAATTGGATCGCGCTGGATATGTGGTTTTGTGCACTGATTTTTTTTTTTTTTCTAACGTAACATTACGATGTGGGCTTGTTTCCCCAGGATTGTTGAATAGCTTTCAAAATCATGATTCTTAATGGTTGCATAATTTCATCAGATGAATGGAGGATGATTTATTTAAATACTTCCTGGTTGTTGGAAATTTAGATTAAACTGAAATAACTTTTCAATGAGAGAGAAAAAAAATGATGCGATTTATGAGACAACAATGATTTCTCACCCTGCATGAGCGGCCAGCAATAAAAGTCAGCGACAGGATCTGTGTGTGATGAAAGTTCCAGAAATGGCCAGAAAATGGATGGGGGAAATCGTGAGGGAGGAAGTGAGTTATTAGAGTTTATTATTTATATGGTACGGTAAATGTATATAGCCCAGGACTGTGCGTTCACTCGGCAGCAGTTTACAACCAGTCCATGGACCTCAGAGCCCAGGAATGCTGAGCGGTGCTCATTCTGGAGCATCCTTAGAGAAGCAGTCGCTCCTGATGAAGAGGCTCTCCAGACCCTCTCAGCAGGGACAAGTATGTTTCTTTTGTCTTTTTTGTGATCCTTTTTTGTGGTGCTGGGGATTGAACCCAGGGCCTTGTGCATGCGAGGCAAGCACTCTACCAACTGAGCGATCTCCCCCAACCCTTGTTTTGTCTTGAGATGACTTTTTCTTCCAAGGACAACACTCAGTCCCCTGACAACTCAAGGGTGCATGTGTACGTGTGTGTGTGTGTGTGTGTGTGTGTGTGTGTGTGTGCACGCGCTCACATACATGTGTATGCTCACAGGCATGCAGGGGAGGGAGGACAGAGCAGAGTGAGGTGAACACTTCCTTTATATCTTCTATGGTTCTACCTCCCGGGACAGCAGCTTCTAATGATCGCACCTGAGAATCCCACAAACCCAAAAAACCTCCCTGACTCCTTCACACCAGGCAGCGAATCTAATTTCCAATCTACAATTAAAGAAATAGAGTCAAGGAGAGGTGCAACCACATGATCCTTGTCTTTTCAAATGACAGACAACCCAGGACTAAAACTCACGTCTCCAAGTCCCGAGTCATGGCAATACCCAGCTGTCTCCATAAAGTGTCATTTTTGGGTATCTTCCAGTTTTGATTCCCCTTTCCTGTTTATATTGACTTGAGAAGCAAAGTCTCTTTGGCAAAGTTAGCAGTGGTGGTCTGAGAAAGACATTGTTGCTCTTAGGCTCATTAATGGGACTCCCCTCAAGGTCCCCAATACCCTCAGTCCTTCTCTCCTGTTTTATTTTTCCCTAAAGCACCTATTCCTACCTAACACAGCACAGCTTTTACTTAAAATCCAAAATGTCTCCCCATCAGAACTAGAAGTAAATTCTCTCAAAGTGGTGTTGAGACTGTAGGAGATAACAGTAAGAGCCATCGTTTACTGAGTACATACCATCTGTCAAAAACTTTCCAAATTTTAATTCTACTTTTTGGAAGGTAAGTATTCTTACTGTGCTATTTATCTATCTATTTATTGTCCCTGTATTTACAGTACTGGGGATGGTACCCAGGGCCTCACACATGCCAGGCAATACTGTACTTAGCTACCTTCCCGGTCCTTTTTTTTTTTTTTTTTTTTTAATTTTGAAACAGTGTCTCAATTAGTTGCCCAGGACTGGCCTTGAACTTGTGATCTTCCTGCCTCAGCCTTCCAAGTAGCTGGGATTGCAGGTGAGCACCAACATGCCTGGCTTTTACTGCATTTTTACTGGTGAAGAAAACAAAGCTTTAGAAGGGTGACCCAAACACCTCAGGGTCACCAAGCTCAGATAGTGGCAGAGAGGGGATATGGTCTAATCAGCCTGAGTTCAGCTACTTCCCCTCATATTGTACTGCCTTGAGAGGTTGATGAGTGCCAATTGGGTCACGTTGGTCCCTAGTTATGTCTTTCCTGCCTGGAGTCTAGGTGATGGTGGGGAACAGGAAGCAGGTCCTGGATCTCAGAACTTCTAGAAAGAGATACCCATTCACCAGGCTCCTGAACCAGCATTCTCCTGACTAGCAAATCCCTTGGCTTACTTGTTTCTCTGAAACAACCCCTTGCTTCTTGAAGGCATATATTTGGACTTCTTTAAAGTTGCTATGAGTGGGCTTATCAGACTCTGCTCTGGGTGCCAAGAGCCAAAGAATACCTGGCAGCGCAAAAGGGGTGACCTTCAGAACACTGAACAACACCTCCGTCACGTTTTAACCACTGCTGTGTCCCTCTGAGCTGGAACCAAGGCCTGGATATAGTCGTACTCCCAGAGAGAGACGTGGAAGTTTTTGCAGAGTGTGCTACACAAACTAGAGTCGCATCCCTCTGCAAGGCCACAACCTGGTTCCCTGCGTGCGGTAACTTAGAGATAGGTGGTTCCTTGGGGGACTGGATGGGAACCACAGTCCTACCTTTTGCCAGAGTTTTTTTTGCTTTGTAGATTAATGGTATTATTCTCCCTCCATTTTTAAATAACACCTGAAGACGTTCATCAAACAAAATTTTCTCTTGCAATCCACGTGCAATCCCAATAAAATGGGGATGCTGTGGAGAAGGTGGAAGCCTCTGTCCAGTGGGCCTGCTGGCCTTTTTTCCTTCCTCAACTCCAGTCCTCTTTTGTTCTCTTGAAAGCCCAGGAAATCCTGGAAAACCGTTGACTTCCATTATCTGAGGCTGAGGAAGATGCCTTCCCATAGCCCAGAAGTAGCAGAGTCATCCCAGAAGTCTCTAGCTTCTTCACTGAGGGGAGGCAGAACCTCTAAGAAGGGCGAATAGGTAAAACCAGACGGTCAACAGTTGTGACTTGCAAAGACCATACTTAAGCCAACACAGTCCCTGTGTCCCAGCCCGCTAAAGGCAGAAGCCATGTTACTACTGGGTCACCCACAAGGGCAGGAGAGCACAAGAGGAGGATTTTGATGTGGAATTGGTGATTTCTCTGTATCGTGACTGTTATTCTTCTACTTTATCTTGCTATGAACTTCATAATATTGACACAGGCTCAGAATAAATAAAATAACTGAATTAAATTTTATAATTCAGGGCTGAGGTTGTGGCTCAGTGATAGAGCACTTGCCTAGCATGTGTGAGGCACTGGGTTCGATTCTCAGCACCACTTTAAAAAAAATATATTTAAAAACAATTCTAACTGGCTGCAGTGGCACATGCCTGTAATCCCAGCAGCGTGGGAGGCTGAGGCAGGAGAATCGTGAGTTCAAAGACAGCCTCGAAACTTAGGGAGGCCCTAAGCAACTTAGCAAGACCCAACTTAGTGAGACCCTGTCTCTAAATAAAAAGGGCTGGGGATGTGGCTCAGTGGTTGAGTGCCCCTGGATTCAATCCCCTGTACCACCAAAAAAAAAAAAAAAAAATTATAATTCATAGGTTGATTTTATTCATTCATTTATTCTGAAAATATTATTGAGTGCCTTCAAGGTGCCAAACTCTGTCCTACACACTGAAGAAATGATCGTGAACAAGACAAATGCAAATCATGTGTATTTTCCTTTCGATCCTAATTCTGACAATTAGAAACATTGTTTTTCCTCTGGAAAGTGAGGGCATAGTCACCCATACCTTCTCCTGTACAAATGCCCCAACACTGATGTCTTTTCTCCTGGAAGAAGACCTTTTTCTCTGAACTTCTTTGTGCCATCAGAATGGTTATTTTAAACTGTGCTTAAAAAAAAAAAAAAAAAAAAATCCAGATTTGTGCACTACTTCCAACATGAATTTAAAACAGTTTATGATCAAATGGCATTTTTTAATTTGTCTTGATTCATGTGAAAGTAATTTAGATTCACATTAGTATTCTGGAAACTGATCATTAACACTTTTTAACTGATTTTTGTAAACACATTTTCCTTCCAAAATAAACATAAACAGTAACGGAGAACTCAGTGTTACTGAGGCATGAAGACACACACCCATTAAAGGGGAAGGACAGAATCCCCCAGCATAAAACAGTGAAGGCATTTGAGAGTCGTCTCATCAGCAGCTCGCTCCATGAAAAACTGCAAGAAAAATGTGAATAATTTCAGATTTGCCTGACGGGGGGAGTTTCAAGCTGCTGAGTTGTTTATGTGTCATTGCAAATAATTAAGATGGGATGGGAGGGGGGCCGATTAACATTTGATAAGGCAGGAGGGGGACAACATGTGGCAGACATGGGCCGAGTGACTGGGCTGCCTCCACCCTAGCCAGAGTGGCAGATCTGGAGATAGTAAAATCGCAAAGGCTTGGGGGCCCAACGCTCCTCCGGTCCATGCTGGGATCCCCTTACCCACATTGCCACTGGGGGGCTGCCCAGTCTCTACCTGGACACCTTCAGGGCAGCTTAGGTTTGCCTGCCTATGGTACCCCATTGTCCCATATGTTGGAATCTCTAGCAGATTGGCATTTAAATTTGCATCTTCCAAATAAGCAAAAGATACTTGCACATGCCTCCTGATTTCATGGGAATCTAATTTGTCACCCCACCCCCCAGCGCTGCTCTTGTATGGCCTGTTCCTTCTTCTGTTCCCCTCATATCCCACGCTCTTAGACATCCTCTGAACTGTCCCTGAATGCCACCAACCTGCTCTCACTGCAGGACTTCTGCTACTTCTCCTCTGCAAAAGGACAAAGAATCCGGGAAGCCCCCTGGAGGGGAGGGGAGGGAAAGGTGCCTTCAGAAAGATCAGACATTCTACTGAGCTTGCGGTGTTGAATGGCAACATGACCAGGTGTCACTTCCAGCAGGACACAGCACATGTGGCTCCAAAACAGGGGTGTGGGAGTCAGCAGATGTGGGTTTCTGCCCTAGCCCACCACTGGATAAGACCCTTCATCTTCCTGAATTTCACTTTCCTTATCTCCAAAACAGCGGGAATGACATTTATTCCACATGATTGCTAAACAGATATCAAGCATTTGGCACGATATGTTCAATAAATTACCTTTCCAGTCTTCTAGATGTCCCTTCAGCTCCTGATGCCAGAAATTTTCTGAGTTCTTCTTCCTCAGTATTCATGCAATTCAACAAACACTGATTAGCACGAATCCTTCCAGAAACTATGGAGGAACTACAACTTAGGAGACAAGGACAAGGTCCCTGTCCCTGAGAGGCACCAACAATCACTTATTGTTCCTTACAGAAATAATGAAATAAAGTTTATGCTAACAGAAAAAAAAAAAAAAAAAGGTGGGGGAAAGTAATCAATCTGCTCTAACACAGGCCCTGTTGTTCTGTGTCTTTGCTTATTTGAGTCTGGTGTAGTGAAAGGCGAGTTGCTCTGCTACCACTTAGCTCTGAGGAGTTGCTGGTCTCTGGAAACCTCAGTCTGCTTCATCTGTGAAATGGAGGTTCTACTACTTACCTGTCCGACATCTTTAATCTCTTATTCAAGAAACACAACAGGGTGGACCTGCCTTAGAACTGTAAAGTGCCACGTAAGCTGTTGCTATTGTTAGTCCTGATTCATGTGAACCACCTCAGAGGCCCCAAGGATGTCTTCCTTCACAAGTCAGAGAAGTGGAGTCCCAAGGATGTTTCAAGCACAGAAACTGTGCTGGCCCAACCTCTGTGCTGCCCCTAACCTGATGAGCCCAACTGGACCCACAAGAGCCACAGGGTCCTCAGCCATCATCCTGAGTTAGGATTCTGGTTTCAAGTAACAAGGATGCCACTCAAACACTCTTAAAGAAAAAACTGGAACACCCTGGCCAATAACATCCAAGAAAGGGCTATGCTGGGTATTCCTGAGTAACAGGCCACTCAGAATATGCTGCCTTCTCTGGGAAGTGCTCCTTCAATCAAATCACATGAACCAATCATCCCTTGGTTCTCTCTGGCCGCAGTTATGGTCCAAGATGGGCACTGTGGGCAATGCTGATGGCGCCCATCTGACATCCACAGGGGGCGGGCCCAAAGTGCCACGGAGTAACTGACAGCTCCCTGAGCACCATCAACCAAAGAGGGCGGGAGTTGAAGCCCAAGTACCCCCAGCTTCCTCACTCCTCAGTGGGTGTCTTTTGGGACTGTGACTTGGTACAAAATTTAAGGGAATGCAAAACAATTTTAGTCATTGAGATAAATCAGTTTTTCTTTTTTAAATATTTTTTAGTTGTAAATGGACACAATGCCTTTATTTTATTTATTTATTTTTTTACGTGGTGCTAAGAATTGAACCCAGTGCCTCACACAGCGCTCTACCACTGAGCTACAACCCCAGCCCCGATAAATCAGTTTTGATGCAATGTATTTGAAAAATCTAAATTAATGCCAAAATTTCAGGGTGTATGAAATATCAAAATTTTAAATAAAGACAGCATGGATATGATTTTGCATTTTGCCTCAGGGTCTAATACAGTACAGCTGGACATTGGTGTGTGTCTCTTAATTATTTGCAAGGTCAGTAGAAAATGGAAGCGAGACGAGCCTCGAACAGAGACACAAGTGGCCTCTTCCCCAGTCTTCCAATGGGACAGGTCTGTGGTCTGCCCTTGTGAAGTGCTGCTCAGAGTTCCCTACAAGGGACAGGAGGAGGGAGATGTGAGGACAGGTGAGCGGTTTATTCTTTGATGTTCTTGGAAGAGTGGCCACAATTTGCATGATATAAGCCAGGAGATAAGCCTGAGGAAAGTGAAGGTCATTTCAATTAATAAATCACTTGCTTCCCAATGGAGAAAGCAATCAGCAGATCAGCAGAGGGATACATAATACACAACCGTGAGAGGTTCCTGCGAAGACTTGAAGTCAGTTCTCTCTCTCTCTCCCGTCTCTCTCTCTCTCACACACATCTTTCTTTACATCTGGGGGTACCCTTGCCAGGTAACTGAACAACACAAAGCAGCATGTAGGAAAACAGCTCCTTTTTTAAGCATGCCCCCACCCCCGACAAATGACAGAACTACCTAGATATTAGTACTTCTTTTGTGATGAGAATTTGATCTTTGCACCATTATACACCAGGCTTGGGGGAAGCCAAGTCCACAATCAGAATGTAATTGAAGTATGTTACCTATAATAGGTTCAGATGTTTGTGATCTTCAGCACTTTATGAATTCTGCAGCAGATGGGCAAGGGCCAGGTAGCAGGCAAGAACAGACTGGGTAAGGCAGGCTGGCACTCGACAAGGGCAGCCACAGCTGTGGTTCTGGTGTTATTCAGCACGCCCACCCACGGCACCAGCAGCCTGCTTTCCCCATCTCACGGCCACGGCTGCCTTAATGAAGAGTGGAGGTAAGCATGAATCCTGGCTTTCCAGGGATCATAGCATTTGAGAAACCCAGAAGAATCGACATGACGGAAATGATGCCAACATCATTTGCCTCTTGCTTTTCAACAAAAAGAGAGAGAAAGGAGAGAGAAGAGAGAGGGAATCTGCTCATAAAATGCACATCTAAACATTTTCTATTTTTCCTGGGCTTTTAATTTGCTTTCTCAAATATTCTGTGCTGGGGTAGGGGGAAGCTGAGAATAAGAGCTGATAAGAGGAATCTTGAAAGGACACAACAAGGATTTGGGTGAGCTGGTGACATGGACGGGACCCTAGAATGGAGTTTCCAGTCCTTGCCCTATCTGGGCCCGTTGTGTGACTTTGGGCCAGTTCTTAACCTGCCTAGCTTTCTGTTTACTCATCTGTCAAATGACCAGAATAATTCCTGTCTCACAAGCTGTTTCATCTGCACCATGAAATGAGGTAATAGGTTCATAGTTCATATTTACTGAGTACTTCCTAGATCATATGCTATGTATCAACTCTGAAATCCTCATAAGGACCTGAGTTTTAGATCTTGTCATTATTTTCACTTAGAGATGAGAGGATGGATGACAAAGAATGTAAATAATTTGCCCAGGATTATAGCCAGTAAGTGGCGGAGCCGGATGAAGCAAGGTCAGCTCTGAAGTCCACACTTCAGGCCCCCAGGTCCTTTCCTGTAATATCAAATTCCCCAAAGAAACCAAAGTTCTAACTTTCTTGACAGCAGAATTAGTCTTGACCTGAATTATTTAGCACAAAAAGTCATCTGAATTGTCTTGAGGTCATTTATAGTTATTTAGCCCCCTTAGTGTATGTATTCATACATTTTCACAGCTAAATATGTCAATTTGCTTTTTACATCATGGGCTGCTGCCTCGGTTTTTGAGGGCCTAGATAAGATACCTTTTGTGAAATTTGGAAATTCTAAATTCTGAAACACCTGTAGTTCCAATTGTTTCCCCAAAGCAATGGAGATCTGTGCTGCCTTCATGGTAGGCATGTGACAGGAGCCTGATGTCATCAAGGTTGCTTTAGAATACTGTTCTAGTCAGTTTTTTTGTTGCTGTGACTATAAGATCTGACCAGAACAATTTTAGGAGGAAAAGCTTATTTGAAGGCTCGTGGTTTCAGAGGCCTTAGTCCATAGAAGGCTGACTCCATTCCTCAGGGCTGGAGGTGAGGCTGAATACGATGGTGGGAGAGTGTGGTGGAGGGAAGCAGCTCACATCATGGTGATCAGGAAGCAGAGAGAGAGAGAGAGACTCCCTCTCCAGATACAAATATATACCCCAAAGCCACGCCCCAATTCCTTCCTCCTCCAGCCACACCCTACCACTTCAGTTACCACTCAGTTAATCCTTATCAGGGGATTAAATCACTGATTTGGTTAAGACTCTTACAACCCAATCATTTCTCCTCTGAACCTTCTTGCCTTGTCACACATGTGAGTTTTTGAGGGACACCTCATATCTAAACCATAACAAATACATAAATTCAGCCAGGTGCATGGCACACACCTGTAATCCCAACAGCTCAGGAGGCTGAGGTAGGAGGATCACGAGTTCAAAGTCAGCCCCAGCAACTTAGTGAGACCCTAAGCAACTTAGCGAAAACCTGTCTGAAAACCAAAAATAGAAAGGACTGAGGATGGGGCTCAGTGGTCAAGTGCACCTGGGTTCAATCCCCAGTACAAACAACAACAAAATGCAACTAGTTTATCTGCTTCTAAATATTGACTCAGTTATTCATTCCAAATATATTTGTTGTGTCTGCCAGGCACTCAGTTCCATTTTAGACACTGTGGGTAGAGTGAACCAAATATAAATCAAGATCCCTAATCCAAACATCTGAAATCCAAAATGCTCCAAAATCTGAAACTTTTTGAGCACTGACAGAATGCCATGAGTGGAAAACTACACAACACGAAATTATTTCATGCACAAAATTATAAAAATGTTTGTGTGAATTACCTTCAGGCTATGCAGATGAGGTATATGAAACACAAACAATTTCATAGTTAGACTCAGGTCCTGTCTCCAAGATATCTCATTATGTATTATGCACATATTCCAAAACCTGAAACACTTCTGGTCCCAAGCATTTTTGATAAGGGGCACAAAATCTCGACATAAGATTTATAGTTTAAGAGAAATAGTAATAGGAGAAAATAAAGGAACAACACATTTTAACAACATGATGCTGTGGACCAGAGTATCTAAGGATGTCCTGCATTCTTCTGTCTCTAGGCATATACAACAGAAATGAACATAACCTGTAATAATGGAGAAATAAAAGAATTTGGAAGAAAAAACAACAACCCATAATTATTTTAAGAGAGTAAAATTGTGTGCCTTGAAATATTGAAGTAATTATCAGGTTAAATTTCTATGATCCCTGCAATTTCTATGAAACCTGGAAATGTTAGGAGCGTAGGCCTGGCATATTCTTAAAGCAAAATTATACTTCTTTTTCACTTAGACTAGAAGGTCATAATTAAAGATATAATGAAGCTAAGTGAGTAATGGGATCCGAGATTCACAGGAGAAGTGCAGGTTGCCCGGAGGCCTTCTCTTGCCCCAGGGAATGGGGGTCACCAAGTCAGTTGGCCTTGGGAGGCCCCCCCCAAGCTCAAGACCCTCAAAAGGAGAATGCAGAATTGTCACCAGGGGCAACAGGAAGTAGCTGCTTAAAATATTAAGACAGAAGAGAAGCTTCCTAATTTATTTTCTCCCAGGATTTTTAGCATTATTTTTGCTGAATATTGAAGAAATACATACTCCTAATAAAAGATTTGAAAGCCTTTATTAAGAAAAGTCTCCAGAAGTATGAAAAATGTCACCTATTAGCATTTTAATATATTTTCTTCTAATTTTTCAATGTGCTTTTCATCAGATTTACGATTTGCCTCTAGTACTTGATATCCTACTTTACATTATCGTTTCCAGTGATAACAATAACAATCTGTTGGCCACTTCCAATGCATCTTGTTTTAAATCCTTCGACAATTTCATAATTGGCAATTACTTGCCATCTCTGTCCTTTAGTTTCCTGTCTCTAAAATTGGGTATTAATAGTGCCTATTGCACCAGGTGGTTGTGGGGTTCTTGAATTAATACTTCTACAACACTTGGAACAGTCCATGGCATATGGTAAGTGCTTGATAATGTTAATTATTACCATTACCCCACTTCACAAATGCTGAGGCATGAAAAGTTAAGCAGCTTGTCCAAGGTCAGTGATGAGTGGGGAGCAGAGTCAGGACTTGCACACTGGCAGTCCAAGTCTAGAGTCCACAGCATTAAGCTGTGTACACAGAGAGCTAAGTTTATTTTGAGAAAAAGGCCTGGAACTTAGTCCACATGTGATGGGCTGACAGATCTGACTCCATGAGAATGTTATAGGCCAGACTCTAAGGGAAATGACTAAACAGACTCCATTTTGCTCTGAGACTCCATGTTATGTAGGAAATAAGCTTCTCCCATGGGAACACCCCACCTCTGTGCCCATCATAAGTTACTTGGTGTGACATGTTTAATAATATACAATGGCAACTCCTATGTAGTAAAGCATTGCTCTCTTTCAATTCCTATTGCTCCTAAACAAAGTACCATGTGAACAGTGATTGTGTGGGTGTTAGTAACCATTCTTTAGTTTGTACCTAGGTCAGGGTCATTTTGATCCACTTCCCCCTCTGTTGATGATCTCATGATGTTAATGTGTAATTTCAAATCATAGTAACAGATCCTTATGATTAATGTGTTTTTTGGTATAAGAACCCCTACAACCCTGTGGTCGGGGCTGTTCTCCCAATAGCCATTTTTGGGGGCATTGTGTGAGACAGTCAGTAGGCCGGCTTAATAAAGACTCTCAAATTTGGACTTCTCAGTGATATCGGTCTGTTCTTAAGTTGTGCCCCATAACAAACAGTTGGGATTAGGACCTGCATAGATTATAGCTAACAAATTTATAGGAGACCTAATGGAAGCCATATTGCCAGAAAGAACATCAGGTGTCCTGAGGGCAAATCTTTCTTAAAGAAAGCTGGCATCTCTAAGTTCCTTCCTGAGTGAGAAACTGGGTCTACATTTTTTTACTGCTGTATCCCTAGTTCTTAGAGTAGCACCTGGCACATAGTAGACATTCAACAATAGCTGTTGACTGGCTGAATCTTGCACACTAGGGTCATACTTAGCAAATGGCTTAAAGACTAAGTGATTGATGTTTCCAGGAAAGCTGGTGACATAAGAACTTATCCTGACTTCATCACCTTGGGAGAAGGTATGTTCTCTCTGAGAATGAGTCACAGTAAGCATACTACTAGAAGGGTGTCTCTAAATTCTGTAATGCTTAGGACCCCCTCTGTGGAATGCCCATCCTAATTTAACCATGCCATCTCCAACTCATCTCCTGAGAACACCATAAGACAGGACAAATTGCGATGGGGTTTCATCTACACTGATACTCATCAGGTTGAGGCACAAACATGGTTCCAGTCTGACCTGCACAGATGTATGGTCTGTGTTTAGGGGACACAGTGGGACAGGCAAAGTCCAAGTCAGGAAAATAGAGCTGTGTTACTAAGCTACACACCACTTTGGGCTTCTAAGTACTGTGGTACTTCTACTTTCCTAAATGAACATGAATTGTAAAAGGTAAACTTGATTGTTTTTCAAGAAAAGTAACTCGAGAGGCACCAGCAGGACCTCTGAGACATTGCCAAGGATCTGCCCCAACAAGAGAGAGGCTGAGTGGCATTCCAGCTCACAGCGGGCCTCTGTGGATGGTGGTTCTAGAATACCAACTTGCAAGACCTGGTATCTAGCATCTATCTAGACAAATTCATTTTAGCCCTTGAAACATCACAGGAGGAGAATCCCTAGAGGTCTCAGCTTCCAATGTGAAATGGTGAAGATTTAGAATTACAGGAATTTGGGCATAAAATGCTAGTGGAATATTTGGATCACAGTGGTTACTCAAGTCACACGTAGCTGGGGAGACAGAAGAGAGTGGCAACTAAGTCACAGACTTTGAATACTAGTTCCAATTCTTAAACAGATTATCTAGGCTCTGTAACCTGGGTTTCCAAATCTGTAAAATGGGAATGATAATACCTATCCCACTGAGTTCTCTTGAGGATTAAACATGCAAAGGACCTGGCACATATCAGCTGTAATAAATAAGGCAGTCTCTTGGTCAGGCCTAAGCATGTTCATGCACATTGTCTCATTTCCTCTTTGCAATATCCCTTTTTTAATTTGTTCTTTTTAGATATACATACATGGAGTATAACTTCCCATCCTTGTGGTTGTACATGATGTGGAGTTTCACTGGTCTTGCATTCATATATGAACAATGGAAAGCTATGTCTGGTGCATTCTTCTGTCTTTCCTATTCCCATTCCCTCTCCCTTCTCTTTGTTCCCCTTCATCGAATTTAATGAACTTCTATTCTTCCCCCACCCCTTATTGTGTGCTAGCACCACATATTAGAACATTTGGCTTTGGTTTTGGGGGGATTGGCTTATTTCACTTAGCATTATATTCTCCAGTTCCATCCATTTACTGGCAAATGCCATAATTTCATTCTTCTTTGTAGTTGAGTAATATCCCATTGCATATATATACTATAATTTCTTTATCCATTTGTCTTTTGTAGGGCACCTAGTTTGGTTCCATAGTTTAGCTCTGGTGAATTGAGCTGCTATAAACATTGATGTGGCCATGTCACTGTAATATACTGATTTTAAGTCCTTTGGGTATAGGCCAAAGAGTGGAATCCTTGAAACTCTAGTCAGAGCAATTAGACAGACCAAAGAAATTAAAGGGATACGAATAGGAAAAGAAGAACTCAAACTATCCCTATTTGCTGATGACATGATTATATATTTAGAGGAACCAGAAAATTCCACCAGAAAACTTTTAGAACTCATAAGTGAATTCAGTAAAGTAGCAGGTTATAGGATCAATGCTCATAAATCTAATGCATTTTTATACATAAGTGATGAATCTTCAGAAAGAAAAGTTAGGAAAACTACCCCATTCACAATAGCATCGAAAATAATAAAATACTTGGGAATCAATCTCACAAAAGAGGTGAACGACCTCTACAATGAGAACTACAGAACATTAAAGAAAGAAATTAAAGAAAACTTAGAAGATGGAAAGATCTCCCATGTTCTTGGATAGGCAGAATTAACATTGTCAAAATGGCCATACTACCAAAAGTGCTATACAGATTCAATGCAATTCCAATTAAAATCCCAATGACATACCTTACAGAAATAGAGCAAGCAATCATGAAATTCATCTGGAAGAATAAGAAACCCAGAATAGCTAAAGCAATCCTTAGCAGGAAGAGTGAAGCAGGGAGTATCGCAATACCAGACCCTCAACTATACTACAAAGCAACAGTAACAAAAATGGCATGGTATTGGTACCAAAATAGACAGGCAGATCAATGGTACAGAATAGAGGACAACTTTCTCATACTAGACAAAGGTGCCAAAAATATGCAATGGAGAAAAGATAGCCATTTCAACAAATGGTGCTGGCAAAACTGGAAATCCATAGGCAGCAGAATGAAACTAAACCCACTCCAGTGTTCAAAGAAAACTCCACACTGCTTTCCAGAGTGATTGCACCAATTTGCAATCCCACCAGCAATGTATGAGTGTACCTTTTTTCCCCATATCCTCACCAACATTTATTGTTACTTGTATTCTTGATAATTGCCATTCTGACTGGAATGAGATGGAATCTCAGTGTAGTTTTAATTTGCATTTCTCTAATTGCTAAGGATGTTGAACATTTTTTCATGTATTTTTTGGTCAATCATATTTCTTCTTCTGGGAAGTGTCTGTTCAGTTCCTTTGCCCATTTACTGATTGGGTTATTATTATTATTGGTTTTTTGGTGTTAAGTATTTTCAGTTCTTTTTATATCCTGGAAATTAATCCTCTATCTGAGGTGCAGTTGGTAAAGATGTTCTCCCATTCTGTAAGCTCTCTCTCCACATTCTTCCTCTCTGAAATACCCCTTTGAGGCAGGAATTACTATATTCCAGTTCATGTAAGAGAACAACAAACCTCAGAGACCTTGATCAATTGCTCCAAATCACACAAACCGTAAGTGGTGGACACAAGATTCCTGTAGGACACTTCTGGATTCCTTAAATTATATCAAGTAAGTGATTTAATTAAAACAATAATTATCAACAAAAGAGTTAACTTTTCCTAGTTATTATGGTCTGAATTTTTTTTTCCTTCCAAATTTTGGAAGGCAAAAAATCCCAAGGTAATGGTATCAGAAGGTGGGAACTTTGGGAGGTAAAGAAGTTATAAGAATGGAGCTCTCATGAACAGTATTAGTGCTTCCATAAAAGATCCCAGAGAGCTAACTAGTCCCTACCACCTTGTGAGGACGAAGAAAGAAGGTACTGTCTATCATCCGGGAAATGGACCCTTCTCAGACACAATCTGCTGGGCTTTGACTTTCCCAGCCTCCAGGGCTGTGAGAAATAAATGTCTGACTGGTAAGATACCAACTCTATAGTATTCCTATTATCCCAGCTCAAAGGACTAAGATGCTATTGCAAAATAATCCTGGGTACTGGACTTAAACTGCAAACAGCCCCCAAATTTGGGTCATGGAGCTACCTTTTTTTACAAGGAGTTGGCCCCCCTATATGACACTCTCTCCCCATCAAAACACCATCTTATTTCTCCACTTCTCTATTGCTTCAGAGAGTTCCAAAATCCCCAGGAAAATGATCGTTACCTTGCTAAAATGAAACTTATCAAGGATGTGGGCAAACATTTCAAGGTTATGGTGTCAATACTTAAACTAATGCTCAACCATAGGGGATCAGTTGATTTAATTATGATCCACAGATACAAAGGGATAATACATAGTTATTTAATGATGTTGCATAAACATGTCATCAGTAAGGGACATTATAATGACATAGTATGCTAAGGTCTCTCTTAAAATATGTAGTAAATGCATAGAAAAGATTGGAAGGATCTATATTAACATATTGCATTGGTTGGGTGTGAATGGGATTAGTGTGTTTATTAAGGGTTCATTTTGCCTAAATATTTTATCTAATGTAGGATTATTTTAGAAAAGTTGGGGTGAATTGAACAAATTACCTAAAATTAGATATTAATAATTTTCTTTCCTCCAAAAAGATGACTAGGTTCAAACCAAAAAATTCTCTGAATATTAGGATTAACATGCTCAGATGCCACATAAATTAGCAGTCATCACTACTCCTAACCCTTTTCTTTACTCTTCTTCAAAGATATCTTCTTCACTCACCACCAATCACTTCCTATGTTTTGGTTACTTGATTGCACTCTGAACCCTCACTAAGAAGGTGTAAGCTCCTGAGAGCAGGGACTTTGGTCTGTCCACTGTCTATTACTGGTCACCTTCTCGATATATATCTGTTGAATATTCTAAACAGTGTGTGTAACCCAGCTCTTCCCTAAGAGGCAAATCTTCCCTTTCCACGATTGCCTCTCCTTGCTCCTCTGCAACAGCTTCCACTCCTTTTGCTTAGTACCAAAGCACCATGCAACATAGCAGGTAACCCTTGGCATCAGGATTTGTAATACGTACACATTTCTTATGTTGCACATGATTTTTTGTACAATGTGTTTTCTCATGCTTGCCTCCTATTGGTCTTCAGGGATTCTAGCAGATGCTGGGATGCAGAAGGAGGGCAGTGTACTGGGCTTCTAGGGTGGGAAACAATAGGTTAAGGCCTAGGAAAAACAAAGACCAACTATTTCTTATCATGAACCTTGCAGGTGGATATTGTTAGTGGGTACCATCAGATGGGAAAATGAGGTACAGTGCAGCTCAGTGATTTGTCCTAAACCTCTGAAATGTTGGTAGGCCCCTCTTTGAGACTCTGAAGCACTCTCCACCACACTACCTATTTATCTGATCCCCATTAAATTGCTGAGATCTGGATCTAGGTTTTGTACATTTTTAGTCTCTGAGGCTAACACAAATGCCTGGCATTTAGTAGCCACTCAATGAACATTTGTGTTAACTAAAGTAACATAGTAAGTGGCAGAAAGTTGACTGAATTTTAGCCCATATTCTCTGATTACTTTTCACCAGATAAAATCCTGGAATGACCCCTTCTTAATGTAGGGTCTTCTCTACTTCGGTTTTCTTCATTTTCCTGATTCTCATCTACATTTTGTTACCATTGTGCCTTCCTCCAGCCACTCTTGGCTGGTTTTGGATAAACTTGTCCCATTTTGAAAATGGACTTTGTTATAACACGTTTTCTCATCAAAAGGCATTTTTTTAAAAGGCAAGCTAGGTCTTGGTAATGGCTGGGAGAAGTGGGGGTGGGATTCAGGAACCCCCAAATGATCTAGCCACTCACTGGAAATTTTCCAAAAAGCAATGGCATCTTTGGGTCTCTTCATTCATGTTTGAATAAGAGATAACGAGTTGGATGGATAGGGTACCAAGATGAAATGTTAAGGCACTAAAGAAATCCAGCAAAGCCCCAGGACGGCGGGCTTTAAATGAAATCAATAGATTTACTGGCGCCAACATTGTTCTGAACACTCTGCATAGAACTTCATATTTAATCTCCCTAGCAACCCTAGGGGACAGGTCTATGCCCATTTTACAGAAGACAAAGCAGAGGCCTAAAGAAGTCAAGTGACTTACCCAACAGCACACAGTGGGTTAGATTTAGAACCCAGGTTTATCCGTATGGGGGGTCAGTCATTAATGCTTTTCTGGGATGCTCACGCAGGGTGTGTTCAAACGACCTCCAGCCCAACTGGAGAGCTGAAACTCTGAGCACAGGCTAAATGATTGGACTTGGGCCAGCCACGCAGGGGACAGCAAGGGCCTTACTGCAGGTCCCTCTTTCCATTGCCCCCAGCTCGGCGGCTGCCACCCAGAGGCAGGCAGGAGCTGTCCCGGGTGCTGCCGAGCGCGGATCCGGAGCCGAGCGCCGGCAAACGAGTGAGCGCGCAGCTGCCGCGGGGTTTAGAGCTGCCTAGCAGATGGCGCCGGCGGGGGGCGGCCGTTTGACGTTCGTAGCATTTTCCTTCGCGCATATGTTGCGGTCGGGGACGACCTCGAGCCTGCCGTGGCGGCCGATTGCCAGCCCCGAACTGTCGGACGCCCGGGATCAGGGCCCGGAACCCCAACTCAGGCCTGCGACCGTGGAAGAAGTGGGTTAACACTGTATCAACCATCCCATAGACTAAAATGACATGTAGTTCTCATCCTTACGATAGCCTACAAGGGTCTCGATCCCATTTTACAGCTGAAAAACTGAGGTCCGAGAAGTAACTACCAGAGCCGCGACCAGAACTAGGACCGCAGCCAGCTCTCACCTAGGCACTTGACTTTATTTGGGTTCCAGCATGTCTCCAGTCTCAGGGTCACACTAAAAGCAAGCAACTTTCTTGATCTTGTTTATCTGAGTCCCCAAAGTCTTCTTCCTTTTAAAGGGTCTTTGCATATGACATTCTTTTGAGCTGTTTCCTCAATTCCCTCCCCGGCATTGCTTCCAAGGTCTTCTGGGATCTCAGGTCAGGTGCGACTTCCAATGGAAAGCCTTCCCTGAGCAGGCGCCAGGGCCCCGTAGCCTTGAGCGCTAGGATCTTTTCATTGATGCCTGTGGTGCTCCCAGTCTGTGCCAGAAATAGTCATGAATGAGTGAGCAGTTAAATGGATGGATGGGTGGGTGGATGAACCCAGGAACAGGCTTTCTTTAAGGAGTACCTGCTTCCTCACCATACAATGATCAGCTGATCGAGGACGGAGGGAGGGCAGGTAATCCAAGAATGAAGGACTGTTTGGAAATTCTGGGCCTTCTCAACTGCAGCTTTTATTAATTAAATGTGTGCTGTGGCTTATTCCCTTCCTTCTTCTCCCTCTCTTCCTGCATTGCCCTAAGACTGGAGGCCCAGCCTTCCTATCCTGTTCACAGAATGGAGTCTTCCTTATGCTGATAGATGAAGTTACTATTATTAAGATGAAATGCAACTAGAAAGAGACAAATGAGGAAGTTGGCAGCTTTCTAAGTGTTTTTTCAGTGGAAAACTGAGAAAATAGACACTATAATGAATCCTTTAAGTTGCTCTTCTGGCCTGCTTGGTGGGAGAACTGGGGATTCCAGGACGTTGGAGAGCTTCCCAGATGGAAAGAATTCAGATGCAACAAATATTTACCAACACTTACTAGATGCCACGGGCTCTGTGACAATAGTTTGAAGGATACTTGGCATGCTTAAGACCTCCTTTGGGTCTCCCCAAAACTCTGGGAACTGAGGTTCATTGCCTCCATTCTTTGGAAAAGGGAACAGATTCATGGGGTCAAATGGCCTGCCCAATTGTTGCTTCCAGAAACAATTCATTATATCTAAATATGATTTTATGTGATCAAAAAAAATCCCTTTCATGTGTTGGTAAGTGGCTTACAGATGATAGTTTGGCTGCTGTTAGCATCTCTCTGAGCGGATAAATCATCTCCTCCTTAAGAGGTCTCAGATTGACAGAGCTTGATCTCTCTCATTTACTGAATCCAGTAACTCTTTCAGTCCATTGAAAAGACTAATAGCATTAAGTCCTTAATAGGACTAATAGCTATGCTTATTAGTCCTCATCAGTTATTGACTAAGTGGCACTATTAAATTAATGCGTTGAGCACTTTATATGCATTAGCTCATTTAAACCTCACAACACTCCAACGAACGATTCACAATTTTGTCCCTGCTTTACAAATCTGAAACTGAGGGTCCCAGAAGTTGAGTAACTTTCTCAAAATTAAGAGCCAGAATTCAGATCCAAACAGTTAACTGCTAGGTGCTGCCACATGAATGGTTTTCAGACTGTTCTCCAAAGAACCCCAGGGTTCTACCCAGAGGTAGAGGAGGTTGGGGCAAAAGGATATCTGTCTGGGCAAGTCAGAACACCTGTCCTCCTCCAGTTCTTCCCTTACTCCCTAAGGTAAATGTGCAAGATTCTGTTGAATGAAGAGTAACCAAAACTTCAAAAAATTAAAAGTCAGTTGCTAAGAGACAAGACCAGTGTTCTGACAATTATATGGCTGGGCTGTGAGGAGGACAGTATCTCCTGCAGGTCAAGCCTGTGTCCTCTCTGCATTACCTACCATTACCGGGCCCTGTCTCAGTAAATGCAAGCTGCATTAAGTGAAGTGTAGCAGAGCATATTAGGGTAGCTCTTCCACCACACTGTACTCTGCTTCTTCCAGAAATTCCAAGGGCCCCTGCAGGCATGCCGAGGAGACCCTCCAGGATTTGCTTGCAAGTTGTGATCTTTGAAGAAAAGACTTGGTGCAGGTCTAAGGAGACATTTAACGGAGGTGACCTGAGAGCAGCACAGAGAACACCTTGATGCCATAGCCTCATTCTGTTCCAAGGGATTTCCTGGAGTTATGGGGACAGGAAGGGCAATAGCCTCAGGCTAGAACAGGAGCCTCAGGGTTTGGGGGAATGGAAAGAGGGCTCCTCTGCCTTTGGGTGATGTTGAAGACATGGTTTGGATAAGTATTCCCCAAAACTCTGTTTATACAACAAAACTATATGACTATACAGCTTGATTCCCTAGCTTGGCACTATAGGGAGGTGGTGGGACCTTTAAGAGGTGTGGCCTTCTAGAAGGAAGTTCAGCCATTGGGACATGACTTTGAAGGGAATATTGGGACTCTTACCCTTTCTTGTCTTTCTTTTTGTTTCCTGGCCACCATGAGGCAAAGAGGCCTCCTTTATCACACACTTCAGCCATGATATACTGTGCTGTCACAGGCCCAAAGCAACAAGGTTAAGCTACTGTGAGCTGCAACCTCTAAAATTGTAAGCCAAAATAAACCTTTCCTCTTTTTAAGTTGATTATCTTGGGTATTTTGTCACAATGACAGAAAACTGATTCACAAACTTGCTATTACTACCTTTCTTCATCCATTCCCACACATTTCTATGGTTAATGTCTTTGAGGTTACTCTTTTTTAAAAAACTAGAGTATTTTTTATTAGTTCCTTTTAGTTATATATAATATTATGGTTCATTTTGACATAATTAAACAAGCATGGAATATAATATGCTCTAATTCAGTTCCCAGTACTTCCCTTTCCCTCCCCTCCTCTCTCCCAATGTTCCCTTCACTTTACTGATCTTTCTAATAATTATAGTTTTTTTTAAAATTAGTGCTCGTAGATGTGCATAAAATATGTGAAAATTAGGTCAAAACAAGGGGACAAAAGAAAAGAAAATGCCCAGGGGGGTGGAGCAGGACTCCATGAAAATAGAAGAGAAATCAGGGAGTACAGGAAGGGAGTTGAGGGGAAGGAGAGGGACAGGAAAAGGGAAGAATGATAGAATGAATCTAACCTAACTTGCCTATGTACGCACATGAATATACTACAGTGAATCTCACCTTCAATATTACATTCCGTTAAACATGCAATAAATTGTATATTAGCAGAAACTAAAACAAAAATTAAAAATTATTGGCAAAAATGAAAAATAAAATCAAATGAAGATACAAATTAAGATAGTCAAGATGGAGAAGATAGTTAGAATACTAGTGTTCAGGTGGTAACATCCTTCACAATAACTGGAGTTGAACTTCAAAACTAATTCTGAGCTTCCCTGTGGCCAAAGTATAAAAGGAATCACAATCCATTCTGTGATTTCAGTTTTCTATGGAGAGATTCTGCGTTGCTTAAGGATGCTAATCTTTTCTCTGAAACTAGAACCAAGAGAATTTTCTTTTGTGGGACTTCGTCTGCTAAGAAATGTAGATTGCAATATCCACTACAAATGTCCTATAGTAAATTCAATGCAGTTTTCATTTCATAAGACATACCGGCAACTTGACATATAAATTTGCATCTTATTGGAATCGGTGCTTTGAGAAGCTTGTAGGTATTGTTCTGAGATTCTTCCTGAATGCAGAAATGAAAAATAAAGTCTATGGAGGAAGAGATGGACCCACAAACCCTTTAAACAACACTCCCTGAAGAGTGCTCCTCTCGGCAGGTCTTTGGATAGGATTTGGGCAGCAGGCAATTCAGACTTGGAGTATAGTTACCACGTTTGCCTGAGTAAATCCATATCCAGCCACAAACTTTCTATCCAGCTTAATCCCAAATTTAATGATGCAGTGAACTTTCTTCAATCACAAGGGGGAAATAAAAGAAATAAGTTATTTGAAATGGATCTCGAACACACATATTTTAAAATTTTTACGAATAAAACCTGCATTAATGTTGCATAAGTGCCTCTCCCATTGCTTTATTCAAAAATCATGGTTCAAACAAATTCTGCAAGACTGTGTAGACCTGGTTTTGAGAGTGCTGGTTCATTTAACAGGTACACCATTCATCTTCAAGGAAGGAAGAGAATAAAGATGTCATCAATAATATTCCTACAGAGCCTCCAAGTCAACCAAGTTCTCCTCGTGTGAGTAGCAGTAATTTGTTCCCTGATATATGGGGATTGCTTTTCTTCCATAACTGAAACCCAATCAGTCTTCGGAGGTGGTTGTAATTAATAGGTAAGGAAGTGCAAATACATCTGAATTAATAGAGCCAGTAGGTGTGACTAACTATAATATGATTACATGTGAAATTAACCCAGAGATCAAACCTAATCAATCCAGACTAATAACTGCCAGGACAACAATTTGTGGTTTTAGATGAGTTTACTTTGAAAGGAACTAAAGAAAATGAACTCTGTTAAAATGTAAAGGCTGTCATTTTTTTAAAAGTGTGAGCAGCATACTAAGATTATAAATATGCATGTAGATGATATTAATGTCCAGATGTTGGATACCCACACCACTATTATATTGGCAAGTGAGAGTAAACAAAATTAGAAAATCAGAAATTAGTGAAGAGAATCATAAATTTAAAGGATGGGACTGAAATAGTATAGAATCTGAGACTTTCAATGTTGCAACTTTTATTAATTATTTATCTGATTCTAGTGACTTTATATATGTTATAAAGAGCAAGATAGTTGACAACCATGAACTTATAACCTACTGTAAGGACCATATCAATGGATTCATTGTAGCTCTTTGTATCTCACCTAGGAAGTAAACACTACCCTGTATTTTTGTTCTTTTACTGTGGCACACTAGTTGCCTGCCCCAATTCCTCATCCCTGGCTGTATCTGGACCTTTTTCTAGGTAACTTTGCAGAGCCCGCCCACTTACTTTTAGCCACGTGACTGACTTTGGCCAATCAAAGGAAGCAGAAATGATGTCAGTTCTGAGCCCGGACTCAGTAACCTTCCCGAGTTTCTATTTTGTTTTTCTCCCTTTTCCATCATAAAAAGAACATGTCTTAACTAGTATGCTGGTCGAGAAAGAGGATGAAAGACGTGGGGGCGGAGCTGAGACTCCCCAGCCAAACACAACCTGTATCAGTCACCCACCGCCAAGACCCAGATCAGTGAGAATACACGACGGTGACTTTAATAAAGGCACTGAGGTTTAAGTGTTTTCTCATACAACATTTCTGTGGCAACTGCTAACTTACACACTCATTCTTTTTTTTTTTCTGGGTAGTTTAATCACGATTATGTCTTTGAACATATTATTTTGTTGTACATGTTTTCAAACTTTGTATAAAAGATGATATATTGGTAAATTATTTTGCAAGCTGGCACTAAGATTTCAAAGATCCAGGTCAATGATTGAAAAGAACCCTATAAAATTCCAGAGTTTTAAAAAATTACAACAGTAAGCAGGTAAACAGACTTTCAAGTGGGCATCTTGCCAAGGAGCGTTCTCTGCCAGGTCAACATAAACAATCAGAACAGCACTTAGACAATGCTGCTGGGCAAAACGGCAGATAAGATGAAGAATGAGCCCATCATTTACGGATGCACTGCATCCAAGAAAGACTGGTGAGAGAGGAGCTGTGGAGTCAGGCAGACCTAGGTCCCAGCCCTACAGCCTCCCTTTTCACTGGTATAAACTTCAGTAATTGCTTGATACCCTCTGAGCCTCAGTTTTGCTGCCTGAAGAATGAATACAACAGTCTTCAGGAGACTGAAAGCAAGTCAATTTTCTCACCCCTGTGAAAGCAGAGATTTACATTCCAAATTTTATGAAGGGTATTATGGTGTGGATGTGAGATGTCCCCAAAAATTCTTGTATGTGACAATGCAAGAAGGTTCAGAGAAGGAATTTTTGGGTTATGAGAGCCTTAACCCAATCAGTGAATTAATCCCCTGATGGGATTAGCTGAGTGGTAACTGAAGGCAGATAGGCTATGGCTGGAGGAGGTGGGTCATGGGGGAGTGGCTTTGGTAGCTTTGGGGTATATATTTTGTAGCTGGTGAGTAGAACCTCCCTCTGCTTCCTGATCAGGTCCTGCATCACTTTCCTCTGCCACACTCTTCCACCCTGATGTTTTGCCTCATCTTGAGCCCCGAGGAGTCCAACTGGCTGTCTATGAACTGAGACCTCTGAAACAGCAAGCCCCCAAATAAACTTTTTCTCTTCAAATTGTTCTTGTCAGATTTTTTTAGTCACAGCAATGATAAAGTCACTTAAACAAAGGGGATGGACTTAAGGACACAGGATGGAAAGAAAGAGGGATTCTTTTTCTTCTGTGACATAATTGGTGAATTGAAGGAAAGGCATTTGAAGAACATTCCTTTTTGATCATCCCTTCTTGGTAGAGAAGAAGGCAGAGTCACTTACAAGTTTGGAAGAATTAAGAAGAGTCGGGGCCCTATGGAGAGAACTGTGAATAACCAAGGAGAAAAAAACATTCACCCTGCTTTAAATGCTTAGAGGATGTTGTCATATATTAGATAATGTAGTCATTTCAGAGGTTTTTTTTTTTTTTTTTAGTTCAACACTCTCATTTGTGGATAATGAGGTCCAGGGAGATCCCTTCTTGATGAAAGCATACAATGACCCAGGGTGCATCTGGAATTTGAATCCTGAGCTTCATTCTGGTGCTTATTCCACTGTTTGTTTCTAGATCTGTATATTTCCTTTTGAATAATGGTTATTCTAGTTGTCATAGGAGCTTCTGCAATGAACTGAATGTCCACCCGCCCCCCCACAATTCTTTTAAAACCCTAATCCTCATGGGATGATATTTAGAGATGGTGGCCTTTGGGAGGTAATCAGGTCATGAGGTACAGCTCTCCTAAATGGGATTAGTTCCCTTCTAAGAGACCAAAGAGTTCTCTTTCCTCCATGTGAAGATATAATGAGAAGTTGACAGTCTGCCACCTGGAAGCGGGCCCTCACCAGAACCCATCCCTGCTGGAACCCTGTTCCCAGTCATCCAACAACCAAAGATAGAGAAATAAGTTTCCATGGTCCATGGTACTGAACTGACTAAGACAACTTCCATTTTGAGACTGAACCTCGTTTTAGTCATCTTCCCTGGTTAATTCTACTGCATAAAACTTTTAACCAATGTTTCGGTTCTCCTCTGAACTCTCACCTCCTGTTCCTTCTCCATCTGTCTCCAGATGGCCTTCTGCCCCATCACTCCTTCTTAACTGCTGCCTGTGGTAGAGTTGCAAGGCTGCCTGTTGCTAAATCCACTCATCTATGCTCTGTCTTCCATTACTTAACAGCCTTTCCATATAGTGGATTCCTCTTTCCTCCTTGGGGCTGCTTCTCTTAGGCTTCAGGACATCACACTCCCCTGATTCTCTTCCTGCCTCACGGACTGCTCCTTCTCAGTTTCCGGGGTGGTTTCTCATCTCTCTGCCCCCGTGATGTTGGAGTCCCCCTGGGCTTAGTTCTCAGACCTCTTCTCTTCATCTAAACTGATTGACCTCGTTGATTTCATCTACTCTATGTCTTTTAGTACTATCTATGTGCTGATAAGTTTATATTTTCTGTTTTGGGGCTGCATCGCTCCCCAGACCTTCAGATTTATACATTCCATGGCTTAATCGATATCTCTACTGGGATCTATAAAGGTTTCTTAAACTTATGTTCAAAACTAATTGCCCCATTCCTCCCTCCCAAACCTATACTTTCTGTAGTTTTCTCCAACTCAGCAAATGGCAACTTCCTCCATCCCATTGCCCAGTGGGATATTCTGGAGTCATCTTTGACTTCTTTCATTCACCTCACATCCATCCATGGTGTGCCCCTTTAAAATACAGCCAGAATCTTACCATCTTCTGCCATCTCCACCCCTCTACTTGGTCCAAGCCACTTTTCACTTTCACCGGGATTATTGCAATGGCTACCTGCCTGGCTTCCCTTTTTCCACATTGTCCCATGGTCTTTTCTCAACATTATCCAGAGAAAATCTTTAAAGCACATTCATGTCACATCACTTCTTTGCTCAAAACCACTACCTCCCTGTTTGACTTCAAATAAACCCAAAGTTCCTACTATGACCTCTGAACCTTGCACAGTACAGTTTCAACTCTCTGACTTAGTTCCCTACTTGTCCCTTGACAAATGTAGTCACACTGAATACACTGTTGATTTGACTTAATACTGGGTGGTGTGTGTGTGTGTGTGTGTGTGTGTGTGTGTATGCAGTGGAGTTCAATCCCTGGGCCTTGTGCATGCTCCACTACTGCACGACAGTGCTCCACTACTGAGCTACCCCCCTGGTCCTTAGTTAACTCTCTATCTCAACAATCTTTACATCATCACCATCTACCCCACTATTTTTAACAGTTTTTTTTTTTTTTGTGGGGGCAAGATTTATAGGACAATGCTTATAATGTGTTAAAACAGTATATAAATGACGTGTAGAAGAAATAATACCATAAATGTTGAATATTCATAGCTTTAGAAATTGAAAAACAATGCTGCAAATAAATATGCCAAAATGTTAAAACATTTGCTACTATTGATAGATTTTATTGTGTTTCCTCTCAGCTCTTCTATCTACTTGACTTTCCAAATATTCTACACAGTAATTACCTAAATTCATGTAATAATTAAAAACAAATATGCATGTGGACAAAATCATCAAATATCCCTTGACAGGTGACTGAATACATTTTCATATATCTGTAGGATGGAAACTATTCTGCAATACTGAAAACCTCTCAATACACAGAAAATATCATGCTGAATGAAAGACACTGGACACAAACGAATTCACACTGGATGAGTCAATGCTTACACAATTTCTAAAAGAGTCAAAATTAATCTTTAGTGAAGTGACTGAAAGCAGATCAGTGGTCACCTAGGGCTGGGATATTTCAAAGTGCCACTAGGTATCTTTTGGGGTAATGCAAATTTTCTATATCTTGAGTGTGGTGATATTTACATGTATGCATGTATTAAAACTCATCAAAATGCATGTTTTAATTGAAGATCCTTAAGATGGAAAGCACACTTTCAATGATTAGGTGAGATGCAAGATGGAAATAGAGATTTTCTTACTTACAGACCCTGGGGTATAAAGCATGCCTGGAGGCCACACATGGAGGTCAAGGAACACAGGCAGGGAGAGAGAGAAAGGGAATCCGCAGGACAACTCCTTTACTATACTCCTATAGGGAGTTTTAATCGGTAGGATTAAAGAAACAGTAAAAGATCCAGGAGGTCACACTGTGATTGTGAACTGGGCACTGTGCCTATCTGCACAGTCCATATGGGGTGTAAGGGCCAGTGGGACCAGTCAAGTAGGATGCATTTAGCTGTCCCATAAGGAGGTGGTCACCCGGAAGAAGGAATAGAAGGCAGACAACTGGATCCACCACCTTGAGGAGCCATGAGGAGGCGTAGAACTGAAGTGTGTCAAGTGCGACTGAGCCTTGCTTCTGGTGTGGGAAAATCCAACTTGCACTCAGTGTGGATGCTGAGCCAACATAAAGTGATAATCGCACACTTAAAATGGATGCATTTAGTAAAATTTTATTTCAATAAAGTTGACTTTTAAATAAAACAAGAGACTGGAAAGGAATCTTCCAAAATGGCAACCATCCCTGTCATAAGGGAACAGTGGTAGGGTATGAAGATGTGCAAATATAAGAAAAAGAATTAAAGCTGGTTGAGGAGTTCCTCAAGAAAATAACTGGCTTTTAAATTCAAGCTCCTTGGGGTGCCATTCTGTAAAAAGACCTCTCTTAACGGTTCTTCCCCCATGTCACAGGAGTGAAAAAAAAAACAGAACTGAAGTGTTCTGCACAGTAATGAAAAGAAATTTGAGGAATCAGATGAGGAGCCCAGGAACAAAGGAATGCTGGGAAAGAGGTGAGAGGAGGAGGCAAAGGGAGAGGGTTCTGCAAGATGAAGGGTGATGATACCTGGGAAGGACAGAGCCAGGGAGAAGCTCCTGGGGTCAGGTGCTGCTAAGAGACTTAAATATAGACACGTCTAATGTTCAATTTTCAGTGATTTGCCACTAATTGCTGTTGAATTAACAGCAGAAACTCTCCTACACACAGTTCCCTGCTGGGGATATCAAGGGAAAGGAACCAACCCTCTCTCCCTGCAGGGTGCAGGGATAAATGGACAGGTGAAACATGCCAGGTGAGGGAAAGATCAAGAAGTCAGTGGAAGAATGGAAGCAAGGGTATCCAAACCTCACACATGCGTCCCAGAGGCACAGGGAGGGTGCCAGGCTCCCCCTTGCATAGCACATGCGAGTCCAGGCTGTTCCATTTAAGTACTGCAAGGACTCATGCTCAGGGGCAGTAGAGGCAGGGGGACAGCCTTGGGCCAGACACCAGAGCCCACCTAAACACAGTGAAAATGCCACAGAGCTCTGCTTATCGTGGCGGGTTAAAACTCAAATCCTCTTTTGAAAGCAGGAACTGGCTTTACTAGTTCTGAGGCTTTCTGAGATACTTAAAAATAACATTATTAAGTCAAATAGGAAAAAAATTTATATTCACCAAAGCTCCTCTGGGATTGGGGGGAGTTCTACACAGGATCAGAAGGAATAATTGGGCATGGCCTTCAGAGTCATAAGAACTAAAATTAGCTGAATGCCTTGTGTATGCCGGGCCCCGTTCTGAGTCTTTTACAGGTACCAAATCATTTAACTTGCATTAAAATCAGCACACTACAATGATGCAGCCACATCAATGTCCATAGCAGCTCCATTCACAGTAGCTAAACTATGGAACCAACCTAGGTGCCCTTCAACAGATGAATGGATAAAGAAAATGTGGGACATATACACAATGGAATATTACTCAGCTTTAAAGAAGAATTAAATTCTGGCATTTGCTGGTAAATGGATAGAGTTAGAGAATATCATGCTAAGTGAAATAAGCCAAACCCAAAAAACTAATGGCTGAATGTTTTCTCTGATATGTGGATGCTAATTCACAATAAGGGGAGGGGAATAGGGAAGAATATAGTTACTTTATATTAAGCAGAGGGGAGTGAAGAGAGGGGAAGGAGTATGGGGGTAGGAAGGACAGTAGAGTAAAACAGACATTACTACCTCATGTACATATATGACTGCCTGACTGATGTGATCCTACAATATGTATAATCAGAAAAATGAGAGGTTACACTCCATTTATGTATGATCTATCAAAGTGTATAAATGCATTCTACTGTCATGAGCAACTAATTAGAACAAATAAAAAAAATTTTAAAAGAATGCTAAGAAGCAGATACTATTATCCCATTTTATACATGAGAAAACTGAGGCACACAGAGGTCAGAGGATTTGTATAGAGTCACAAAACTGGTGATGAGACAGTTGGGATTTTGTCCTAAGGAGCTGAGAAATCATAACTGGGGTTGCGGGGAAGCTGCGTGGACTCCTGGCCTCCAGTGGGTAAAGATCAAGGATACTGTTAAGCATCTTACAACATACAAGGCAGTCTACTTTCTCTCACAAAGACTTGTCCAGACCAAAATATCAATAGTGCTGAGGTTGAGAAACCCCATCTGTAATCCATGCTATGCCTCCTGTCAGTTTAAGTGCCTGTGCCTCGGTACCATCAGTGTGGTAACTTCTCATGAGGAGATGAGCTTGTTAACCGCAGGGAGGTTGTTCTTCTGAATAGGAAGTGTAAATTAGGGACTGCAGCCGAATGATCAGCTGGGCATTTCGTGGTGGAGGGTAGGAGTGGAGAAAGGCCCCTGGTGATGGTGTGAGAGCTCACTGAGGAAGGACTCCCAGATCTAGTGGACAGTGCTGGAGAGATTTGCTGCAAGGACTGCATGTGAACCCTCTTTCCAGCCCTGCAAGGGTTTATTAAAATCTGCAGTGCTCCAAGAAATAAAAGCAAGAATCAATAACTGGGATAGATTCAAACTAAAAAGCTTTCTCTCAGCAAAGGAAACTATCAGCAATGCGAAGAGAGAGCCTACAGAGTGGGAGAAAATCTTTGCCACTCATACTGCAGATAGAGCGCTAATTTCCAGAATATATAAAGAACTCAAAAAAACTCTACACCAAGAATACAAATAACCCAATCAACAAATGGGCTAAGGAAATGAACAGACACTTCGCAGAAGAAGATATACAAGCAATCAACAGACATATGAAAAAATGTTCAACATCTTTAGTAATAAGAGAAATGCAAATCAAAACTACACTAAGATTCCATCTCACCCCAATTAGAATGGCAATTATCAAGAATACAGGCAACAATAGGTGTTGGAGAGGATGTGGGGAAAAAGGTACACTCATACATTGCTGGTGGGGCTGCAAATTAGTGCAGCCACTCTGGAAAGCAGTGTGGAGATTCCTTAGAAAACTTGGAATGGACCCACCATTTGACCCAGTTATCCCACTCCTCGGCCTATACCCAAAGGACTTAAAATCAGTATACTACAGAGATACAGCCACATCAATGTTCATAGCTGCTCAATTCACAATGGCCAGATTGTGGAACCAACCTAGATGTCCTTCAATTGATGAATGGATAAAGAAACTGTGGTATATATATATATATATATATATATATATACAATGGAATATTACTCAGCTATAAAGAATAATAAAATTATGGCATTTGCAGGCAAATGGATGAAATTGGAGAATATTATGTTAAGTGAGATAAGCCAATCTCAAAAATCCAAAAGATGAATGATCTCACTGGTAAGTGGATGATGACACATAATGGGGGGTGGGAGGTGGGCAAGAATGGAGGAAGGAGGGACTGTATAGAAGGAAAAGAAGGGTGGGAGAGGTGGGGGGAAAGGAAAAAATAACAGAATGAATCAAACATCATTACCCTATGATTACACAAATGGTATGCTGTTACTCCATGTACAAACAGAAACAACATGTATCCCATTTTTTACAATAAAAATAAAAAAAATCTGCAGTGCTCAATAGTGTTTTGCCAAATAGTGTTTTCTTTCAGCAGGAATGAAAGAAGCACCTGCCGCTCACACGCCCACCATGGAGTGGAAACAGGCTCCTTGTTCATGGATTGACCTGACAGTTACACATCTCAGTCACTTCTGTAACCCTTACAAAGGAAGAAGACAACACACCGTCATACCCCTGAGCATTAGCTATAAAGCCCGGACAGGCTTCTCCGCTCTCAGGGCTCATGCTGATGACTCCCAAATTTCTGTCTCCAGCCCAGGCTTCACTTCAGAGCTGCAGCTGTCCTTACTCAGCTCCTGCTGGATATTTCCAGACTTCTCAAAAATCAGCATTTTTTGAAAATGAATTCATGATCTCTCTTTCTCCACCAATTCTACTTTTCTAGTTGATGGGATTATCCAGCAACTGTTGTGCCAATAAGCCTCAGAGACCGCTCTATATGTCTCTCAGCAGCTTCCCCACCCGTTTTCACACATCTCCCCAAAGTATCTCTTGACTGTGACCTCCTTTTCCAGCCTCACGTTCCACAAATCTGTCTGCCTTTGCCATGAATGTTCAACAGCAAAATGGAAAGGCGACAACACAGCTCCTCCAAATCAATATGTTGGGCTCTTTCTGCCTCTAGCTTTATAAATGACCCAGAAAAAAAAGAACAAATGTAAATTCATGGTGAGTGCTGATGATACAGAATTATGTGGCAAGCTGGGGCCAGGGGCAAAGAGCAGGAAAGATTCATCCTGACTTAGATCAGCTCAGCAATTGAGCTGACACATGGCCAATTAAGTATGTTCATGGGAAGCATGAGAGAAGTCTACAGCGGGGCCCACAGAAAGGAGGCGAGCACGGACCAGCTGATTCAGAACACATTCCATCGTCTCCCCTAGAGTGGCGACCTCAGCTCCTCCAGTGTTAACCCAAAGGTCTAAAAAGAGAAGCTTGGGTTCAACGGTCCCAGGCAGCGATATTTCCCCCTATCTTTTTAATATCAACACAAGCATAATTAGCTTCCCCTGTCTCTCTGGAACAATCCAAGAATTTATTTTTCTCAACACTAGGCAAATGTGTCGTGCGGAGTATCTGAATTCCCTGGTCCTGATAAGCTGAGAATTATAGATTTTGTTGAATCAGAAAGGGTATCAGATGCCACCAGCTCCGGGGGGGGTCCCAATTGTGGATGGGGAACTTCAGGGGAGCTTTGAAGCTATTATAGGTTTGCTCAAGCCCACATGCACATTATGCCTGTCTGTGGTCCAAACCAAGCCATGCTGCTTAACCACAGAGCCATGGAGCTATCCCTGGGTAATTCATGGTGCATTTTAGGCATCTACTAACCTTCTGAATTGAATACAATTTTTTTTTCTTTGGATGTGCATCTGAAAAATTTTCTGGGACAAAAGATTATTGTATTTTTCCAAATCCACAAAGGAATCTTCCCATCTGAGTAAATACCAAATGTGATTGTTGTTATTAGATTCTGTTGTGATTAATTAACTACAAATTGTCATTTAAGATTTTTTTTTTTTTTTTTGGTACTGAGGATTGAACCCAGGGATACTCTACCACTGAGGCACAATCCTATCCCTTTTTTATTTTTATTTTGAAACAGGCTCTCCCTAAATTGCTCAGGGAGTTGCTAAGTTGCTGAGGCTGGCTTTGAACTTGCAATCCTCCTGCCTCAGCCTCCTGACCTGCTGAACTTGCAGGCATACTTCATTGCACCTGGCTGAGATGTTGATATTTTTAAAAGAATAATTTTTAGCTATTGTATATTTTCTTGATCAAAAGATGCTTTACTACTAAACCTTAGGACTACTTGGAAGTCCTTGAAATGTTTTGGTATTTTTATGAAAAGGAACCCATTTTTATAAAAAGGAACACAAAACTGATAAAGAACTTGAATCCAGAATATACAAAGAACTCTTATAACTTAATAGAATGGCATTCCATTTGTACAACATTCTAGGAAAATCATTCAGTGGATATCAGGAGCAGCGGGTGGGGGGCAAAGGGATGGACTATATAGCAAAGAGGCTCAAGCTAACTTTGAGGGACAAAGGAAATGTTGTATATCTCATATGTGGTGGAGGTGAAGCAACTTAAACTTTTGTCAAAACTTATCAGACTCTATTTCTTTAAAAAGTGCACGTTTTATTCTATATGAAGTAGACATTAATAAGCCTGATTTAAGGCTAGGCCTTACGAGCGCTGGGGCTATAGCTCAGTGATACATTTTCCAGGCCTTTTCCCCACATCTTTTTGATCCAGCAGGACTCCTGTTCAACACACCCACCACTGGGCTTATGTGAGCATGCCTGGCAGAGACTATTGCCATGAGATGCTGAGCAGCCTCCAGGGAAAGAGCTCATTCTGTGGGTAGAAGGAGCTGCGCATCACAAACCCACCCAGAAGCCAACCTGCCCCTTGAAGGTTAAAACTTCTGTCTGGGCCTCCAACCTCAGCTAGATGCCCATAAAATTCTACAGGATTCTGGGGGCCTAATAACACTGCTTTTAGAAATGGTTTCAGAGTGTGGTTCACCAGGGAAGGAAGCCCCTCAAGACTGAGCACTTGGAATCCTGGACACTAGCTCCTGGCTTGTCTGTGGCAGGGAAAACGTGACACCTGTGGGAGACATCAGAAATGGACAGCGCCTCATAACCCTAAGGACAGCTAACTTAGGTTGTACATCCATGAGGCACCCTCAAGGGATTTTTGGTAGTGGAGATTAATGTTTTGCTTAAGCCGGTGAGAACAATTTGAATTATTGTAAATGCAACCCCTTGTATCCTTAAAGACTGGGAAAAATTCAGATTCTCCCCAAGCTATATCATCTGGTCAGTGGAAAAGACTAGAACTCAGATCTTGTGGTTCTCTGTCAGAGTCCTTTGGTGCATTAAGTCCTTATTGAAGTCTCTGACTCCACTGTCGACAAAAGGGACACACCTGAGATCTAGTACAAGAGTTTTAAGAGCCTGTTTCTTTTCAAAGTTTGTCTTCATCTACACACAGTTGGTGGAGGGTTTTTTTTTCCTTTCTATAGAACATTTCTTACGTTCCCTAGCCTTCCCAGAATATCCTCACAAATCCAACTGTTTCCAGAATGAGTCCCTGGGGCCAGCCTAAGCTGTGTGGGAGCAGCTGCAGTTTCAAATACATCCAGGCATACTGTGGTCCAAGGGTGGCCTCCTGGGACTACTTGGAGGTGCAACCAAGACACCTCATGGGAAAGACCTCATTCTGAGTGTGCAGTGGGGCAATGTGTTTTCCAGAATTCCTCCTAGGCAGCCACAGTGTTGTTAGAAGGAATGATTCAAGGAGCCCACTTGGACTCGGGAGAGGCCCCAGGTGGGTGTTACCTGACACAACGGCTTCAAAGCAGGGAGAAGCACTGTGTGTGGTACGGAAGAGGAATTTAGAGTCCCCTGCCTAGCTCAATCCAAGAAGGAGGTAAAGATCAGAAAAGGGAGGAGGAAAGAAAAATGTAGCAAAGCCAAGAGCTTTACAACATGATCCCCTGCTTCCCCCTTACTTACTATATTTAACTCAGAGGACTTCTCATGGAAGTGGATGAAGAACTGAGTTTAGGCCTGAGGTAGGAGGAGGGGAGAGTGATAGAGACATGGGCCAAATGAAAACAGCGCATGTGGAGTCAGGAGCTAGACCACAGAAGCAGCTCTTGGAATTAGCAGGCATTTTTGCTAAGGATTTTAGATTGTCACAGGCCATAAAAATGTCTGGGGTCCAAATCCTGTACCTTTAAGGAGCATGGGGGGTACCAGATGAGATCTGGATTACTGATGGAAAGAAACGAGCTTGGCTGAGAACAAAGACAGCATCGACCACTTATATTAACTACTTCCATCCCCCTTCCAGCACTGAGGCCAGGAGAGAAGAAGTACAAAGTCACAATGACCTTGATGGAGCCTAGTAGTCATTCTGGGAAGTCTGAACCAATGTCTGGAGTTGTGGAGGAGGAAATTGTGGGTGATAACTGATGGCAAGTGCGAGAGAGTGTGGGACAGCCCTTGAGTCTGAGAGGCTAGAATTCCCATAATTTTTAGGTGGGAAAGGGACAGAGAAACATTTCCTATCTGTTAGTATTGTTCTTTTGTATTCTTAGTCAAACACAAGTAGGGGGCCTCACACCATTTTGGATGTGTTGATTCCTTGGTCATAGAGCAGCCATCTGGTGACAGAATATAGACCCAGCCAAAGTGTTCTGACTGTCATTGTCAGTGAACAGCAATGGACAGAAATCAGGAAATGGGGACAGCAGGACCACGTGGTGGAGAATGGGCCAGATTGGCATTCTAACTCCTGCATGAAAGTTCCTGTCCTGTTGATGAGCAAACTCTTTTCCTCTTGGCCTCGGGTGACTCATGAAGAAAGCAAGATAATGTTGACAATGGTTCCGTGGCAGACCGCTCCACAGTCTGCAGCCCCACAGTGTCTAAGCTACTGCCACAATTCCTTGGGAAGTTAGGCACTTCCTGCTTCTAGCTTTCCGAGTAACTCCTGGAAGGAGAACAAATGCAAATTCATGGTGAGTGTTGAGCTTCAATTTTCTCATCTGTAAACAGAGCCAGTAGCCCCCATTTTATAAGTTTATTATGAAGTTTAATGACAGAATGAGTGTAAATGTACTATATAAGCTAAACCTGTGGGAATACCCTTCAGTGTGGTCATTTGGGTCAACCACAGGTCCATGTTGGCAAGTGGCTCCTCTTGGAGAACAGGTCGGGGGTTCTAAAGCTCAGGGCAGAGAGAGGTGTGCAGGCATTGGAGAGGGAGACGAACTTAGATTTGGTCTCTCAGGGTTCTGCACCAAATTCTAATCCACAAAGTGAACCTGTTGATTTGTACATTAAAGCAAAACTGGTTCAGAATTTACAAGTGATACCAAAGACATATAGTTTGATTCAGCTTTTATGCCTGACTTACATTATCAACAACAGCAATAATATTAATGGCTAATTTTCAAAGTGCATTCTGTACACCAAGGTACAGTGCTAAGTATAGAATTTGCATTTGGGGAGAAGTCCCCACTGAGGAGAGAACTCTGATAGGAAGGGTTAATGGGCTCTGACTTGTCTATTATTAACTGATATGATAGAATACCCAGGGAATAAGACAAAATTGAATATAGCTTTATTGGTTCCCATCTTTAGTAAATTCATCCCAATCATTTCTTTAATTTCACAGTATGTTCCCACATTTTATGTGACTTAATTTTTTAAACCTATTTTCAACATTACAACAGAGTTTTACTATTTTCATTCCAACATAACTGAGGTTTTGTTTTTGTTTTTGCTTTTTTTTTTTTTTTTTCCTCTCTCTTAAGGAAAGGTTCTTTAGCAGAGGAGCAGGGATAAGTGACAGGACAAGACTAGGACATTCTAGGACATTCCTGGTTCTCTGGTTCTAAATCACATAATTTCTCATGCCTCTTTTGCATGGGCTTGATTTTATGGTAGTCTTGGCTTAGCCAAAGATATTATGTCATATCTCTGCAGTATAAGTGACCTCAAGAGCACCACATGTTTGGAATTCATACTAAGAGTTAATTTGAGGCCTAAGCACTTCATTTTGAAAACAAATGGTGGTATCCCCAGAGGATCCTGATGGAAATTTGGATGACTTAAGAATTCCGTTTTCCATCTTTGTATCTTAAATTGCTTCGCTCAGAACTATCCCCATTCCCGTTTCCGAACCCCTCTGTTCCACAGGAATTAGCTGATGTCTCCAAGACGGTTCTCATGTCAATGCTGGTATCTTCAGCAACACTTAACAATTCAGGGCTGATGCTAGACACGGTTCTTTGATTTTTATTTAAATAAATATTATTATATTCATTATGCTGATGAGGAAGCAGAGCCTTCACAAGGATATGGAGTCTCCCTGAGATCTTACAGCTCCACCACTTTCAAAGCTTATGTCTGTTGGCTGTTTTAACCATCTTGTTCTTAGTGACACGAAAAGCCAGGTCAAAGTAGGTATTCAACATTTATTGAATAAATGGATGTCGTCTCTGGGAAGGGGCAGCAGAATGGGAAGAAGGGTATGATCCCCACAGAGTGTGATGCTTCCCTGTCCGGCTGAGGCTGGTGCCTTGAAGGATCAGAGAAGAGGACCTTCTCTTGAGACCAGCCATGACACCTGGAGGTGAACACTTTGCCCAGGAGTTCTTTCCTTGGTGAGAGGTAGTTTCTTTTTCTCCCCTCCCGCTTTCCTCTGGAGTCCCAGTTAGAAGAGGCCAAGCAAGTCCTCCTCAGTTTTCTAGAAATGCTCCTTATGTTCACGAACGCCTCCCGTGTTTATTTTCTTGCAGCAGGGCAGTAATGAGGCAGCATTTCCACTCAGAAAATTTCCCTTGTGCACAACAGAAAGGCTTGCTCGGCTTCTTAGGAAAGTGGCCACCGGGTGTTGACAGTCCCCTGCTATTCACCAGTGTGCGGAGACATAATCCTTCATTACACAAACAAATAAAAAAAAACCTTGTTATTTGCCCAGAAACATGCTGGTGCATGCATTGCCTCCATGGTGGCCTTGTTCCTGAGGATACTCAGTCATGTGGCTCCCCCTGCCCCAAGAGCCCCTGCTCATTATATTCTCTCCAGAGACCCCTTACTCTGAGTGAAGCATAATGGAATGACAGCTCACCAGCCACTTAGCATGAGGGAGGTTCCATTTGATTCATGGTTTGCCTAGAGGGCTGAAGGGCTAAGAGGGCACGGGGTTAATTCACTTGCCTAGCTTATGTTCAAATCCCTGTGCACACAGAAATGGACTAGATGGATGGCAATCAATTCAGCATTTTAACAGGCAGCTGCCCACCCCACCAACGCCTCCTGGAGCTGGAGAAAGTACGGGGATCTGGGAGGTGGGAGCGCTGAAAACGCCCCATCGCCCAACTGTGTTCCTGGATTAATGAGCCTTTAAAAAACCCAGTCTTCTCAGAAACTCTTGGCTCCTGAAGGGAGATGGAATGTGTCATTCTACACAGCAGATGAATTCAAGAATCCAGTTGCTCCGTTGCATTGGTAGATCTAGTTCGCTCAGGTACAAATGGATGCGACTGACGTTCCAACTCTAAGACGCAAATTCTTCTATTCTTTTATACCATTAAAAGGAACAAATCTTTCATGTCCCTTATTCTGGTTGTGGTCAAATCTTGAACACAGCTGAGAGCTTGCTGAGTGTATGTGGAATGAAAAGAATTCTATGCCCAAAGAAATAATCAGAACTTGTGGGTGTTTCTCTCTCTCTCTCTCTCTCTCTCTCTCTCTCTCTCTCTCTCTCTCTCTCTCTCTCTCTCTGTATTGGGGATTGAACCTGGGGTGCTTCATCACTGAGTTATAGCTCCAGGGTCTCACCAAATTGCTAAGGTTGGCTACAAATTGTAATCCTCCTCCCTTAGCCTCCCAAATTGCTGGGATTACAGGCATAAGCCACTGCACCTGTCTGGTATCACTCTTTTGAAGACAATGGAGACAAATGGTTATAAGTTGAGTTCCAAAATCACACTGCCTTGTTCAAATCCTGCCTCTGCCCCTGACTGACTGTGCATAGTTGGACAAGTTTATTAGCATCTCTGCCTTTCCATCCCCCTGAAGTAGAATAAAGGGTAATAAATAGCCTCATCTAACTCAATACGCCGCTGTGAGGATTAAATGAGCTAATATGTGTGGAGTGTTGAGCACATGTCCAGCTTCTAGTGCAACTGTGACCAGTCAGCTTCTACTGCTGACAGTCTGGTGCTATTAGATATTTACGAAGAGGACAGAAATGAGGAGAAAGGAAGGACCCAGCTCTGGCTCAATTGGACTCAGCCTCCTCCAGCCTGATTCTGTCTTGACTCTTTTGATCTTTTTTTCCCTGCCTCTACCCTTTTCCCCTTAATGCCCCTCCTCCACCACTAGCACCATTACCAGCACAGGGCAGCAAGAATAAAACCTGCCTAGAATAAAGCATACTTTAAGTTGAAATTTTAAGAGATTTGGTGCCTATCTGGTTTAATTTTCTTCAAAAAAGCTTTGAGTGCTCTGATTGCTCCTGAGATCCCCATTTTACAGCTCAGAGCTCTGAAGCCAACAGTCCTAGATAATTCATCCCGGTGGATATGAGGACCGAACTCAAGAATGACTTGAGAGCTCTTGAAGAATGCTGAAGGTAGCTTTTAGGCTCTGGAGATGCTTGCATTTTGCTTTTCCTTCTGGAATCTCTAATTGACAGGAAGACTGCCCCTGGACACCACCAATGGAAACCTAACACAGAATCTTCTGGGAAAGTTCTGAGCTCTTGTTCTTTCTGGTGTCTCAGAACCAAATTATCTCGGATAGTGCATAGAAGACTGGGGTGGGCTTGGCCAGAGGCCTGTCTATTTTACAGCAGCAGAGAAAAAGCTAGAGTCCAGAGAGGCTAAAAGACTTGCCATAGTGACTGAGTGGCAGGACAAGATTCCAGACTGAAAACACTGTACAATTTCCCAGCTCTGCCTACCCCTCCATGGGAGACCAAGCTTCCTCCAGGTTATAGCAAACCCAAAGCTCCCACTTAGCAGTTAGCACATGCACTCTTAGTTTGTACTGATAAGAAAGAACTTGGTACCCCCATTCAATAAGGCATGCCCTACCCTGAGTCATGGTCATTACTGCCGTCAGGATACTTAAGGTGGATGTTGTTCTAAGAACACCATGGGAAAGTGATACAAGGCTCATGCCCCTTGAGTCCTGGGACAAAGCCCAGGAAATCCTGAGATAGTATGTGGGTAAGAACAAGTAGAATCTGTATTCAGTATGCTCCACAGAAGAGCATAGCTCTTATGGTGTAGCTTAAGGGGCACAAAGGAATTGGAATACCAATCACAGTCCTGCCTCCAGCTGACAGTGTGACTTGGGCTCTTCTCTCCCACATTGCTGAGCCTCAGTTTCCTCTCTGCAAAATAAGGACTTGCATGATCTGAGTCTCCTTCCAGCTCTACAGACTCCTCTGTGAACCTAAAGGCACACTGCTGAGTGGTTAAGTGTACAGGTCTTGTCATCCGGCAGACCCAGGTTTAAGTCCGAGTGCCTCAATTGTGTGACCTTGGGAGGTCACTTAACTTTCTGAAGCATCATTTTTTCTTTTTTAATCAGCAAAACAGAGAGAATGATGCTACCTACTTCATAGAGATTGTGGAGAGTCAGTGGTGGAAAATACCTGAACAGTGTTCAGCACGGAAATTAATAAATGTGAGTATTAATTCTCATGTCCTCTCCTCCTACCATCCACCATGAATTTAAAAAAAAAAAAGTCCCAGGGTCAAGTCAGATAACTCGTTTTACACTAAGCGCCCTTGACCTTTCCATAAAGCTTATAGAATTGTAGCCAGATCATCAGATTTTGTTACAATTAGAAAAAAGTAGAGCACTCTGCTTTTAATTGTAGGTTAACTTGGTTGACAAGCATAGCTCACGGGTTGGCATTGATTTAGATCCCTCCCTATGTACCTTGCTCAGCAGTCCAGTTTAGATGGATCCAGCCCATGACCTCTGGCCCCAGATCCCAGCCTTCTCCCTGCCTCTGGGCCTGATTTATGCCAAATGGCATTTCCTCACAAGACTCGGAGTGCCCGGAAATGTCACTAAAGAATCACAGAGCTAGGTAAGGACCAGATAAAAGGACACCTTATCTTGCCTGCACATCAACACTGTTAAATGCGTTGTTACTACAACCACCGAAGCTGTCTGATGATATCGTCAGTGGCAACTGGTCAATGAAAATGTTTTTTAATTGTGACTTGAATGTGTTTATCAACCTCACTTTGATATCGAAAAGACAGAAACAGAAACACAGGGAACCACGGTCCTCTGGGAAATCGTTAGTCATCTGTGAGAGTGTGGACCCTAGCAGATGGTCAGCTCTTCTCCTGAAGTCAGACATCTCAGTCACCGTGCGGCGTCACTGCCAGAAGCAAAGAGTGTTATCTTGACATTAAACATCTTTATAAATAAAGTTACTAATTGGTGACTAATACTGCAGGCTTTTGAACTGAAAAAAAAAATCTCATTGAGGTTGTTAAGTGGTTGACTGCATATTCCATAATTAAAAACTACTCTTAGAATTCCATGTCTTTCTAAGACGCTCTCCAGGTGATCCTGATTGCCTTGCGATTCCTAAGCGCAGCCCTGAAGAGCTATTTTTAAATATTCAGCTACATCATAATATCACAGTGGTTACATTCCTATTTTTTAACATCTTTAATTATACTACTTTGCATTACGGTTTCCAGGATTCCCCCTACCCCCCTCATATTTGGCAACTCCACAGCATCTGTCAAAACAAATTAGCACTTTGGGGTGGTAGAAATATATTTTTTATGAAAGCAACAAATATGTCAGTATTGGACAGAAGCTAAAACCTGATTTATTGGTTTGTTTTCTTGGGTTTCAGACCCAATAGGCAGAAGCTTTTAAAGAATTTTCCATTCGCATCACCAGCGCACTTGCAGAATATGTAAAACACATTCAAATTCCGCCAGAAAGAGTTGCTAATTATGATATGTATTTGCATATGTTTAATCACATATATCTTATTTCATTTTGCTATTTCTGCAGGCCCCTCGTTTCCGGGAGGGGTCCTCGGCGCTGGTACAGCGAGCACTCAGTAGAGTTCTCTCGAGCGAGCATTCTGCTGCCACGCTGTTAGTTTTTTGTGTGATCTTTTCCAATGAAATTTGAAATCTACAATATTTAAATGACGTGTGTGAAATTATATGACTCTATTATGTCATAATATTACACATCCCAAAATATTGGTAAAGGGTTCTCCCCCTGCCTCACCACCCCCCCCATACTAGAGATCAGAGGATTACTGAGAAAATAATGATTAACCTTTAAAATCAGATTGGCATTTCTTTTTTCTCCAAATCTAGAATTAATACGCATTTTTTAATCATTAGTGTAATGTTCAGGATGATACTTTTGTTCTTTTGCCTGTTGAACTGTTACGGCTGCTAGTAACCCTTCAAATTGTTTGCTTCATTCAAGCATTCTTTCCTGAATAATTCATTAGGCATTATTATCCAAGCGTGGAACCCCTCATTTAGCACTGCTGATCTTTTCCTTATGTGTAGCTGACAGGCAATCAAAGTTTTTATCAGTGCAGAAAATTTGCAATTCAGAAATGTAGTTGCAGCAATTAGTAGCTATCAGGTAGCAGTGGAGGGACAGCTTCATAAAAAGACAGAGTTGAATGAGCTCCCTGATGTTAGCACAAAAGTAATGGGTAAAACTAACCAGCTGTTTCTAAATTTACCAAATGGAACATTCCCTTCTTCTCAGAGTGGAGGCCTTAATTAACTTAGAGTTCTGTGTGGCTTCCCAGAGGGGGCGGGGAGGGGGTTAGGACCCTTCCTTCACATGGTACCAATAGGAGGAAGCTCTGAGCGTCCCTCTAATCCTGTCCTGGAGGCAAAGGGGGCAGGTGAGTGGCACTTTTGACAGAGGACAGTGGAGGGGAATGCCTATGAGATGCCACCCGTTCCCCCTTTTGTCATCTCAGATGGGACAGCTCTGGATGCTCCGATTTTGTTACGCTCTTTTTTATGCCCCTGGTGCCAGGGATTGAACCTAGGGCCTCGTGCATGCCGAAAACACCCTCTACTGCTGCGCTACAACCCCAGTCCCCGTCCTGCTCTTAAACGTCAGCCCTGTCTCAGTGCTCTGGCCTCAGAACCCCAGCTGAGGCTGAAGCAGATGGGCTGCACTGGGCCTCACTGATTCCTTCAGAGGCTGATGGATACATTCCTTGTTCATTCTTTCATTTCTTAGTTCAGTTTGATTCATTCATTTGTGCTTTAGTCCATTAGATCATTTATCTATTCATTTGTTCATCCAACCATGTTCTGAAACCCTCAGTGGGAGGGGACTTGAGCCCACCCAGGGTTCCTGGTCCTCCAGCTTTCCCTGTGAGTCTGTATCCTGATCCCAAGCTCTCCCTCAAACATGCTTTGAAAAGAGGTCAGGGAAGTCCATCCTCGGGCAACCCCTCTGGAGGAACAAACAGTTGCTTGGTAACCCACTGGCAGCCCCAGAAGGGTGTTCAGCATCAGCCTGAGGGCGAGGACTTGAGCCATAGTGTGCGGTGGCCTCTCCCTCATGTCCACGTGTCTATGGCAGCAGGAGTTCCTCCCAGACATCGTGTGGGATGCTGAGAAAGGGGACTCTGACTGGCATCTCCTGAGCACCCCGGGACATCCCAGGTGCTGGTTGATTTCTGAGCTGCCACTCTAAAGCCAGCAAGAACCAGGTCTGAGAGTAAAGTCCACCAAAGTCAACATGATGACCAGGTGGCCTGGGGCTGCCCAGACCCAGACCTCCAGATCTGGTCTCAATTTTAGCTGTGTCAAAATGTCAGATAACAGAACAGAGTAAGAGCACAGTGCTTCCTAGCCCAGATGAAGAGTTAAACAGACCTGGGTTTAAGATCCATCTTTGCCACTTTTATAAGCCATTATGTGGCCTCATGGAGCCTTAATTTTCTCACCTGCAAATAAGGTATGATTCCCTTTTTAATGGATTTATTGTGAGATTTAAAAGTGGGGCTGGGGGAAAGCTCGGTGGTAGAGCATATACTTACCATGCACAAGGCCCTGGGTTTGATCCCTAGCACCAGTAAACAAATCAGTGGGAGAAGTGGTATGGTTAAGCAGGTGGCATGTGTTCAGTAAATAAGAGCCATGGTTTCATCAGGCTGGGAACTTCGTGAGGGTGAACCCCGAGAGCTTGAGCACACAGCCCTGAGTCAGAGTGCTGGGTTTAAATCCTGGCTCCATTCCTAATTTCCTCTGTAAACTTGGGCAAGGAATGTGAACTTCTGCATGTCAGGGTCCTTATCCATAAAATAGTAACTTGAATCATACCTACCTCATAGAGCTATTCTAAAGGTGGATGGATTCATATGTATAAAATTCTTAGTATGGTATCTGGCATGGTAAGTGCTGATTATTATTTTTTTTAAATATTATATTTTAAAGAACTGAACAGTGTCTAGGTAGGGCATACTTTTAATAAATGTGTCAAACAAATGAATGAAAATCCCTGGACATCACACTTCACAATCCCTTCATTCTACAGATAAGAACTCTAAGGCCCACGGTGACTTCCCCAAAGCAAGAGGCAGAAAAATAACCAGACTCCACATCTCTGGATTCCCAGGCCGTCACCCTCCCCTGACTCATCCTGGAGGGTACCTCGTTCTTGAGCCTTGGATGACATGACCAACAGAGCATTCAGTCAGTCCTCTTTGCCCAAGGTCCCAGCTCTGGCCAGAAGCTGTCCTCTCTTCTCTATAGGAGGCAGGTTGCACAGAGGGGCTGGGAGAGCGCTGAACCAGAACTGTGGTCTGGTTTCTGGATTTGCCTTGACCTTGAGCAGGTCAACACCCTTCCCTGAGAACCAGGCATGCAGGACAGATAAGCTTTGCTTTCCTTCTAGCTGGACATGTGGTAAGTTCACAGGTGTGCCTTCCCTGTGGTCTCCAAACTGCCCCTTTTTTCAGAATATGCAGAGGCAGGTCTCCCCTGGAGGATGCCACAAGCCACGATGACCACACAACCCTGGGTACTCAGTTTACCCAAGACTTCATTTGGTCTCCATGCACTTCTGTGCATTTTAACGTAGACTTATATTTTCATACGCACGATGCTTTTCCATTGCTAACAGATAACAGGTATGCACTCAAGGACACACAGCAAACTGAGACGAGAACTCCACTTGCCATTCCAGGTCAGGTGAATTTTTTACTGCACCACACATCTCCTCCCAGAAGAAAGCACTGTTCATGGAACACAAGTCAAGGAGTGTATCTCTTTGTGGATGTGTGTTTGTGTTGCTGGGGATCCAACCCAGTGTCTCACACGTGCTCGGGACGGCTCTAGCACTGAGCTATGTCTCCAGCCCTTTTTATTTTTCATTTTGAGTCAGGGCCTTGCTAAATTGCCCAAGCTGACCTTAAACTTGTGATCTTCCTGGCTCAGCCTATCAAGTTACTGGAATTATGGACGTATATCATTGCATCCAGCTAAGAGTATGTCTTTAAAAGTCCTCCAGAATATCAGTTATTTACATATATACATCTATGCACATATGCATATATATATATATATATATATATATATATATATATATATATACACAGAAGGCCATTTCAGTCTGTTGGCATACTCTTCAGGAGAACAATTTGCTACTTTTTAGTCATACAAATTTGTCCCCCCATTGGTTGTATGAAGAACTTAAAATTTTTTTTTTATTTTTACAGACCACATTTTGATTCATTGTACACGAATGGGATACAACTTTTCATTTCTATGGTTGTACATCATGTAGATTCCCACTATTCCTGTAACCATACAGGTACATAGGGTAATGATGTCTGTCTCATTCCACCATCTTTCATACCCCTGCCCCCTCCCCCCTCTCATTTCCCTCTAGGTAATCCAAAGTTCCTCCATTCTTCTCTTGCCCTCCACATCCCCACCCCCATAATGTGTCATCATCCACTCATCAGAGAAAACATTTGGTCTTTGGTTTTTTGGGATTAGTTTATTTCACTTAGCATGATATTCTCCAACTCCATCCATTTACCTGCAAATGCCATAATTTTATTCTTCTTTAAGTCTGAATAATATTCCATTGTGTATGTTTACCACAGTTTCTTTCTCCATTCATCTATTGAAGGGTATTTAGGTTTGTTCCACAATCTAGCTATTGTGAATTGAGCAGCTATAAATATTGATGTGGTTGTGTTACTGTAGTATGCTGATTTTAAATCCTTTGGGTATAAACTGAGGAGTGGGATAACTGGGTCATATGGTGAAGAACTATTTTGATAACTCTGTATGACTAGTTGTTCAAGAAATGCTTATGTAAAAAGAAAAAAAAATCCTACCCTTTTAGCTCAGTGGTTTGACTCGTAACAACTTGTCCAACATAAATTTTCAGAAAACTGTACGAAGATATATATGTTCAAGGATGTTGATTAAAGCCAAGAAATGGATCACCTGCACCATACCTTATATTTTAGAAATTTTGTGTGTATGGCTTCATTTAATCCTTGCAACATTGTTACAGGGTAAGTGCTATTAGTATTGTTATTTTATGTATGGTGGAGGTGAAGCATGGGGAGGGCAAATCACTTGCCCAACATCACAGAGCTATTCTTGGTAGAGCTGGAATTTGAATCTAAGCAGCTGGGCTTCAGACTTCCATTCATAATTGCTGCTGTGTTACCTCTTGTGGGTTACTTTTTTTTTTAATTAAAAAAAAGTTCTGAAAATTAGCTCTATCCACTAATAGAAAGTTATCTAAATCAATATTTATACAACAGATTATTATGTGATCGTGAGACGGAATGAGGTTGCCGTATAGGGGTTCACATGAGAAGATTTCCAAGCTATGTAACTAAATGAAATTTATAAAGTGTGAAGTGGCGTGTATAGCATAAATTCCTTTGTGTGATAAAAGAGATACTTCATGTGAATATATTTGCATGAAACTTTCTGGACACTCAAAGAAGCATGACTGGTTATCTCTGAGAGGTAGAAATGAGAAGGGACAAATTGATGAGTTTTGTTTCAATTTTTGCCCTTCTTCACCTTTTTACTATGAGTAGGTATAACTTTTATAATTTAAAAAGTAAAATTAGGATCACCTCATACCCATTAGCATGACCGTCATCAAAGAAAATAAATAAATAACCAGTGTTGGTGAGGGATACAGAGAAACTGGGATTCTTGCACATTGTTAGTGGGAATGTCAAATGGCACCACCATTATGGAAGACAGCGTGGTGGTTCCTCCAAAAGTTAAAAACAGAGCTACCCTATATCTCAGCAATACTACTTCTGGGAACATACCCTAAAGAATTGAAAGCAGCGTCTCCAAGAGAGAGTTGTATACCTCCATCCAAAGCAGCAGCATAGCCAAAAGATGGAAGCAACCCAAGTGTCCAGGGATGGATGACTGGATGAACAAGATGTGGCGCATACATACAACAGAACATTACTCGGTATTAAAAAGGACGGGAATTCTGACACCTGCCACAACATGGATGAACCTGGAGGAGGACATTATGCTCAGCGAAATAAGCTAGTCACAAAAGGACAAATACTATGTAATTCCACTTATCTGAGGAACCGTAGTCAAATGCATAGAAACATCAAGTAGAAGGTGGTGACAGGACCTGAGGAGTGGGGGAAATGGGGGGTTGATGCCTAATGGGTGGCGTGGACCTTCAGTTGGTTGCACAGCAGTGGAACGTCCTCAGTGCTACTGGACTGAACCCTTAAAAATGGTTGGGATGGTAAATGTGTGTCGTGTGGACTTCACCCTAATGAAAAAAAAAAAAACTTAGAGATTTAGTTTTCTTCTTGTTTTTAGGGAGAAAAATAACATCTTTCGAATAACTATTCTCTAAATGCTTGATTGTACCATTTGGGACCTTCTCACTTTCTCTCACCCACTCAGAAAAATTTCTAGACAGGTCTAGAAACTGAGAGTCCAAGTTTCAGTTATCAATCCAACCATTCCTGCTGTGTAGCACTTCACAAGTCGGGTTTGTTCTCCTACAGTCCCGCCAGGAGGTGGCGGGTTTCCTGTCATTCTTTATAGGGTAAGAAGACTGAGGGGCAACTGTCCCATGTCAGAGGAGGGGTTCAGACCTTAGTCCTTGGCTCCAAATCCTCCAAACCGTGGTAAGTACAGACAAGGAGCAGAGGCGGGACAGACCCTGAATGGATGCTGTGGGCCGGAAGCAGGGCTCCTGGAGGCGGATAGGGTTCCCATCCTCTGAATTACCCATACCAGAGAAATCTCCTCCTTCCCCGAAAGATCTCATCTTACTGAGTCTCAACTTTTATATTTACCAAGTGCATTAAAAATTAAGCAGCCGAGTTAGGCATGGTGGCACACACCTGTATTCCCAGCAGCCTGGGAGGCTGAGGCAGGAGGATCATGAGTTCAAAGCCAGCCTCAGCAAAAGTGATGCACTAAGCAAGTCAGGGAGACCCTGTCTCTAAATAAAATACAAAATAGGGCTGGTGATGTGGCTCTGTGGTGGAGTACTACTAAGTTCAATCTCCAGTACTTAAAAAAAAAAAAAAAAAAAAAAAAAAAACAAAATTAAGCAGCCAACTCTCATTGGCTGTCCTCATTTTAATACCAGAAGAACAATTCTTTAAATGGGGTAAATTTGACTTTATGAAAAATTTCCATATTGTCTATTGTTTCAGGTTTCATGTGCACCTACCAGGGTTGGAAGACCTCTGACCGACATCAGTTGTGCACTTATTCACTGTATATCTAGTAATGAGAATGATTAAAGCAGCAGTGGATATGAGTAAATTTCAAACATTGGTCGATTCAAGGTCATCCCACGTGGTATCCAAAATAATAGCTCCCACCAAAGATGTCTGCATCTTAATTACCAAAATCTATAAATATATTAAGTTACACGGCAAGCAGAAATTCAGGCTGCAAATGGAATTCAAGTGGATAATCACCTGATTATAAAACAGGGAGGTGATCCTGATTTCTGAGGAGGGCCCAGTGTTGTCACAAGGGACTTTACGTGGGGAAGAGGGAGGGAGAAGAGTCATGACCAGTGGTAGCACCCTGAGGAAACCATTGCTGGCTTTCGAGATGGAAGGTGGCCACAAGCCAAGGAGTGAGGCCAACCTTAAACACACACACACACACACACACACACACACACAAAACAAACAAACAAAAAGCAAGGAAACAATTCTTTCCTGAAGCCTCCAGAAACACAGCCCTGCCAACACCTTGATTTTAGACCATCCAGCTCCGTTTTAGACTTCTGACCTTCAGAACTGTTAAAATAATAAACGTGTATTGCTGGAAGCCACTAGGTTTGTGGTAAGTTGTTATAGAAGCCACCGAGAAACTAACACAGATTCATGGAGTCCGGAGAAAAGTCTGTCACCCGGCTGCATTGGAGGACCTGTGATTAGAAACTCTTCGGATGTCTGGTAATGACCAGATCTATGTGCGAATGACTGTCCAACAGTTTTGAACAGGTGGAAGATCATTCTCTGGCAATATCACTTTCTAATTGCTTCCCTGAGTAGGAGAGAAAAGGGTGAGATTCCATCTGGCATTCAAAACATGTATAATTCATGGTAAGGTAGGTTGGTTGTTTTCCTTTTTAATTCACTTTGTGTTCAGCTCTGTCTTTGGTACTTTACCTGGATAACCACATTTACCCACCCAGCCCAACAAACGGGCAAGGTAGGCACCCTTGACGTTCTTGCTTCCCTTGCCTAAGATAACGCAGCCGTGAGCGATGGAGTCGGGAAGGACACTGACCGTAGTCATTGGGTGTGCTCCTCCTCGTGCCATGGGTCACCCGTGTTGTCACACCTCAAGGAGGCTGAGAGCCCTGGCCTTGCCCAACAGTTCCTAAGCTCTACTGTGCAGATACCAGGGCTTCCCGTGGTAGCCGGGCCACACCACCCCTGTCACGATCATCAGCAAGGGGCAGTCTTTCGAAACTTCACAAAAACAAAATTGAAACACAGGAATTGCAATGGAAGGGCATTTTTCAAGTTGGTTTCTTCTCTGATATATTTATTTCCCTTAAACTTTGTTCCCTTAAACTTTGCCAAGGTGCCAAACCGTGGAGAGGAAAAAATCAATCATGGTTTATCCTTTGGTCCTCACACCAATACCATTAGTCCCTTTAACAGACGAGGAAACTGAGATGCAGAGACGTGAAGCAACTAGTTCAAAGTCAAACTGCTAATTAATGACAGAGTATGGTCAGGGGTCTCGATGGCTTTGTAGCCAGCTGCAACCTTCAATTATACGTCTAATCCTTCAGACTTAGAACTTCCGTTTTCTGCAAAACTTCCCATGACTTCCAGGTGCTCGGCCACCAGTAAGAAGATTCCTGGTCTGGAGTTTGCTCTCTTGGTCACCTTCTGTCCCAGGCAAGCAGATTCCTTATTAGGCCTGAGACAGGGCAACTCCCCTCCCAGTTCCCTTGCGGCTATTTTCTCGAGACTTTGGAGGTTTTAAAGCAAAACAGGGATTGGCTAACAAAACATTCTAAGCCAGGTGAGTCACGGATCAGCCTTGCCTGTGAGACGAAGCCAAGTGCAAAGACCGAGGGGTTCCGAGGGCTCCCTTCTCTCCTCCGTCCTCACCCTGAAACCTGGCTCTGCTCCCCAGACACTCGGGTGGAGGCAAAGTCGCGGCTATTGCTGCACATTAAAGGGATGGATTCTGGGAGTGATAAAGGCCAGAGAATGGAGGCGCCTGGAGAAGCTTTTGTGTCTCTCGGAGTCCGACCCTTTTGATGAGACAGATGTTTGGGCCAGGCCCTCCTTCCTGGGGAAAGTTAAACCTCATTAAACAGCAGGAAGACTTCCTCGGTGGCAGTGAACAACCGGCATGCTGGTCTTGCCCTGCGGCAGACGGTTGGGGAAGAGTTGGTCTCCTGTCATCAAGCCCTGCGTCCCCCAGAGACTCCAGAGCTGGTGTCCGTGACACGTGGTCACCGTGGAGCCTTTGATTTATGGCTGACTTTGGGAAAGGCCAGCCAGGGACTCTGGCAGCCTGTCGCCTCACCGTCTTCCCTCTAGGTTGGGAGAACTTCTTGTCAGGATGGATGAGCATCCCAAGTCTGACCTCAGGATGGAGCTTCCCAGAAACCCTTCCAGTTCCAGTGTAGCAGGAGAGCTTGAAATGGAGCCTTTTCCTGCTTCACCAATATTCCACAAGAATTCTTCAGACAGTGTGAGGAAACCCAGGACTAAAATTCCCCCAAGAACTGAGGCTCAGTCCAAGTCCCAAAGAGAGAGTGTGTATCATCCCAGGCCCATCAGTCTTTTCCAGGTTTATTCTAAAGCATCAACCACCCAGCTGCCCAGTCAGCCTGCTTTAATGAAAACAAAGGACCAAAGAGTTCCCTAAGGATGACTCTCAGAATCTGCCAGGGAGTCTGGGTAGAATTTAGGGTGTGAGTTTCGGTCGGGTCAATTATGTCAGCAAAATTTCAGAATTAGCATTAACTTTCTTGACCCGGAAACATCTACGTGGGACATATAGGCCAACAGGAAATTAGAAATGGGCCTCATGGGTGAACATAAAGAAGAGAAAAGTATGTGCGAGGTCTGCTCAGGTGAATAATAATAGCTAATACATACTGAGTGCTTATCATGGGCCATGCACTAGATAATCACCTCACAATCCAGATTCAAATCTTGCAGTAAACTTCTGGGGTTGATACTCTCATTATCCTTATTTTTACCAGAGAAGAAAGAAGACCAGAGAGGTTAAGAGTTTGCATAAAATTGCACAGCTATTAAAGTGACAAAACTGAGATTCAAGCCCAGGCAGACTGGCTCCAGAGTCCACAGCCGACCTATGAACTTGCCTTTTTAAAAAAAAAAAAAAAAAAAAGTGCCTGAAGGTAGGTAAAAGAGAGAAATACCCCACATAAGACAAGACAAGTTGATCCTACTTAGTGTTCAACTTGGCTGCCTACGGGTATCTGGGGTTTGCGCATTTGTGTGTGGGTGTGAGTCACATGACCACACCATGCACACACCATGAGCTGAGAAGTCGGGCACCTCTGGGACCCCCATTCCATCTCATGGGAGCCTAGGGACAGGCCTTCCCTCTCCGTGTTTCTTGTCAGACCCTGGAATAGGGGAGTCCTCCCGTCAGCTAGAGGCCCCGCCCGGCTACTGCCGGGAGGTGGCGCTGCGTCACTTTCCTAGTCCGGAGCTTTTGTTTTCTGTGGGCTGGAGGAGGTGGGGAGGCTGATTAAAACAGAGCCTGTCGCCAATTTCCCTGATTTGAAATCTCACTCTCTTCTGTCACTTCCTTCAAACGAGCTTGGAGATGTTCACCAGATGACAGTCCTGGAAACGAGCCACAGCCGTTCTTAATCCCATCTCGAGTTGGATTTGAAAAGGGTGTTTCCAAACAAGGGGCCGATTTCATCTGTCAGAGTTACACTCAGACTGACCTCTCTGCTCTCCCAAGGAGAGAGGAAAACACACCCTGGAACTCTCAGCGGCTTCAGGAGGGTTGGTTGGCGCTTGCCGGGCCTCCGGAGGTTCACCCACCGCCCATTCTCCAGGAAATCTCAGGTTGAGCTGAATCAAGGCCAGGGCCTCCACCTCCGCAGGCTTCAGCAGACCTTCCCCAAGCTGGTTCGAGGAGGGCACCTCTGGCCACTCTTAGCCTGGCCTCTCTTCAAGGAACCCAGTGCTCACAGTGCTGCTGACATTTGCAAATCAAATGAACCGTGTCTTGACCTAGGAAGGAAGGATCCCACAGCCTGGTGACACTCAGAGCCGAAGGGCCTCCAGTGATTTTGTCCATCTCCCTCTTTTCCAGATGGGGAAACTGAGACCCAGAGAGAGGAGGTCAATCATAGACCTGGCACACGGGAGAGTGGCAGCTGGTAGTCAGGGTGCCCTGGTCAGGACAAATACCATGGTCCTAGGGTGCAGTTTCAACCTGTGACGCCCCGGAGTTGGTAGCACACTGGATTCAGACAGGCCTGGTTTGAATTCCAGCTCTTTTTGTTTATCTGTGTGACCTTGGAAAAGTCACTATATATTTCTAAGCCCGTTTCATCTGGAAAATGGCACAATACCTAGCATCTACATCCTGGAGCAACGATGAAGAGTGAATGAGCTCCTGCAAAGAAGGTTGCCCTTATCCAGGGAAGCTGGTTTCCAATTGGGACTGACACAATGTCAGATTTGTGCTTTGTGACTACCCTGCCCTCAGACCACAGAGCTACTTTGATCTTGACTTGTGAATACGGAGATTTGGCTTTTCTGTCCTTTTAGACCTGAAAACAAAGCCAGCCTTAGGCACAAGCAAACTTTCACATAAGTCTCCCCATTTCTGAATCTTATTCCCACCTTTCTAAAAACTCACCTCTTGGCAAACAGATGCCCTCAATACCCAGAGTAAACGCTCCAATTTTGGTGCATATTCTTCCATTCCCATGAGTGTGGGGTTGATATCAGTCACTAACACTTCAGTGTGAATTTTTCCATCAGATTGCCTTCTTGTTAATATCTGAATTAAGGAAATGGGCATTTTTGTGGACTAAAAACAAAAAAATAAGGGATGTAATTTTTGAGCTGAACCAAGGGGATACCCTAGGAAAAAGCTTGAACTGTAAGACCTAGCATGAGAGTGCTGGGGATGGAGAAGGGATACCAAAGGAGATGGAGGGGTCCAGACAGAAAGGCGGGAGAGTATCAGAATTAACATTATCACCTGAAGAGATAGATAATGCGGCGGGTGACTCAGGAGTACCTAAAGGTCCTAATGTCCTTTCTCTTCCCACCCTCAGTCCAGCGCCTGGGCTGATGGGGGCCCTTCCCAAGACACCATGAACTTGAACTCTTCTTGACTCGCCTGAGGCGCGCTCCTGTGGCTGGCTGGGAAGAGGGCTTTCATTCAATCCACTGAGTCTTACTCTGTGCCGGGCCAGGGAGATGACTAAGACCCGGGAGTGGAAGCTGAATCATACACACACGTCGCCGCGCTCTCTTGGAGACGTCTTCCCGCGGCCCAGCCGGGGAGACCTGCCTGACCAGGCCTTGCGCGGCCCGTCCTGCCTCTGAGCTCGCTCCCACCCAGGCACGTCAGTGCCGCCCTCTCTGCCAGGCACGCTGTCCACCCTGCTCCCACAGGGTGGGCTCTTTCCCATCATCGGGGTCTCAGCTCCCAGTCCACCCCCTCAGAGACCCCGCCCCAGGCCCCCCAAAGTTAACGGCACCCACCTTTTCCCACCCGGTCCCTCTCTACTGCATCCTTTATGACCACATAGAACCGCCAAGGTGGGGAAGGAAGCTGCCCTCTTCCGGAGCAGCTTTCCAGCAAAGGCCGCAAAGGCACTCGGAGACCAGCAGTGTTGGTTTCTGAACGGACAGACTCCTCTTCCTCCCTCCACCAGCCCTGTGCCATCCCTCCCCCTTCTCCATTTGGTCCCTTTGCCTAAATCACGTTCTGGCTTCCCAGCCTGAGCTGTAATCCAAGCAGAAAGTGTTGTTTTCCCTCAAGCCTTTGCGTCCCCGTCGCTTTTCCTTTCTTTCACTTCCAAACTCCTTCCCAGGGTCACCTTCACGGCTCCAGCTCCTGCCTCACCTCCCGCTCGCGCCTCAGTGGATGATGGGGCTTCTGCCTTCACCCCTGGCCTGGCAGGACTCTCAGGGCAGAGCTGTCACTGGTAGCCCCTTGGGTGATGCCCTGTCACCTATGGGAGGTACGGATGGTGTCCCCTGGAGGTGTGCAGGGTGCACCGTGCACAGCCACATGGGCCGCCCAGCTTGGGAGCCACCTTATTAACCAACGGCTTCCTTTTCTCAGTCTTCAGCCTCTTTGGTTTCCCTCCCTGCCTTGGTAAGATGCTCCATCTGCCTAATCTCCATCCTACTCCCCCAACTTCTCCTTCCCAGCCTCCTTCCCCAGTTCTTCTTGCTGGAAAGGAAACCTAGTTCCCTCACTAACCCTGATGTCCTCCATGCTGTCTATGTGGCTCCACAATGTCCACCTCAGAGGTCTCCACCTGGACTTATGGCATCAACCCACTTTGACACAAATGACCTGCCGCTCCCCTCCCTGCACACTCGCTGGCTGGACATTTCCACTTGACCAGAGAGAGACCCCAGCACTCTGGTCTACCTGATGCCCAACCTCCCCAGAGTCTCTCTCTCTCGACCAGTGTTGGGGTGGTGGTAGTAGGAATGTCCTGAGAGACATGGCCCCAGGGATGACCCGGGCCTCCTTTACCCAAGGGAACCCTTTCGTGGGGACCTCCTTCCTCATAACTGGTACCTGGGCGCAGCTCGTGAATAAATAGTTCCTCACACTCACGAACAGATCAGTGAAAGAGGGGAAGAAACACCTGGCTGAGACCGTCTCTGCTTGGAAAGAGACAGCCTGATTCCAGGGACTTCTCGGGTCGCTGACACTGTCACTGAGGAGGGAATCTGTCCACAGGGAGATTGGAGGGAGCTGGCTCTGACAGGTACAGAATAAAGAGATGGCAGGGACAATGAGCATTTGAGAGAGAAGAGGGGAGATTCTGACAGCAGCCTGACCCCGGAGCCGGAGCCTTCTATTTACACTTGACTTCCAATGTGGACGCATGAGGAGACTCTGCCAGGCAAGAGGAGGGAAGGAAGGAAGGGAAGGGAAGGGGAAGTTGTCTTGCATAGGCACTCACCTACCAAGCTGTGAAGAAAGTGCTGGAACCAGGAGGGGGATCTGGGCCCTGGGCCTCCAAGACTCTCACACGCTGCACGTCTCAGCTGAGAGCAGGCACGTTGTCTCCCTGAGGCAGCATCAGATACCACTGGAGAACTTGCTAGTTCAGCACCCGCCATGGAAGTCCATCCTGCAGAATGCCACCTTTTCTGCGTGTTTGAGTCTGGAGGAAACAGAGAGGAAGCCCACAGTGTCCTTGTTTTCCTTGGTTTAGAGACTGGTCTGGTTTTCTTCTGACCCTCTCCAGAAAGGGTGCCATCTCCCAGGAGAGCTGGCCTCGTGCATCGGGTCCTGTTGGGACCAGGAGGCTCTCGCTGCATCGAGGGAGCCAGACTTGCCCACCTGTGTGGGCACTGGCGTTCTCCTGGACAGAGCTGCGCATTCCACAGCAGCTGGACACACTGCTCCCTGAACAAACTCAGGAGTCCCAGTGAGAGGGAGGAGGGCTTACAGGGGCAGAAGCATCGGTTCAGAGAACGAGACCAGCCAGGTACTTTGGCACAGTGCTACTCAAAGTAAGGCCCACATACTATGCCACGCACTGTTTGCTAATGGACCACAATGTGGCAAGTATAAAAACTGAGAGAAAGGAAGTTGGAACTTTCATAACAATTGCACTTGCTGGGACATCCAAGGTCATGACCTGCTAAGGTCATAACCTATGAACTTGGTTCACTGAGCAGGGTTTGACCTGGTTGGGTGTTGGAGGCTGAGAGGTGAGTTGCACATGGCATGAACTTCTATTAGTCATGGCCAAAAGGACAGTTAAAATATATGGTTGAACATTTAAAAATATATCCATCATCACAAATACTTTAGATTTTGGATTAAAATCTCTGAGAAGTGCTGCCATAAAGACCAGTTTACCTTTGTGAACACCAGTGTTTGCCAAACCCATTTAGCTATGAACCTCCTTTGGGGTGGAGAGGGGGTGCTACAGCATGCAGGGAACTGCTGTTTCTCAGAACACATGTTGGAGAAGACACTTTGACAGTGATAAGTGGGTAAATCCTGCCTCCAGCATTTCTAAAATTTCCAAGCCACAGGCCCCACTAGGCTGAATGAGTCAGGGCCTGAGGTAACTGCTTTGTTTGGATTAGATGGAATAAGTTAACAACTGCTCCTGATCACTCTGTGCCTTGCAAGACCTTTTCCCCTGTTCCCAGGGGCTCAACTTTTACCCAGGATGGGGCTGCAGACACCACCAGCCCATTATCTCAAGCTTCTGGTTTTAATTAAATTACAAAATGGCACACCCGAGGTAGCAACAGCACCAACAAGACCAGGTGAGTTGGTCGCTGAGGGAGAGTCATTAACTCTGTCATGCCACAAGGGGCCTGTTTACTGCAACCCAGAACTGGACCAGGCATCCGGGACCCAGGAGTCAGGTAACCTCTAATTCTTCCCTCAAGTCCTCTGTACAACATGAGCAGGTTAGCTAAAACTTCACTGGTCATATTTGCTACTTGAGCATCAAGGAGATCCATCATTTTTCTTTCTGTGCTGGATGGAGCCTGATTTCTAGTGCTTGCCCATTTCTGTGGTGTAAATATTCTGACCGTGGCCTGCTGCAAGCCACTGTCATGACCTACTGACTTCAGACCTGGAAGGCTCTACACAGCCAGCGTTCAGGAACTGGTGCCAGTCAACCAGCTCCAGCAAGTTGTTTCAAAGTCTGATTCTCTCTTCCTAATATCATAGCCTGACTTCTCAAACCACAGAATGTCCAAGCAGGTACATACTTCATACATCATTTCCTCTAAACATCCCATTTGATAGTTGAAGCAACAAGCCCAGGAAAAGTGAAGTGACTTGCCCAAGGTAACCCAGCAAGCTAGGATTCAAGTTCATACCTTTTAGTCTCGTTTGTTTTCTGCTTCCCTTTAAACATATGGCCTTATTCAGCTCTCAGCATAGCCAGGTAAGAATCATGATATACACTTAATAGAAAAGGAAACTTCTATTAGAAGTTCTACCTTCTGATAGAAGGTGTTAAGAAGTACCCAAGGCCATGGAGCTAATAAATATACCCACGTCTCTGTCTTCCAGATCCTTCTATTTCATTGAAACCTCTGTACTCCATATTCCTTTTGACTAACAGATGCCACCAATGACACATTCTCTTCAGCAGTTTTCAACTCCTATAGATTCTTGTTCAGTGAAAGTCACAGATGGGTGAACTTCTTTATTGATTTTCAATCTGTGGCTCATTTTTTTCCATCCTATGTATTGCCCATAGCTACTGTAAAGATGCCATATCTCCGGAACCAGAATCAGCCAAGTCAGCTCTCTGTGATTTAAGTTACAAAATATGCTATGCTGTTCTAATAAAGAAGACCACCCCCCCCAAGTACAAATGTTTAAACTATATTGAAATTTATTTCTCTCTTAAAGTTTAGGAAGAGAGTCTCAGTCATTATATCAAGAATATCAGGAACCCAGGTTCCTTCTATAACTGTTCTCTGCTCAAAATGTGGCTCAATATGTCTTCCATGCCATCTCATGGCCCAAAATGGTTGCTCCAACTCCTGCCATCATATCCACATGCCAAATAGGAGAAAGGAGGGAGTAGAGGATGGACAGGTCCTGTTTCTCTTGCTGTGCACTCCCATAATATTGTTGCAATATTATTATTCAATATTATTTTAATTCATGTACCATTGACAAATAATAAATAAATATTTTAAATAAAGAGTTATGCTGCCATGCTAGCCACAAGGGAGACTGAGAAATGTAGTTTTTAGCTGAGGAGATATGTTCTTGGCAAAAATTTGAGGGTTCTCCTGAAGAAAGAAGAGGAGAATGCATACTCAGCAATAATTAGCAGCTTGTGCTATGATGTATGAAATGTTGAGCTAGAGGGAGGCTTGAGGATGGGAAAGAGCAAAGACAGCCACACCATCTATAGGGAGTCCAGTGTCAGAAGAATAAATCCAATTGGCCTATGTCTTCTTAAAGTTCAATGCCTGTATCAACCTAAGAAAACTGCTTCATTTAGACATTTTCTGGTGAAAACTTTTAAAAGCTTATTTTGAATGGGTTTTTCAAGAGGGCTGCCTTATGTCCACATGAAGCCCATGCTCTGGGATATGGGGGGATCATATTCACAGTGGGACTATAAATGGTAATAAGAGGCAGGGAACTTGATGATTTAAGCTTAGTTTATGAACTAAATTGAAGTACAAATATAATTATTACCCTGTCGTCCTTCTCTCTTCTGATGAGCAGCCAGTGGCTCTTCATTTTAGGACACCTCCACCCCTGCCTCTCCTGCAACTCCTGCTTCTCTCTACTTTCAGAAAGGCCACAACTCAGGGATTGGAAAAGGGCCTGTGAGACAGAAACCAGAAGAAGAGGGAGCACCAGCTTCCTGAGTCTTGGCCATGATCCCTGTGTTACCTAAGGGACAGCACCTCTTGGGCATCTGGTTTCCTGCATGGGTGACAGGAATCTCTGTGCCCCTCTAGGCCAAAGAAAAGGACTCAAGCTCTTCAGAGGAAGAAAGTAAACTCAAGGTTCAGTATCTCTGAGAAGGGTTCTTGGGGGGATGCTGTGAATTGCTCAATCCACTCAAGACCCAAGCCTTGATTTCTAGAAAACCTTCCTTTTTTCTGTTGTTCTTTGTCTTGGATTTTGCAGATATGCCTGGAGGGTATGGAGGCTGCTATAGGGCTGGCAGTTTGCAAGGCTCAGGTAGTTTCAAAATAGAAACTGAATCTGAGCATGGAAGGCAGCGGTGGGGACAGATCACAGTTGCCACAACACCTTCTGTGGGTATCTGAGTATATCTCTTCTCTCTCCTGCTGTCTTGCTTGATTCAAAGTGTCTGAATCCCTCTGTGTAACCTGTTCCCCTAACCCAGTGTCTGGTACATGGGAGGGGCTGATACTTTTGGATGGATCAGATGGATCTGTGGCCACTTAAACTCTCCCTTGAGGTCTGACTTTATCTTTTTGTAGTTTCCTCCTTAATGATGTTGAACTTTACCTGGGTCCTGGACTCCTAGAAAAGGGGAACAGTTAAGAAATGCCCACCCACCCACCATCTTGTGTTCCAGGAAATGGCTCCCGTAAAGAATTTCCAATCTTCCCCCAAGCAACTTAGAAAAGACTCACAGACCCTTTGTCAGTCTGTGACAAGGTGTGACACAGATCTCATCCTTTGTCTCATAAATGATTGGCTGAACTGTTTGTAGGCAGTCACCAATCTGGATAAAGTGCCAGCCAACTCAACTTGACCAAACCACAGTCAGTTCAGGATTCTCTTCTCCCTCCAGGTCCCTGGACCTTTGTCCAACCTTAAGCACTGGAACTGGAATAGCCTTCTTTGAAGGATTCTTCCAGAAAATTGGCTGACCTCAGGGACAAACACACCCTTAGCACCTGCCCCGTCACGCAACCCATTCACCCTGTTCCCGGACCCTGGGTTCCTTCTGGGTTTATTTGCTCCTTTCTTTAAAAGCAAATTCCTTTCTGCCTGACCATTGAGCTATTTCCAGATCTCATGGTCAAAGCATTCTCTATTGCAATAATCTGCCTTCCTTTATTACAACGGTCTTTTCAAATGAAATCTTTCTTTACCTAAATCCAACTACTTGAAATCCTCACCAACCTCTGCCTCAGTGCCCTGGGCCTCTGAGCTTAGACTGGCAGCCTCTCCTCCTGCCTTTGGTTATTTCTCTGAATTTGCCACTGCCCACATTTCCTTCTCCGGAATTTTAGTGGTCAGAATAACTTCAGAGAATGCCTAATTGAAAACTCAACTCAGACTACACCACGAACGACACCTTAAACAATAAAGACACGTAATCATTGCTCCAAAAAGAGAAGTCTGGAGCTAAATGATCCTATCCCTAACAATGTCACGAAGAATCCAGGCTTCATCCGTCCACCCCGTCTGCCCTCCTTAGAACATATGCATGTGTGGTTTCTCATATTCACAAAGATTGTTCTGGATAGTCCATCGTCACATGATATTGTCCAAAGCAGATGGAACTGAAGGGAGGAAGCGAGCTTTCCTAGAGAGCCTTCCCTTTTCCAGCAGGCGGGAAGTCTTACTTAGAAGCCCCATTTCAAGTGAAAATCTCTCCAGGGGTCCTGTTCTCCAAGGCCTCCACTTCCGCACCTGTAACAAGAGGGGACCATGCCAGTTGCAAAGGGTTACTGGGAAGGTTGGTGAAATGGTGCTGTACAGTGCCCTTAGCCAGCCACATGGTGAGGGCACAATGAGAGCTGGTGTCCTCCCAGCCTCGAGGGAAGGGACCTCACAGGTAGCCTCAGAAAGACCATCCTGCCTCCCACCCAGAGCAGAGTAGCAGGTGACGGGAGGAGCTCAGTGCATTCCTCTGCCTTCCTGGGGAGTCTTGTCTGCTGTTCAGTCTCACCAGGGTACATGAAGTGCCTGCTGAGCGCAGTCTTCCGCAGGTGTCAAGAAGGAGGAGTCAGACACCATATCTGCCTGGGCTGAGCGTGTGCCCTACCAGCAGGAGCACCGGGACAAGAGCTCCCATAAGTGCAAAGCCAGGCAGACATTTGACACCCGTGAACTTGCCTCATTACCTCTGAAAGCTCTGTCGCATAGCAGGGAGTTAGCAGGATGTGGTTCTCAAAACCCCAAAGTGGTGATTTCCATATTCAGTAACTTTGGGGTTCCCTCCACCTCACTTCTATTTACATTTTCTGTTTCAAGAGGTAAAGCCCTTTGGAAAATTCTAATGCATTCTCTTTCCCAGGCATAGAGTTGAACAGCCCCAAGTTAATTGGAAATTTTGCCTAACATGCTGCACTTTCCAAAGCCATTTGAAAATTCATGATCATCCTTCAGATTGTTCCTATGATTTGGGCCATTGAGGTCTTCGCACCCTTTAAAGTCATAGCCTATTTTCTGAGTGCCAGGTACCCAGGCCTATTATTAAACAGCTTATCTTTGAGTTATTCTTGAAAGTCACAAAAACGACAAAGCTCTGGAACTGACAAAAGGCCCTCTCTTTGATAAAAAGCAAGTCCTCCATGGCAAGAAATGAAATTACCCCTGTGGTTGTCACTAGACTTGACATCAAGGTACCTTTCCACCTGAGGGGTCCCTACCCCTCAGGGGCATGGAGCCGCTAAAAGAAGATGGTTCTTGGGGCTTCATTCCAGTAAGATCCACACACAGAAAGAACTTCACTGGATTCCTAGCAAAGGCTCTCTGACTGAGCTACGGGAGCCAGAGCTGCCTGGTTTGCAGTGAATAGTCAGGATTTATACATTAGGTACATAAATGAATGAGGAAATGAATAAAATGATAAAATATGGCCAAAACTGCATGGAAAAGGGTGCTATCAGGATGAATTAGGTCACAAAAGTCCCCGGTGGTCATGGTTCTGTCACCAAGTGACCCAGTGGACAGGATTCCATAATTGTCAAATTACAATAACCACATTTCCAGGTCTTTGTATTTGCTGCTTTCACATCTTAGAGCCTTGATGGATCTGGAGGAACTGTCCCCTCCCATGGGACCATTCCTAGAGACAGTGCCCCTTTCATATGCAAACTAATCCAGAGGTACACCCAACCACCTCCTTTATTGAACTCTCATTAGGGATCCTATCTGCCTGCCCCAAGCACACCAGAGTGGGCACCTTCTAGGGACAGGCACCCACTAGGGTCAACCCCTTTGCTCCAGAGTCTGCAAAAAGTATGTAAGGTAGCCAATCCCAAACTTGCTCATCCTGCCTTGTCCATTCTTTTCCTGCTGAAACCACAATAAAGCCCCCTGCCTAAGTTCCCCCCTGCTCTCCTGTCTTTCAGATGAAACTAGTTTTTTTGTTGTTGTTGCTTGTTTATTTTTTGGTACTGGGGACTGAACCCATGGATGCTTAACCACTGAGCCACGTCCCCAGCCCTTTTTTATTTTTTATTTTGAAACAGGGTCTGCTGAGTTGCTCAGGGCCTTGCTAAGTTGCTAAGGCTGATTTTGAACTCATGATCCTCCTGCCTCAGACTCCCCAGTCTCTGGGATTACAGGCATGTGCCACCATGCCTGGCTGAACCTAGTTTTGACTTGTGTGCCCCGCCACCTCATCTTGCAAACTGTCCCCTCCTCTTGGGAATGGAAACAACTGTCTTTTCAATTCCAGACGTCTCCTGATCCATTGGCCTCACTATATCTGAAAAACAGTAAATTCTACATTTTAAGACACAAACAATAGACTTGGTTCTACAGACTGCAATGCCCCTAAATCGAGGAGACTATCCATGCATGCACTCATTCATTCATTCACTCATCCACAAACACGTGTTGGGCACCCACTGTGAGCCAAGCACTCTGCTGAGCTCTGGAGACACTGACCCATGGCCATCCACATCTTCCCTCTGTGCCTTCACCCGTGCTTCCCAATGTCTTTCCTTGCACTTTCCTGACTGGCTAACACCAAACCATTACTCAAACACACCTTGAGTGTTGCTTCCCGGTTAAGCCTTCAGCTGCCTGCCAGCCTTGGCAAACCTGCCGACATGCTTTACTCAGATAGCTGTCTTCAGAAGAGAGCTCCAATGAGCCAGATCCGGTGCCAGGAACATGGTTGTAGAGAGAAATCATAAAGAGTTCTTGGTCTCAAGACGCTTGCAGTCTGAGGAAGCAGACTGCGCATGACCAAATGCCATGGAGCTTGACAAACCACAAATGCAGGAGGATGAGTCCCCCGATGACCTTTGCTAACCCAGCTCTTCCCACTCCTGTCTGCCACTCTTGGGAGGACACACTGAGCATGCAACATTCTGAGATAAAGAAGAAAGTTCCAGAACAATCCAGGTGATGTCCTCATTCCTCCTAGAAGAGGAAGTTGGGCAATGTTTGTGCTCCATGAGCCAACAGGCACCCAGGACATATAAACCCAGGACAGAGTGCTTTAGAGGTTCCTCAGCTCAGGTGTGACGTGGGACACAGGCCAGTAAGGCTCTGTCCACTGCTGGACAGCTTCCCTGAGCCTTGGGGGACTGGCTCACCATGGATCCTAGGTTTGTTTATCCTTGATGCCTATCTGCGGATAACAAATCTGCTTCGCCTGACTCGTTCTGTCTCAGTGGACTCAGGCAATGAGTAGAAGACTTTTGTAACAATATGAATGTGTACGCGGTGGAACAGGGGGGGCGTAGAGGGAAGAATGGGCCATGCCGCCCGGGTTTTGTAGTGTTAAGAAGAGAGACTCAGCAGGCAGTGGGGGAAGGGTAGGGGTGGGGAAAGACAGCAACCCAAGGGGCCACCCCTTCCCTAACTACATGGGAACTGGGTATTTCCCCCTTTCCTATGTACTAGGATCTTCCTTTACATCAGACCAAAATTTGCACTCACGGCTAATGTTATGTCGTAGTATTCAGATTTCCCGACTCCAGATACATTCATGGGAGTTTATGATCTTTAAAAATAATTTCTCAGCAAATCTTGGCCTCAAGGAGATAGTCTTGTCAGAGACTTAAAAGTTTCCTTTTGAAAGTCAAAACTGGCAATCCACTTGCTTCTTTGCAGTTTTATCCAATAAAGCAAATCCTCATCAAGGAAAACAGATACTCCCGGCATATTAGAGGGATGCAACAAACAGAAATACGAAACACAAAATCTTACTGTTATGTATTTGAATGAAATGGAATACCTTAAGAGAATGAAAAGATAAACCAAAGACTGAGAGAAAATGTTTGCAAAACACATGTCTGATAAGAGGCCCTCTATTCAAAATATACAAAGAACTCCTAAAATTCAACAATAAGAAAACAAAGAACCCAACTTGAAAATGTGCAAAAATATGAACAAATACCTCATCAAAGAAGATGGACAACTGGCAAACAGGCATATGAAAAAATGTTCAAAACCATAGTCATTAGAAAATTACAAATTAGAAGAATAATGAGATAGCACTACTCTTTTTATTTTTCTGTACTGAGGATTTACCTCATGTACACTAAGCAAATGCTCTACAACTGAGCTACATCCCATTCCTTGTTAAAAATTTATATCTATCTATCTATCTATCTATCTATCTATATATATATAATTTGTGTGTGTGTGTGTGTGTGTGTGTGTGTGTGTTACTGGGTATCAAACTCAGGACCTTGTGCTTGCAAGGCAAGCACTCTACCACCTGAGCTATATCCCCAGTCCCCAAAATTTATTTTTTGAGACAGGATCTCACTAAATTGCTGAAGCTGGTCTGGAATTTATGATCCTCCTGCCTCAACCTCCTGAGTAGCTAGGATTACAGGGATTCGCCACCATGCCTGGCTTATGCACATGTTAGAATGCCTATTTGGTATTGGTATTGTCCAAAAGAACCTGACAATACCACAGAGCAACTGGTGAGAACACAGAGCAACAAGAACTCTCATTAATTGCTCGTGGGACCCAAGCAAAAATGGAATAGTATAAAATGACACAGCCACTTTGGAAAATAGTTTGGTGGTTTCTTGCAAAGTTAAGCTAAACGGTCCTACCATGATCCAGCATCATGCTTCTGGGTATTTACTCAAATGAGTTGAAAACAAATATACACACAAAAATATACATGCAAATATTTGGTGCCAAATCTAGAAACCAACCAGATGCCTTAATAGGTGAAAAGAGAGACTGGTACATCTGCAAAATGGAATATTATTCAGTAATAAAAAAGAAATTAAGCATCAAGGTACAAAAAGACATGGCAGAATCTTCAATGCACATTGCTAAGTGAAAGAAGCCAATTTGAAAAACTTCACTCCGAATGATTCCAACCAATGTCCTTTTCTATTATTGTAGTATTATTCTGTATTCCAACTATATGCCCTTCTGGGAAAGGAAAAACTAGATAGTGAAAATATCAGTGTTTGCCAGGGGCTCAGAGATCGGGAGGGATGAACAGGGGGAGAAAAAGGGATTTTTCAGGCAGTGAGACTACTCCCTAAGAAACTGGGATGGCAGGTATATTTACTATGTATTTGTCAAAATCCAAGAACTGTACAACATAAACAGCAACCCTAAGGAAAACTATGGGCTTCAACTATTAATATTGTATCACTGTTGGTCCATTGATTATAACGAATTTACCATACTAAGTGTTTTAGTCAACTTTTTCACTGTTGTGACCATAAAAAAACCTGACAAGAACAATTATAAAGGAGGAAAAGTTTTTGGGGGGCTCACAGTTTCAGAGGCCTCAGTCCACAGACAGCTGGCTCCATGCCTCAGGGCTCTAAGTGAGGCAGAACATGGTGGAAGAGTGTGGTGTAGGGAAGCCACTGGGGACATCACAACAGGAAGCAGAGAGCTCCACTCCACAGGGACAAACTATGTACCCCAAAGGCATGTCCCCAGGGAGCCGCCTCCTCCAGCCACACCCTACCTGCCTACAGTTAACATCCAATTAATCCCTAGCAGGGGATAAATGCACGGATTAGGTTAAAACTCTTATAACCCAATCATTTTACCTCTAAACTTTCTTGCATTGCATCCCACATGAGCTTTGGGGGATACCTCATATCTAAATGGTAACACTAAACGAAACATTGATAGAAAAAACTGTGGAGGGGAGGTGATGGGAAATCTTTGTACTTAACTGCTCAATTTTCTGTAAACCTAAAACCACTCTAAAAATAGTTTATTAAACACATACATGTGAAACCTGGCAATGGGCATCCCCATAGAAGAAATGACCATAGACATTCTTTTATTAATTATTTTTTAAAATTTCTTATTTTTTTAGATATACAAAATATACTTAGTAGAGTATACATGCAGTATAACTTAGGATTCCATTCTTGTGGTTGTACATGATGTGGAGTTTCCCTGGTCGTGTATTCATATATGAGCATAGGAAAGTCATGTCAGATTCATTCCACTGTCTTTCCTATTCCTATCCTCCCTCCCTTCCCTTCATTCCCCTCTGTCTAATCCAGTGAACTTCTGTTCTTCCCTCCTGACATTATTCTTAATGCATTGTTAATGGCAAAATACGGAAAGCATTATGTTTTAGTCAGATTTTTTGCTGCTGTGACTAAAGGACCCGACCAGAACAATTTTAGAGGAGCAAAAGTTTATTTGGGGGCTTCCAGTTTCAGAAGTCTTATTCATAGAAGACTGGCCTCATTCCTTGGGGCTCAGGGTGAGGTTGAACATCATGGTGGAAGAGTGTGGTGGAGGGAAGCGGCTTACATGGTGATCAGGAAGCAGAGAGAAAGAGAGAGAGACTCCCCTCTCCAGATACAAATATATACCCCATAGCCAAACCCCTAGCGAATCACTTCCTCCAGCCACACCCCACTTGCCTCCAGTTACCACTCGGTTAATTCCATCAGGGAATTGATTCACTGATTAGGTTAAATGATGACCCAATCATTTCTCTTCCAAACCTTCTTGCATTGTCTCACATGTGAGCTTTTGGGGGACACCACATCTAAACCATAACACATTCCCTTTAAGATGAGGAACAAGACAAGAATTATCCACATACCTATTCAGCTTGGTACTAAAGGTGTCAGAGAGGTAGAGTACAAACAACTGGAAACAAAAACTGTCATTCCTTGCAGATGATTTTATTATTTACCTAGAAAACATGACAATCTACAGAGATTTTAGGTTGAGCTTATCAAAACTGTTTTTTTATAAAAGCAATATTAAAAGGTCAATTGCTTCTCTAAACATGAGCAACAAATTAGAATGTCATTTTAAAAATATCATTTATAATAACGAGAAAACAAAAAATAGGTAAGCAGAGTGATAAGCAAATGTGGCAGAATGCTAATAGTTAAAAGGAAATTTTATGTACTATTTTTATAACTTTTCCTTAAATCTGAAATTATTTTCAAATAGAAAGTTGTAAAATGTAAAGACTTTGGTTCACAAAAAAATGCCTTGAAGAAAATAAAAGATAAATTTCAAAACAAAAATACATTTACAACACACGTAAACTTAATAACTAACATTTGAAAGGCATAAAGAATTTCTACAAATCAATACAAATGGAAAAATCCAAAAGAAAAATGGTCAAAAAGGTTGAATACACGTTGTGTAGAAAAGAAGGTACAACTCTTCCATAAATAAAAGAAAAGTTACTTCAACTTGTTAGTAATCAGTAAATGCAAATTAACATCATAATAAAATGCCACCAGAATGGCAATTTTTTTTTAAATTGGCCAATATCAAAATGGAGATGTTGGAGAATTATGTAAAATCTCATCCACTGCTTATGGGAATTAAAATTGGCACAGGTCCTTTGGTAAACACTTCTGCAGTATAAAGCTGAGCTCATGCATACACTAAAACCTAACAATTCCACTGGAGGCTTGTACCCTAGAAAATTCTTATGGATATACACAGAATGTTCACAGCAGTACTGTTAGCTAAGCCCGAGACCACCCAAATTCCCATCAGCAGTAGAATGAATAAATAAACTGACATAGTCACATGTGGGAAAGCCAGGTAGCAGTAAAGTGGAAAAAACCACAAAGATATGAATCAACCTGAGAAAATCACCAAAATAGTGTTAGCGAATTGAGTCACAGAAGAACATATAATGCATCATTTTATTCACTAAAAACAACCAAAACTTAACCACACACACACAAACACACACACACACAGGTTAAACAACTCTACTCTGAAAACCAAAATGCTCCAAAATCTGAAATTGTTTGAGTGTTGACATGATACTACAAGCAGAAAATTCCACCCTTGACCTCATGTGATGGGTCAAAGTCAAAAGGCAGACCCACTAAAAATATTATATAAAATTACCTCGGGCTACTTGTATAAGGTGTATATGAAAAAAAATGAATGTATTTTCTATTTAGACTTGGGTCTCATGCTCAAGATATCTCAATACATGTATGCAAATATTCCAAGATCTAAAAAAATCCCAAATCTGAAACACTTCCAGTCTCGGGCATTTCAGATAAAGGCTACTCTCTCTGTGTGGATAGTAAAGGAAAAGAAGCAAGGACCCTCAAACCAAAGCTAACAGTGTTCTAATCCATAAGCTCCAGGGTAAATACCTGATGTCGTATCATTATTGTTAAGCTACATATACGTATTAGACATTTTTATAATAATATACATTTGTATAATGGTTCACAATTTTTGAAAAAAACCTCTGGATGCATAAAATCCCCATAACATCTGCCATGACAGTGGGCTAGGATTCCTTTTCCCCGCGCAGACCAGGGGTCACTAGTCCAGTCCTAGTTCAACCCCACATGCTTCCTTGTTGAGTGCCTTTGAGTCCGTGTCTTTCTTCCCAGCTGTGAAGAAGACAACCACACCTACACCACAGGACAATTCATGAGCACTCAATGAACTCACTGCCATACACAGTACCTCTCACACAGTGGGTTTCTGAGAGGTGGCAGTTTTTTAAAGTGGTAGTGGCAGGAGTGTCCTTCATGGGCACAGTGTGGGCTTAGCATACAAGAGGCCCTGGATTTGATCCCCAGCACTGGGGGAAAAATGGCAACCCTAACAGAAGCATTAGGAACTTTTAAACACACTTACAAATGTCCTTTTCCTGGTTCCAAGCAGAAGCTCTCCGAGTACTGGCGATGGTCATCTGGGGTGTGATCATTCTTATTTGCGATGCCAGGGCTCCCAGCAGGCCCTGTATCTCGTGCTTCCCGGGTGCACTAGAGGGTTTGCTCTTTCATTAACATCTCTGCAGTTCTGCCTAAAGGAGCCCCAACCTATCATTTAGTCTTGTTTTTAAAAATACACACTGGGCGCCTGGAATTGTCTCTCATTAGCAAGAAATAACAGTAATGAGCCTCTGTGTTAACATTCAGGGGGACTTTTCTCTTTCAAAACAGAATTTTTAAATTCCTTTACCCTTGAAAGTTAAATGGTTTCAGCCTAAGTCTTCCCGAACTAGAAGGTCCTTGATTGGATATGATCCCAGAATACTGACCTCAGAGAGGTCATGATGGGGGGTCAGTGGCGCCTTTCACTTGTTTGACCCCCCCCAGCTAGACTATACAAGCAGGCTGGTATGTCTTACTCATTTCCACATCCCCTCCTGCAGGCCTGGCATACAGTAGGTACTCAAAAAATGTTTCCTGGCCTGAAATTAATGGCCTCAGAAAAAAATTTGATGTCAGGAGTCTGCAGGTGCATCCAAACAGCCCTTCGAGGTCAGCAGAAACTTTTTACAAACAAGGTACTTGGCATCATGAACTAGTGAATTGCATGATGAATTAACTGTTTAATTAACTAACTGATTCATTGAGGGAGGGACTGGGAACTGAAGATTACTGTTAAAAATCAAACAAAAATCAACCTTACTGACTGCAAAAACAACAATAACAACAAAATAGCAGTAAATGAACTTTCCTGGAGTTTAAGTTCAAGGGAGTGAGGGTCAGGGTACTGATGTCTAGAAAGGAGACCCTCTGTCTCACTGAGCTACTTGTCTTTGGTGGATGTTATCTCCCAGCAGTCACTGAAGAGCCTTGTCAGTGGATGTAAATCATTATTACCATGTTCAAGATCAACCTATGCTCATAGACCCAGCCCCTCCTTCAAATCAAAAGCCCCTGGGTGAGCCAGAAGCATAGGGATTTTTCGATCTCTGCACATGGCTAACTAGATGAGATCTCAGCTGATGAGAACCTCCCTTGTTAAGCTTGAACCAATGAGGAACCGACCTTCAGCTCAGACTGAAGACCAGAGCGCAGGGTGGAATGTGCGGAGTGACTTATGTCAGTCAGAATGCACGCTGCGACCTCAGGTGGAGTCAGCTCCCCTGTGTGTGAGAGGGGCAGAATTCCAAAAAAAAAATTGGCTACTGTCAGCAATTGGAAGGGATGCAGGATGTCCAAAGGGGCTGATGTCTCCTACCAAAAAGGGATGTGTGTCTGAAGATGGATAATTTGGACCCGAAGGTTAAGGGTCACATTATTTCCTCAGAGAAGGAACGAAGCCCAGTTGGAGCTCCAGGGCCCAGGCTGACCGTTAACTTGCTACATGACTTTGAGCCAAATTCTTCTCTCACATTCTCCGCCATTTCCTTCTCTGTAAGAAGATGGGTCCCGGCTAGGTGATCTTGATGCCTCTCCAAGTCCTGTCACTTGACAGGTCTTTTATTTCTCACTCCTGCCTGGCACTTTGGCAGGTAAAAGAGAATAGTTACTAACCCTGGGACCACCCTGGCTGTGGTTCTTTTGCACAACCAATATGAGCTTGTTTCTTATTACTTGGGAGGGAGCAGCTTAATCGAAGTCAAATGATTTGAGATTCCTTTTGTCCCTTGACTAATGGTGACGATACTTTAAAGGATGGTTTGAAAAAATGGTGAATTTCAAGTTTCTCTCTAAGCTTTTCTCAAACACTTCTCAGAACATAACTTCTCCAAATTTGGTAAATGGAGCAAAAACATACCTTCCTATGTGGGCAAAGCTATAACTGAATTGGATGAATGAGTCTGGTTTCTTCCAGAGCACGACTGTGCTTAGTGTGTGTTCCTGGTTCTACTGCAGAGCTTGGCAATATAATGAGTTATTTTGTTAAGTCAGCAGATATGTAGTGAGCATCTGTGACATGTCTGGCACCTTGCAAGGCTCTAGGGATGTAATGATAGGTAAGATAGTGTCCTGGCCCTCAAGAAGCCTCTGGTCAAAAAGGAGACACATAAGTTAACAGACAAATATGATATTGAGGCAGTTGTGAAAGGGAGAGTAACAATGGAAGATGGCTGAGACAGCACCCAGGCTGGCAGTGGGGAGTCAGGGAAGCATTTATGTTGCTGGCATCCAGAGGACCCCTAAAGCCGGAGCAGAAGTTATGGGAGAAGTTCAGTCTGGGTGGAGCCCCACTGAGCCAGAGCCAGAGCCAGAAGCTGAATGTAGACCCTGTAGGACCCTGATGTCTAAATAAGGTTTCACTTTAAGGGCAGGGGGCAGCCAGCTGCAGATTTTAAAGAGAGAATAAATAACATGTGCATTGATTAATAAATGCTGGTATGTATTATTAGGCATGGAAATTTCCTCATCTAAAAAATACAGGGGTTGGTTTAGATGATCACCAAGATCCCTTCCAGTTGAGACATTCTGTGAGTCTTTTAGGTTTCCACTATGATTCGGGTCAAAGTCTCTTGATTTTTGCCTCCTCTCACCAGCAGCCGAGGTTACTGTGAGCAGAATAATGGAATCATCGGCTCACGCGGTCTCCCCTCTCGCCCTCCGCTAGACAGACGAGCACGTTCCATTACAGAGGGTGAGACCGCGTCCTGCCGACCAGCCTCGCTCCGATCCATCCATCAGTCGATTAACGGTGGCTGAAAGCCACTTATCGGGAGGGCTCCTGCCCTTATCACTGTCACCGGCTGCAAATAAACATCGACTTTATGCCGAGTTTCCATATTTAACCACGTTTAAGTAACTGCTGATACTTTCATTACATGACATTTGCACTTCAGAATTTAAAATTAGACACACGCACGCAGCTTTTCCACCAAATAGAAGAGCCTCGGTTGTTTGGGGCCTTCCTGCCATTTGTTTTCAAAGAAAGGAAGCTTCAAAGTGAATTCTGCAGAACACGAGAATTTCTTGTTCTCTAAAAACAGTATCGACAAGAAACAGATTAAGACAAGGTAGTCTTGTCTTTATTTTAAAAGGTCAACGCCTCATGTAAAAACTGTAACGCATCAATAATGGATGAGATGCATAAATGATATATCAAAGTCAAAAAATTCAGTCCTCTGAAGAGCAGAGAAATCTTTCTTTTTGAGCTGTATTTCACCATATAAAAACTTAATGCCACACGAGTTCATTACTTGATGATGAAAGATAACGTTGATCTAGACTGAGTCTTAATTAACAAGCACATTTTACTGGTTCAGGTAAGGGGGATGCAAATTCTGGGCTTTCAGAATTGCAAAGAAAATACTTAAATATGATTTGGGGGAGGTTCAAAGATGAATGCTGATGTTCATAATGTGATAACATACATGTCTTTGGGTATGTCATTACTTGTGGTAATGGGTCTTCAGGCGATTTTATCTGAATTTCCGAAATTTTCAAGATTTGTTTCTATTTGGTTGAGTTTTAAAATTTTTAAATGGCCTTTCTGCCAACTACTGCTGCTCTGAACTGCTATAATATTGAAAAGGAAGAAATAAACTAAAGAATCAACTATAGCAGATTTAATAAGATGTTATAATGGGTTACAAAGAAACATGCAATATATGAAGTTTAAAAATAAAATAAGCAATGGGAAATACAAATTTCTGACAAAGGTAAAAAAGTAAAATATATGAAAATGCCTCCCAATGGACAAAGCAGACATTGAAATGAACTGAAAATAAATGGGAAATGAACAAAAACTTACCCTTTGAAATTTCCAGGAACGTTTTAAACATTATTCCTTGAATGATTTATTATTTAACTTTTATATCAAAATAAGCACTTAAAAAAATCAGAATATAATGTTAAAAGTATAGTTAAAACATCTACTTTGCCCAGAGGCATCCTCCATTGTTAATTCCATCATGTTTATCCATCATTTATGACCTATGATACCTAATTAACCAATCCTCAATTTAATACATCCAGGTTGTGTGTTACAAATAGAACAAAAATAAAATACATGAATGAGAATAAATTTTAAAGTTGAAAATACAAAAAGTGGCATATAAAACCTCATCAAGGACAGCAAAACATTCCTATTGTGCACCAAAATTGTCTGTATTAAATTAAGAAAGTAGCAAGTCCAATGTTTGTGGAAATTATTTTCACACAAATTGTTTGTTCAGCCAAATGATTGCCTCTTATTATTATTTTGTTTTTGTTGTTGTTCTTTTTGTTGTTGTTGTTGTTGTTGTTCTGGGGATTGAGCTCAGGGGCACTCGACCACTGAGTCACATCCCCAGTCCCATTTTATATTTTATTTAAAGAAAGGGTCTCACTGAGTTGTTTAGTGCCTTGCTTTTGCTGAGGCTGGTTTTGAACTTGAGATCCTCCTGCCTCAGCCTCCTGAGTCACTGGGAGTCTCTTGTTTTTGAACCAAATTTTTTTTCCATTAACGTACTTGATATAACAGTACAACTGTTAACTTAGAAAAAAAAACAACCGTGAAGCTGAGTTTCGTGAAACTGCTCTTCCTCCCCATCACTAACTGCTATCTGAGGAGAGATAAAGTAACCATCACACAAAATTGTCACCAAGTTAGTTTTTCTTAAACAGTAAACATAGTTAGTTCTTATCCAACTCAGTAAACCCAGGAAGCAGTAAATAACCTCAAGAAACTCTGGTTCTTTAAATTCTTAAAATCAGAAAAATGATCATTTAGTAACTGTGTACTTCTAATTTGGTTAAATTACAGATAAAGATAGGAGATGCCTGAAAGATTTTTTTATGCCAGTAAGGGACTTTTGGGATACCAGGAATCACGAACATGTGACATCAGTGCTGACTCTCCCTAGTCCTTGCCCTAAGCAGACATTATCAATTGATCACGGCACATTCTCCCCAGTTCTTACCTTATGCCATTCGCCTTTATTGGTTACCCTCTAGCCAGCCTTCTGGCCCTTCATGCCACATTTATTTCTGCCCTGATATCCTGCCTTGCTGTCTCCCCTGACTTGAAAGCCCTCCTCTAGCTCCTTGACACGGCCACTGTCTTCTCAGCATTCACTTCTTAGGCAAAGTGTCTTCCTATCAAAAGATGCCCCGAATTCCAATCATTTTATAGTAGTCTTCCCGCCTCGAATCCCTAACAGAAAGTATCACTATCTGAAACGACATTACTTATGCAATTATTTGTTTTTATCTGCCTCTCTGTGCTAGAATTCAAGCTCCTTGTCAGCAGGAACCAGCTTTGCCCCATGGCTAGAGCATGCCTGGTATACTGCAGGCCTCACATATAGTATATGAAAGAATGAATTCAGCACCCCCGTACTAATTCAAGTGGTCATCCAAGAGAACACAACAACAATAGCAGGAATAGTCGTCACGATGGCAGAAGTGGCAGCGCTCACTGAAGTCTCATGATGTGCCAGGCCCTAGGCAAGGTGTTTTAAATGCAGTATCTCAAGCATTTCTCACAAGTCCATAGGACATACCTCTTAGAAGCCCATTTCACAAGTCCAAATATCAAGATAAAGGGAAGGAATTCGTCCAGGTCACACAGCTACCAAGTGGGAATGGGAAACGGAACACACTAGTCTCAGAGTGTGATCCATCAATCATTTGCCCTCCCAGCCTCCACACTTCCCAGCCTCCTCTTTACCTCTCCTGACTCTGCCTCTCAGATTAAGGATAGACAAAATGAAGCCTGGGAAATAGACCAAATTGCCCAGGATCACACAGTTGATGGGTGCCAGTGACAGGTTTCAGACCTCAGTCTCAAGACCTCAGGCTCCACATCCAGAATGCTTTGCTGAACTTTGCTAAAATTTAGAGGCATTGTGTCTTGAATGCTTTGTCCTCTGCAGGATCTTTTTTTTTTTTTTTTTAAACTGGTACCTAATCAGAAAATTTATTTTCAGACATAGTAAGAATTCGTACAAATGTTTATGTGACAATGTGTTCCATTCATGTTGACCACTATTCTTTTCAAAGACAAAATCTAATAGTCTTCATTGACTAGTCCATTTAACTTAATGAATTGGATGAGCATTGAAATTCCAAAACTGTTAAATCGGGATCTTACGACTAGCACTAAATTTTTTTAATAGAGAAGAAAAAATCATTTACTTAAAAATGCATATATTTTCATCTCACATTTTTCATAGCAGAAAATATAACATATATGAATTTTTTGGAATACCTAACAAGAGGAAATGCTTTTTTCTTTTAAAATACTCACTAAAATTGGTACTTAAAAAAGTGTTCAGTATTTATTAATACTGAGAAATGTTCACATTTGTTACCATGTCTTAAGAATGAGAGAGACCTGACTTCCTGTTTCCGTTGTTAATAATCTGTGTCGTGTTAGAAAGAGGGAACAGGCAGAGGCTCCAGGAAGGTGTGGTGACTCTGAATTCGGTTTAGAAGCTGCTGTGCCATGGGTTTGAATTCTGTCTCCCAATGGAGCTTGTGGTAGTTTTTCAGGTCTTGGTCAAAACTGCCATCCAGTGCTAGTTCTTCATCTAAAAATGATGACAACAGGATTAGGAGTGTGTTGCTATCTTCATCTCCAAAGCACGATGAAGCATTTGTGATATTTTCGCTGAAGTTCCATAAAGTTTTGCAAACCAAGCGGGTCAGCTGCCAATCAGTAGGACCAAAATCTCTTAAAAAATCCACTAACTTTTTAATGCCACCTCCTTCCTTGAGTATGACCCTCTTGTCTTTATCCACAGTGAGGTTTAGGAGAACACCACAGGCAGAAAAGCAAATGTCCTGATGCTTAGCGTCCAGCAGTGCAATCATGAATTTATGTACATTGTTCTGCACAATGAAATCACAGATGTCATGGTTTTGGGAGAGATTTCCAAAAACACGCACAGCCTCCAGGATTCCATCCATGTTATTATTCACAAGAAGCTTTAAGAGCAATTGAGCAAGAGATAGTTTTTTGTCTTGGGTTATGGAATCCTTCGCTTGGTAGAAAGACAAATTGTTGATTGTTGCTGTAGTATTGATCACTAGCTCCTCACACTCATCAGAGGACTTGTATTCTTGCGGGCAACTTGATCTTGGATTTCTAGTCTTCAGAACTATAATCTCAGCTACTTGGGAGGCTGAGGTAGAAGAATCACAAGTTCAAGGCCAGCCTGGGCAAACTCACTGAGACTCGTCTTAAAATTTTAAAAAGACTGGAGGTGTAGCACAGTGGTAGAGCACTTGCCTAGCATGTGTGAGGCCCAGGGTTCAATTCCCAGTTCCATAATAAATAAATTAATTAATTAATTAATTAATTAATTTAAATAATGGTGCCTAGCATGTGCAGGGCCCTGGGTTTGATATGTAAAACCACACAAAAAAAATTTTTAAGTAGAAATGGGGGGGCTTATGGACTGAATTATATTCTCCTAAAACTCATCTGCTGAAGCTCTACCTTCAATGTGACCCCTCTGCAGGATCTTTGCTTGACTCGAGAACACTCAGAACAGTGCCTGGCAGATTGCTCAATCAATATTTGTTGAATGAATGAACACTTAATACTAATTTCAGCACATCTTTTGGTTGCAGTGTTTCTTGGTCTCATGTTATGGGGAGATGTTTCTCACTAGAATGTGTCAGGATATTCAGGCAAAATTACAAATGACTATTACTCAAGTAGAAGCACAAATAACTGCTCTCTGTTTTGAAGAGAGTTAAACATATGAATGGATAGCAGCAAGGACCCTGGTGCAGGAAATTAGGTTATGCAAATACCTTCAGAGGCTGCGTGAGAATCTCTCTTCATATGAGGGAATTTATTGGCAGTTTGTACCTATTTTCTTTTACATGCTCTGTTTTACATTTCTGCTGAATTTAAGTTGAATGTTCCATCCAGACAATCTTCAGTACAAACATAACAGCCAAATTAAGACCAGTGGGGAAGCTATGTTTTTTTTTTTTTTTTTTTTTTTTAAATAGTGAAGCTTAAGTGCCTGAGCAAATTACAACCCAGCCAGCCAGAGCGTCAATGAGCCATTTCAATTGTAAATAAACACATGCGTGACCTAAGGACAGCCTGGGCGCTCCAGAAACATTTCAGGCAATTCATTAGATCTCTCAAAAGGTTAGACCAGAAGGCAAGATTGGACAGGAATCATTATTGTGTCCCCAGCACCTAGAACATCAGAGTTGGATAAATGTTGAATTGACTCATGGTAGGTACTGAAATAAATATTTGCCAATGAGTTTGGTTTTTAGAAATGACAAGTGGCAGCCTGTTTACCTGATGCTAACAATCAGGTGATTCCTGTACAAGATCAGGAGGGCTCAGCTCCTTTCTTTGCTCAAGGCAATAATACCTTATTTGAGATTCATATCCTAGGGAAAGAGCTCCAAGGAGCACCCGAAGAGAGGTGCTTTTTAACGGGCACATTGTTCTTGTTTGGCTGGCATTCATCCCCCCTTCTTTGAGCAACACCTGCCTTGTTCTCTTTTGGTGGGCTTCTTTTTTTTTTTTTTTTTTTTTCCAGTCAATTTTGGCTTAAGTGAGAAGACTCCTTGTCTAGCTCTAGGGGAAAGCATGTAACCTAGGCCCAGCCCAACACAGCATCATGTACTTGTGGCCACAGTCACGTGACTCACACCAGGTCAATCAAAGCCAATAAGTACAGATTTTCATGGGAATTTGTGGAGTAACTGGGAAGATAGAGTGAAAATGGAGCTCCTGGCTTATTCATGTAGAAAAAGGGGACACCCTGCCTGAGAATTCAGCCAGTAGAGAATAAAACAAAACCAAAGGATGGGGAGAAGAAACGCAAAGGCCCTGGATCCAGTCATGCCTGGCTGCATATAACCACCTCTACCATTTTAATTAGATAAACCAATAAATGGTCTTTTAATTTTGCTGTAGTGTATTTGATTTAGGATTCTAATATTATTTATATATATTTCCCCCCAAAAAAACCCTTTTAGATGAATTTGATTATTGAAATGTTCAGTATTGAAAAATCTGTCCAGCAAGCCTCTGTCTTGTAGTTCCTTGATAGATACATCAATACAGGGAGAAAAGTTAGAAACATAGAATAGCAGTGCCAGAAGGGGACTTGGAAGCCATTCAATCCACCTCCTTACCAAGATAATAATTTTTACTTTGCATTTTGAATTAAAAGTTATAAAACATTAGTCAGGCATAGGCATACACCTATAGACCCATCTACTTGGGAGGCTGAGGCAAGAGGATCACAAGTTCAATGTCAGCTTGGGCAACTTAGGAAGACCCTGTCTCAAAAAAATTTTTTTAAAAGGGGATGTAGCTTAGTGGTAAAGTGCTTATGGTGCTTGCCTGGCATGTGAGGGCCCTGGGCTCAGTTCCCAGTACCAAAAAAATAAAAGTGAGAGCCATACAATAAAAAAAAAAGAGAGAGTCATACAATGTGTCTACCTTCTGACCTAATAATTCCAATATTGGGACACTACCCTAAGGAAATAATCTCAAATAATTAAAAAGCTGTATATGTAGATTTTTATATCATTATTTATAATAACAAAAAATAACCCATGTCCAATAACATGGAAATTGTTGAATAAACTAAATTCAAAAAATGTTATATAGATACCAAAATTGCATTTATTTGAAAAGTTTATGATAACATATTTACAGCAGAATGTTAACTGAAAACAAGCAAGAGAAAACTTAATGTATTATATAATCATGTTATGTTTTTAAAAAATGGGAAGAAGCTTTTCCAAATGCTAAAACTGGTTATCTTTACATGGTAGGATGATGAATAATTTTCTTCTCTTCTTTCCACTTATCTGTGGAGTCTAATTTTTCTGTAATTAACAGGTATTACTTTATAGAGAAAAGCATTGTATTAAAGTTTTTTTTTAATAATTCCCTTTACCAACACCCTGACAGAAGTCATCCAGCCTTGACTTATATATGTCAGGGTTGCTTCTTTTGGATCACGGTAGAAGGCCAGAGGTACAGCCACGGATCCCTCAGATAACTCAACTATGGGCGTGTGTCAGACACTCATTCTATGAGCTTAAGATGAGTATGCATGAAAATCTCTTATCACTGATCCACTCTTATCTCCACAGGAGCTTGCAGTAGCAGCTGCTATTGGGAATCTCATTTCATTATTAACCTTATTAGTGTGGAGAGCTCAAGGCAAAGCCTTAAATGCACATTCTTCAAAAGATGCTTTTCAGCTACTTTCGTTCTCCAGGAGCCTAGATGAGGTCTACTAAGGCAGAAGTGGGATTCCATTCCCCAGAGCGCTCACCCATCTTGAGTAAGCTCACCCATCTTAAGTAGGCTAGGTACTGAAGGGACCCCTGAGTTTGATCTTTTCCTTGTCCCAAAGAATGATTTTAGAAAGATAAATAGAACAGAAAAGAGAAGGAGAAGCAAGGGCACATAGTGATCAGATCCACAGGGACTTAGCTATGTCTGTTATTAGTTGATCTGGGCACAGAAGTCCTGGGCAAAAATAACTCTTCCACCAAAGGTCAAACTTGCCATCACTCTGACCCCCATTAGAAAGCCATTTCAGCTGCCATTTTGTTTTGTTTATTTTATTTGGTACTAGGGATTGAGCCCAGGGACACTGTACCACTGAGATATATCCCCTTTTTTATTTTTAGACAGGGTCCAACTAAGTTGCTTAGAGTCTCACTAAGTGGCTGAGGCAGTCCTGGAATTTGCAGTCCTCTTGCCTCAGCCTCCCAAATTGCTGGGATTACAGGCATGCTCCACCATGAACAGATCATTTTGTTTCTTGACCAATGAATAGAAAACATATTCTAGGTCCCACTGTTAGAATAGTATACTGAATAGATGGAATGTGACAATTCTTACTGAGTTACCTGGACAGGGCCTGCAAACAGGAAAAAATTGTGAAATGAGTATTTGTTCCAGAGATGAGCATGTTCTGGAGAGGATTTGCTTTTTCACACTCTTGCACCTATCTGGAACACAACAGAGAAGCAATAGGTTCTGCACAAAACCGTGAATGAGGCAGAGCCTGTCTCTGAGGTTCAGAGACTCCTTGCCGAAACTTTATTGGTCTTTCCTCTTTCATCCAAGGTACATTTTAAATGACTGTGATAGCAGTCACATGGACCTCAGAAGACTTCACCACTCAATTATTTCCATACGTTTAGTGTTCCAAATGTCTGTAGCAAAGGCATCTTAGTCCACAACAGAAAAATGATCATTAAGCACTTACCAAGCAGCCTATGCAAAGGACTTTACACCTACCTAAGCCTCATACTAACCCTCTGAATTAATTATTAACGACCCCCATCATTTTACATGTGTAGTAATGGAAGCTTAGAGAGTTTTTTAAAACTGCCTAGGATCACACAGTTTGAAATAACTAAGACAGTTAAAACCTGAAGACCCTTTGCTCTCTGGCAATGCAGAACTTATGCATTCCCCCTTCCCTAAGCTCTAGACACAGTTCAAAACTAAACCACAAGTCCAGAGGAAACACAGCCCGTGAACACCATCCCCACAGCAGCCTCTGCTCCACACAGCGTTCAAATCTCCTATTTTTCAATGAGTGATCAAAGGCATTGGACCTCAGCAAAGAACTAGAAGACAGAATTGTTTGGGGACTAAGTGGCTCCTGAGTGAACCTGAGCCCTCACTCCATAGAGCCAGGGGAGGGATCATAGGCCACCAGCAAAGGACTAGCAATGGCCCCAGGGGGAGGTAACATTGGGTGAAGAACGAACAGTCCCATTCCTGGTGTCAGCCTCTCTGGCAAATGTTCCTTCCAGAATATTCTTTGCAGATTCCAGTGTCCAGTTTCTACCCTGGCAGTGGTCTGTCTTTCTGTGGCCTCAGAGGTGCCACAGAAGGGGCCTAGCAGACCAAGGTGTGGGGTTAGGGAAAGGTGAGCAAGGTGTACAGGCCTCTCTCCTACAAGACTGGTCCCTTCTACCCCGAACATGAGTGCAGAGAACACAGGCCTCCGGACAGCCTCCTCTGGCACTTCTCTTAGCATCTCTGTTCCCTAAAACAGTGTGGAGTACCAAGATACAAATGGTGAGAGTGGAGCCTCGTATGCAAAAGCCCACTCTCCATTCTTCCCAGAGTCCATTTCCTTTGCTGAGCCCTTGCCATGGTCAAAGAGAGGACTTGGGTGCAGACAACAGGCCCCCCGGGAGAGGCAGGGGTGTTGGGGGAGCTGTGATTGCTATCCCTCCCAAATGCTCTGCAGGTACATTTAGCAAATAGAGGTCTTGAATTCTGGGGTGCAAGGAAGCAAAGAAATGTTTCTGAAGCATCGAGCCATCTCCCCCCTCCCCCGCGTCGCTTCTCAGAAAGGATAATAATGTAAACATTCACCCATTAGAGGGAAAAACTTAGCCTTTCCACCACCCTCCCTACCATTAACCGCATTGGCAGCCTTATTAAAATACATGTCTGATTTGTGTTTAATGATCTTGAAAGGAAAGTAATTGCTTGAGTATTACCATTCAAATGTTCTCAGAAGCGCAGATAATATTTACAATCGGATTGTCCTTTCCGAGGGAGTGGGCAGGCAGGGCTCCCCAGGCCATCTGAGTCTGAGGCTGGGGAAAAGTGACCTCAGCAATTGGCTTAAGGATCTTGAAGCTCAGCATTTATTTTCCTTTCTTCTTTTCAGTGTCAAGAAACTCCTGTGTAATGACCTACCCTCTTTTTAAATGAAGGAGATGTTGCGAGGAACAGTCTCATGGTATAAGTTAGAGTGCAACCAAATTGTGTCTTGGGAAAAGAGCAGAAGGTGTTTAAGTCAGTATTTCAGGAATTTGGGGAGGGCGGATGATATCAAACAAGAGTGAAACCAAATTAAAATGCAAAAATAAGGGAGAGATCAAATGGAGAGATGACCCAGACAGATGGATCTACATGTAAGCCAAACTGCGTGCAATGTCAGTTTTCCTAGGCTCCAAGCCTGGAGCATCAGTTTATAGATGGATGAAGTCAGCTCTCTTTCACAGGAAACACCCCACTTAATGCATGGAGACCAAACAATAGTGTGCAATGTTAAGAGTACCAATTATGGAGAGAGTTCCAGGTTCAAATCCCACTGGCCTTTAGTAGCTGTATGACCTGAGGAGAAAGTAACTTCTCTCCGATTCAGCATCCTCATCTGAAAAATGGAAATGATTACTTTACTTATTTCATAGGGTAATCACAGGGGTTCAAAGAGATGCTGGAGGCAAAGGGCTTTGCGCTGTTCCTGCAAAGGGCGTGTGCCCAAGCAATGCCCTTGGTTATTATCAATGTGAGAAGAGGTGAATGAGATTCCTACTGCCTTCAGTACCCAGCTTTTAGTGGTCACTCCTCTGTGCTTGAGTACTTTGCCCACTCAATATCAGTAGCCCCTTGGCCTCTGGCTGCTTGCTGGGTTCTGGGCACCCCTGCATCCAGGAGGAGGTAGGGGCCATAGCAATTCTGCCCATAGAACAGAGGAACAACCTGCTGAGGGCCTTTCTGAGGCCACATCGCTCAGGCAGATGTCAGACAGGAATGGGTTTGGGCTGCTTCAGCGCGGCCTCTGCCAAACCACACCTCTTGCCATTTATGGGCAAATCCAGCCTCTGTGTCATCCTTTTGAGCTAAAGTCTCACACAGACAGTGACCCATCTGAGTGAGATCAGGAAAACCATTTTCCACTGAACCAGCAAGGCAAGGAAATGTGAGGAAGGAAAATCATCTCATCCATGATGACCGTGGGGTACTGGCCACACACACAAGAGGCCAGAAAATAGCAGGTGGCACAGCTGTGGACAGCACAGGCATGCACCGTTTATATCCTGTCCCTACTTCTTCCAGTTCCCTTTCCTCTCCCTCTTCCCCACTTCATAGGATGGACTAATGCTTTGCAAGGAAAGTGGTTCACTTCCTTCCATTAAATAGCTGCATATTACAGACGGCTCCCTCTTTCACCAAACTTCACAATAAAAAATTTAAAACTACCTTCTGTGGGTCATGGTGGCCTCACATTAAACCTGGAACTTTTCTTTTATTCATAACCTTTTCTGACCCCAGAGAAAGCATGAGCTGAGCCAAAGTGCTTTCCTGCCAAAAGAGACCTTGGGAATCAAGTCCCATCAACTCATTTTTCAGAAGAGGAAATTGGCCCAGAGAGATTAAGTGACTTGCTTGAGATGCACAGCTGGTATGAGCTGAATCAGGTTGACTCAGGGTCCTGTCTTCTCAACCAACATTAGATTAAGTGTTAACCGAGATTATATTTGTTGGGAGTTTGTGTGTTGAATGGAGAACAGTTGGTTCTTTTAGGGTGAATTGGGTAAAGTGGGGGTGGGGATATTGGGAATAAATGTTAAACAGCAGCAGCATCCATAAGTGTCCTCAGAACACACAGGGCTTTCTCTTTATGCCCTGTTTTGCTAAGTATGGTTTTTTAACACTACTTCTCAAAGTGTGATACTACCCTGCAGTATCATCATTTTCTGGGTGCTTATTAGAAATGCAATTTTTCAGACCCTATGGGGCACACAGGGCTTCAGACTCTCCAGAGGCTGACGGGGAATCTCAGGGTCACAAGACCACCTCTAATTTGTGTGTTGAAATGTGAGCAGCACTGAGTGAAGGTCTGTCCCAGTGGTGATGGGACTGAGCCATGGCAGAATGATCATGAGCAAGGTCCTACAGTTTGGATATTGAATGTCCCCAAAGGTCCATGTGTTAAAGACTCAGTCCCCAGGGTAACACTATCAGGAGACAGTGTAGACTTTAGGAGATGGGACATTGTGGAGGTCCTGAGTGCCCTGGAGTCATGCCCTTGAAAGAGATTGGGGGACCCTGGTCTCTTCCTTGTTACCATTTTTGCTTGGCAGCAAGATAAGAAGTTTTGTTCTGCTATGTATTCCCACCATGATGAGTTGCCTCACTCTAGACCCAAAACAACAGGGCCAACCAGTCATGGACTGGAACCTCCAAAAATGTGAGCCAAAATAAACCTTTTCTCTTTATAAGTCGATTGCCTCAGGTATTTTGCTATAGTGTTAGAAAAGTGACTAGCACACACAAAGGCTTAGGTCAGACAGCCTTAGGGCCAAAAGCTTTTCCTGAGCTCCAATACTATTCTCTTTTCCAGATTTCCACCTTGCCCATTCCCTCCCATCCACCAGGTATTGGCTCAGATGTCACCTTTGCTGTGATACCTCCTGTCCATCCTGTTGAGAGTAGAAATCTACCCCCTAACCATAGCTCCATCTCTCTTTCCTCATTTACTTTTCTCCATGGCACTTCTCACATAACAAATTATGCATATGTAGTATTTGTTATTGTTTGTCTTTCCTGTTCCCCACTCAAATGCAAGCTTCCTGAGAGCAGGCATTTGTGTCTGTTTTGTTCACTATTGTAATCTCAACTGCTAGGTCAGTGCCTAAGCACTTAGTAAGTATTTGTTGAATGAATGAATGACTCACTCACAAGCCACATATTTTTAAGTTACTTAACTTCTCTACACCTCAGTTCCTTCATCTGTATAATGGGCACAACAGTCTCATCACAGGGTAAGTAAGAGGCTTAAACAAGATAACTTATGTAAATCACTTAGCACAGTGCCTGGCACACAGTTAATCCGTAGTAACTCCAGGACTGCTTCCATAAAGTGACAGGAACATCTCTGAGGCTTAATCTATCCCATGGTAAAAGGTTCAGGTTATGGGAGCAGAGTTCTGCAGTGTCCATTTGGTGATAATACAGTTTTTAAGCCAAATGCTTAGTAATTCAATTTGAGGGTCACAGAACAGATCTGAATGTCAGAATGGTCATGTCAAATGTTATCTATATTACAATTATCACAAGACTGGACTCAAATTAGAAGCTGTCCCATAATGTATTTATTAAATTGAGGAGAAATATTGCTTTGCATAAAATTACCATGGACCTTTGGTCTCAGGAAAGGAGGACTCCATGTTCCCTGACTTTTTATCAGTCTCCATAGTTATGGCTGCTCATGGAGATCCATTTAGAGAAATGGAGCCCAGTTTTGTTGCCACAGAAATCTGACTTCTTTGACATTCCTCCCACTGGGGGATGGGGGCTAGTCACTGCCTCTTAAATCAAGGCAGGCCTGTGACTGTTGTGACCAACAGAGTTTGGCTGATGTGATGCTCTGTGACCTTTGAAGCTATGCATAGGTTCTGGTCACAAGTCCCAGAGGAGCCAGGTTGTGAAGCCATCCCTGTCAAGGCACAGACACGTGGGGGAAATCTTAGAAATCTCACTTGGAGTCCCTTGAGACTAGACTGTCCACTGCTGAATACCACCAAGCGACCACGCCCATGCCACCTGAATCACTTGCCTTGCCCAGATTCTGACCCACATCACCAGGAGGTGCAGGGAATGGCTCCTATTTCCAAACATCACACGTTGGAATGGTTTCTTAAGCAGCAATTGACAGCTGGAGCAGGAAGCCAGGTCGGCCATGGTACTAAAGCATGCAGCCCCGTCCGAATAACTTCAGAACACAAGACACACCCAAAGAACTCAATCTTTTTCTTCTTTGTCCCCAAGAATATCCTTGGTTTGAGCTAGTTTCTGAGTTGTTTGAAAAACTCCCTTTAACCTCATAGTTCTGCTGTTGGAAAAACTTGTTTCTACGACACAGATCTCAGGCAGGTCTTTTTCTCTTTTCTTCCTCCATCAGTCGCTTCCCTTCTTGCTCACCCCTCCCCGCAAACTGAGTCCTACTTGCAAAGCTCCCTAAAACATAGAAAGAAGATTTATTTAAATGAATGACAAAATTCTGTTAGTTTTCCTTCCCCCCACCCCTCCCACCCCTTTTTCCTCTATACAGTCCATCCTTCCTCCATTCTTGTCTCCCTCTTCATGTACAACCAGAGAAACGAGTTGTACCCCATTTATTTACAATGAATCAAAATAAATTATTAAAAAATGTCAAAATTAGTCAACGACACCAACAAAAACAATGGAAAGAAAAACAACATCCAGAGACTTGAATTCAAGACTGGGACTGAATCCCGTGTCCTCTCTGTGCCTCAGCGTCTCCAAACACACACCGGGAGGGTTGACCTCTGACCCATAAGGGATCTCCCAGCATTAGTATCTCCAATTTCCAAAGGCACGGAGGACCTGTGAGAAGGTAACATGTTCATTAGCTGGATCCCAACTCCGCAGGGGTGGGGAATGCATTTAACTTTTATAGGTATGTTCTGGTACCTACAAAATAGAATTATTTAAAAAATAATAAATTGGGATAAGGCAATTCTAGGAGAAGAGTATACTAGAGAAAAATAATAACCATAATAATCAATAGGATAAGAACCACTTTCCTGTGTACTATAGGAGAATCCTATGTTGATAGTCATAGGAAACTGTCATGAAGCACTTTTCTAGATGCCACACTGTGTGATAAGGACAGTCTCATTAATTCTCACAACAATCTTATAAGTAGGTACTTTGTGCTTTTTGAAAGATAAGAGTACTGAGGCTTAGAGAATTCGTGTAATAGGCCCAAAGATACAGAGATAGCTGCATTAGTGCTGGAATTGGAAGCCAGCTAGTTTAAATAGAAAGTCCCTACTCTAGATCATAACTATCCTCCCAAACAATAAACCTATAGGTCTTGCTTGCAAGAGTGGCTCAAAGATAGCAGAAGAAGCTCAAGCTAAGGCCTCGCCCTGTCTCCTGAGCAGCCAGTCTCCTGAAATTCAGGACTGCCTCTTTAATTAGCCATGCTCCCGAGCCTCAGGTGACTTCCTCCTCAACACCTCTGACCCCCTGTGACAGGTACTTACTTCCCTCCTATTCCCCACACAGAGGAGGGCCAGCTAGCTGCACTGGCTCCTCCCGAGGCAGCAGGAGACTCAGTCCAGCCCATGAGTTTTTGTCAGGGGCGCCATCATTTGAGATGGCGTCTGGAAAGGCCCTCAGGACGGAGTCAATCCCATTCCCTGACACTCTTGTCATTAGGAAAAGGGTTTGGATTATGCTTGGAAAAAGAATTTTCAGACCTTGTGAATGGAAGCTATTGAGATACAGGGTTCTGTGACCTGGAAGCCAGGACCCCTTGGTCCCTTCAGAGCTCTGACAGATTTCCCATGTGGACCTGAGCAAGCCACTTCACCCACTGGGATCAGTGACTTCAAGGGTCTCTCTTTGCTCTGAGATGTTCCATTATGGCCCATGATTGGATTGCATATATCTCCATAACGAACTCAAAACAATGGCTCAATTTGTAGCACAGAGAAAATACCAGAAAACTCTGACCCTTTGCTTGGAACTTTCTAATAATTCAGGTAAGAAAAATCAGGCAAGGGTTGTGTTTTTATGGCAGCTAAGAGCTGTTCCCTAAATCATCATCTCTGTTAAAAAAAGTTGTTCAGCAGAGAGCACCAAGACATCATTTCCTTCATCTTGTCAACCAGGGAGGGCTCCAGGGAGGAAGAAGGGCTTGGGGTTTGGTGAGGCATTAGCTACTAATGCACACAGCTCTCGCCCTAGTCCACCCCACCCCATTTGCTTCCTGTGTTAGTCAGCTTTTTTGTTGTGATCAAAGTACCTGGCACAACAAACTGTAGGAGGAAAAATTTGTCTTGGTTCATGGTTTCAGAGGTTTTAGTCCATGGTTGGGAGGCTCCATTGCTGTAGGCCTGAGATGAAGCAGAACATCATGATGGAAGGGCATGGTAGAGGAAAGCATCTCAGCTCATGACAGCCAGGGAGAAGAGAGAGAGAGAGAGGAAGAGGGGTGTGGCCAGGGACATGATAGTGTCCCAGAGGGTGTGCCCCCAGTGGCCAACTTCTTCCAACCATGCCTCTACTGCCTGCAGTTTCCACCACATCCCAACAGTCCATTCAAATTATGAATCCATCAAATGGATTAATCCAACTGAGTCATCAGAGCGCTCATGATCCAATCTCTTCCCAAAAGCCCCATTTCTGGTATTGTCACATTGGGGACCAAGTCTTTAATACATGAACTTTTGGAGAACATTTCAGATCCAAACCATAATACTCCCTGTGCGTTCTTTATCTTCATTCATATCTTTTCAGGAACTTATTGTTGCCTCCAAATGAGACAAATAGGTTGTTACTTGATTGGATCAAAACCATGCTTTACACCATTGTTTCAGTGTTGTGCCTAAAACAATACTAGCAAAGGTTCTGACAAGTCCACAGCAGCAGCCAAAACCATCACCCCCTAACCTGGGAGACAAGATCTTTGCCTTCCTCTGCAACTAATCCTCACCTAAATTAGGGTGGCCCTTGAACCATTGTTTCTGTATGCCAATGGCTTGTTTCTAAGATGCTTTCTTTCAAACCAATTTTTCCTTTCTTTATTCCCTGAGTACTTACCTGTTTATGTTTCCTAAAAGTCATCTTTGTGTTTTGAGTGGTCCAGGGTACACTTTGCCCCACTAAGACTTTCAACAGTTTCCTCTAGAGCCTAATCCCAAGACTTTTGGTCTTTTTTATTTCCTTCTCTTTCTTGAGCTAGACACAGTGTCCATTCCCTCATAACCTCAAATAGAGTTGTGGCCAAAACAACCAGCATGATGATCCAACAGGCAAGACTTGGAATCGCCTCATTAGCACATTCAATTCTGATGAAGAATGACCCCCTTAGAGAGTGAACTTCCTTTCTGTGGGAAATTCCATTCTTGTTCCCAAGTTGTTGCTGCCCCTCTCTATGAGAAGATGGTACTTCCTGCCCAACTGGCATCAGGTGTGGTTTTGTGGCTTGATTTGGTCAAAGGTATGCAAATGGTAGTGACATGTGTCACATCCAAACAGAAGCTGTGAGAGCCATTGTGCAGTTCTGTTATTGCTCTTTTCTCTGCCAGGAAAGCTGCATGACCCCTGGAGCAGCCTGGATCCCAGAGAGAAGATGCATGGAGCAGAGCTGCCTCCCACATGAGCAAGGAAAAGATCTTTTTGTCATGAACCATGAGATGGTAGGGCTGTCAGTTACTGCAGCACAACCTAGGAAAAGTGGACACACCATCTTACGGGGTGAAAACAATGTTGTTCTGGAAGGTCTGGAATCCTCCTCCATGTGTGGTGCATAGCAATGAACAAGCATGTGACTCTCACAGCTTCCCTAAGTCCTCATATTTGCACACTATCTCATTTGACCCTAATCACAACCTGGTCAGGTACATTGGACAGATATTCTTAACCCCATTTATACAGGAGGGATGTGAGAACTAAATGATTAAGGCAATCTCCCAAGGTGATACTGCTCTTCAGTAGGACAAACAAAACTGGCAAACATTACGCCTCTCGGACTGTTTTTGCTCCACTGAGCTGACCAATGCTGATGCTATGGTGAGGGGAAATTGTAGTACTGTCTGGGGCCTCCCATGTTCAAGTTCTTTCAAGGTCATAGGACACATCCTCCCTGACCAACAAGATCAGGCAGAACTTGCTGGTTGGTTATTCCCACTCCACCCAATCAGGTGCATTTTGATGCCACATGCAAGGTAAATGTGTATAGGCTTTCAGCTGGCTCTTAAGGAAGGGCAATTTCATTTTAAAACATTTTATGGGAAAAAAAATTGATCAGGAATTATTCAGATATTTACTTAGAACAAATAAGCTATTATACATTCTATAAAATTTAGACACACACAAATAAGACTCGTGCTGGAACATTTCTGACCAAACTTTTGACCAATCAGCTCTTGAACTAGTACAACCAATCAGAATTCAGCAATGCCCTGGATGGCTCTTCAGGTGATGCTACTCAATATCTGAAAACATGAATGATCCATGGTTAGTGACTAAACAGAAAATGATAAGTAACATGCTTATTTAATTCATATGTTATATTAATAGAACTATTCTTATATTAGTATAATTACTATAATTAATGGTTAATTAACTTTCAAATCCTGCACTTGGTAAAGAAGTTTAGAACCAGGTTATGTGAAAAGACAAAAGCAGGTGATGTCAAAAGGGTGCACTTTGCCTTGTGGAGGCTTGGGCTTCCCAAGGGACTTGCCAAGTTCTGAGCCTTAGACTCCACAGTCTCCCAAAAGGAATGAGTCCACATAAAACCCAGGGCACCTCCAATCCATATTGCTCTCTGTAGCAATTGACCATCAGTTTAAATGTCCAGACTAGAGCTATTTCTGAACCACTCTAATTAATTTACATATTTATCAGGTGGTCATTACAGGCTTAATGGTAAACTAGATGCTTGAAGATTTATCAGTGAGAAATAGAGGGATAATTTTGCCTGTAGCTTCCATCACTTAGAATTCAGGCTTGGTTCTTTACATTTGTGTTTTTTGCCTCCTCCTGAGGTTCACCCATAGCTCAGCAGTCAGGATTCCCTTTATATCTTTTAGTTTTGTTTTGTGGTGCTGGGGATCAAACCCAGGGCCTCGCGCATGCTAGGCAAGTGCTCAGTGGAGCTATATCTCCAGCCTTCCCTTTAAAGGTTTGGCTCAACATTAGTTCAATTTAGATGGCACAAGATAAGAATGAAAAAGAGAGCAGTCAACAACAGCAATAAAATAAGTTGTTGAGACATAAATCTTTGGATTTGTGCCATCATTCAATAAAATAATCAAGGAAGTCTCACAAGAAATCCATTTCTCTTTTGTTAACTGACTCGGGTAATATTTGCAATAGGGTCAACTAGGAAACTGTACTGGGATCTTTCTTCAGAGTAACTTTAACACATATACATGCAAAGAAAGTGGTATTCCCATTTTCATCAATACATTTAAAAGAAGTCATATGTCATATGCCAGTAAGTAGACTAACATATCTTATTCAAACCAAAAAGAAGAAGAAGGAGGAGGAGGAGGAGGGGGTGGAGAGGGAGGAGGAAAAGAAAGAGTCTTTTCAAGCTACAAATATGATGGCATAATATTTTGTAAAATTAACTGCTTAATTTTCCCCTGGTATTTTCTGTTCTGTTGTAACCCTTCCCTATGTAAGCAACCAGATCATGTGACATCTATTTATTTCCTTAAGGTAAGAATGTTCCAGACAGTAGGGAGAAAAAAAAAAGAGCCTAATATCTTGGCTTTGCTATTTCAAAAATCAAAGGTTTTAATTGGTAAAAGTCAAATTTAAACAACAGTAATTTGACAACACATCCCTAGTGGGATATAACCCAAAGGCAAAAAGAACTAAAGGAAAAAAGAAAAGAAAGAAACACTTTAAACTGTTTCCTATCTTAATATCATTGGCAGAAGAGCTGATACTCTAACATTGGTATTCTAATAGGTATTATGAATTTAAAAAAATGAGTGATTATGTTGAGGTCCTTAGGGACTAGAATTTTTTTGGCACAAAGGAGAAAAAGATATAAGATTGATACAATTAAGTGAAAAGTCATATCGTCTTTAATTTGAAATGATGTTTCTGTATGAGTGCATGTGATATTTTACCTTTATCTCCACCTTTGTCCACTGAAACAAAATCAACCCAATAACAACTCTTACCTCTGGAGTCTAGGTTGTGATCTGGAATCACCATTTCCTAATGAAAAGAACCAGGGATTCATAGAGCAATGGATGCTTCCAAGTTCATCAAGCCCACCCATGAGGAAGCTGTGGCAGATTACTGGGGTTCTGTCAAAAAGACTCAGACTGATTTAAAAGATGATCCCAGTGGCCGAAGATGGAACAATATGAAGTGCCATTAAAAACAATAGCAATGTATTTCAACACTTCGGATATGTTTAAATTCATGAGTTTATAATGATACTTTTTAAAAGAGAAAGAAAACTACCTTTGGAGGATGCTAGATAATTATTTTGGAAATCCGTGTTATAGAAAACAGTAGAATCAAATACTTATTCTACTTTTTCTGTTCAGACTATACCTCTGCATAAAGGAATAGGTGAGGAGGGGGAGATTCACTGTATTGAATTATTTTAATTAGTAAGCAAAAAAGGAATCATAGAATTAGAAAACTGCCACTTTGTATGTTCCAACAGAGTCATGGATATAGGCAATAATCACCAGTGGCTGCTGTCTTCCCAGAAACAGGGGCTCCTAGGAACAGTGCCTCCCTACAGGAGCCACCCACTGTGAAGCTGGCCTGCCAATCTAATCCCACCTCTACATCCAACTATTCGTGCATGAGTGGAATAGAGGAACATGTTAAATCCACACCACAGAGCCGCAAATAGCAAAGTCCAGACGAAAACTCCACGTGATTTTCAATTTTCTTAAAAAAAAAAAAAAATGAAAGAGAGGGCAAAGAACATTTTCTAGTGCTGGAGATGTAACTTAGTAGAAAAGTATATCTTTAGCATGTATGAGGTCCTGGGTTCAATCCCCAGCACTCCAACCCAGAAAAAGATATTTTCAATGCACTGAGTGCTGTGTCCTCAAAATCCATACATGAAAACCCTAACTGGCAGTGCCAATGTATTTGGAGATGGAACTTTAAGGGGGTAATTAAGGTTAAATGGAGTCATATGGGTGGGGCCCGAAACAACAGAATTGGTGGCTTTATAAGATGAGGAAGAGAGATACAGTTCTCTCTCTCTCCCTCTCCCTCTCCCTCTCCCTCTCTCTCTTCCTCTCCCTCCCTCCCCCTCCCCCCCCCTTTCTGCACTCACTCAGAAAAGGCCATGTGAGGACCAAGAGAGAAGGCGGCCATCTGGGAGCCAGGAAAAGAGCCCTCAGCAGAAATTAATTACCGGCACCTTGACCTTGAACTTCTCAGCCTCTATAACTGGGAGAAAGTAAGTTTCTATAGTTTAAGTCACTCAGTCTGTGATATTATATTGCATGGTATCTGAAATTGATTCAAAAACATTAGATGGTAGTACAGGGTACTGGGTAGGGGCAAAAATGAAACAAGATTCATTCATTTCGTCAAACACGTGTTGATCGTTGTAGAAGTTGGGGGATGAGCACTCCGCGTTGGCTCGTATACTATTCTCTCCACCTTTGTATATGTTTAAGTTTTCCATAATAGAAAGAAAAAAAAGAATCTAGGACTGAAGCACTAAGCACATACAATTCATGGCACAAAGAGTAGATCTTGAAAAACGCATGATTATCCCACAATCACATTCCCTGGCATTTAACCAAAGAAATTATAATTTTAGGTTCACACAAAAACCTGCACATGAGTGTCAATAGCAGCTCTGTTAAGAATTGCCCAAACTTAGGTAAAATTAAGCCCTTCAACAGGTGAATCAATAAATGTGGTATATTCTGACCATGGAATATTTTCCAGTGCTTAAAAGAACTGAGTTAAAGTTTCCTGGAAAAGGCAAAATTATGGAGACAGTAAAAAACCAGTGATCGTTAGGGGTTAAGAGAGTGAGGAGAATAAATAAGTGAAGCACGGGAAATATTTAGGGCAGTGAGAGAATTCTATATGACACCATACTGGTGGTTACATGTAATTAAACACTTGTCAAGACCCATAGACTGTCCAATACCAAGAGTGAACCCTAATGGGAGCCATGGCATTGGGTGATAATGACATTAAGGTAGGTGCATTGACTGTAACAAATGTTATCACTGCGGCAGGGAATGTGTTGGGGAGAGGAGGGGTGTGAAGGAGGAAAAGGTACAAAACTCTACTTTCTGCTCAATTTTGCTGTCAATCTAAAACTGCTGCAACCTGAAGTCTAGGCTGGGAGTGATGGTGCAGGCCTGTAATCCCAGCTACTCAGGAGGCTGAGGCAGGAGGATCTCAAGTTCAAGGTCAGTCTGGGCAACTTAGCGAGACCCTGTCTCAAAATAAAAAATGAGAAGGATTGCAGATAGAGCTCCATGGTAGAGTACCCCTGGGTTCAGTCCCCAGGATGGAGGTTGGAGGAATTCATTCTAATTAAAAGGAGGGGGATACAATTAAACAGTTTTTCTTATCCCCAGATGAGTGATGCCATGAGCTGTGGAAGAAAGAGAAGAAAAGAAGGAACAGTGAGTGGAGGTGCCAATAGTTCCCTGAGGAAGCCAATTTCAAGCCATGTGACAGGGGAGGGGCTGAACCTGTTCTTGAGTAGGACCTAGGAGATGCCCTGTGTGTCCTGGTGCCCAGCCGTGTGCAGGAGAGGCAGTGGTATGAGCCATTACGGGAGTGTCTAGGTAAGTGAGAGTTCCCACAGGTCACAGAGCCTCAGAGGGACAGGGAGAGCCCAGGAGCTGCATGGAGATAATACAGAACTCAAACCGCTCCCCAGGTTTCCCACAGCCCCAGCGTGGAAGAGATGACTGAGAAAGAGTCAAGCCAGTAGGGCCCATGAGGTCAAAGGAGAAGTTTGCAGAAGGGACACCGGCACCCAGGGCCAGTGCTGAAAGCCTGCAGGAGACAGAAACTTCATAGCAGACGCTAGAGGTCCTGCATGGTGATAACCGAGGACCAGAAACCCCCACTCCAAGCCCGGCTCACCTCCTGCATCCCCATCCAAATAAAAACTCAACTCCTGCCTTGAAGGAAAAGCTCGGAATTGACTGTGATTATGATTCTGTGTAGTAGAGTGAGAGCTCAAAGTATCAAAAAGGAAAGAAAGGAAATAAGGTCACTTACCGTTCTGTTCGCTATGCATCTGCATGCAGCTGAGTCTGGCTTTGGGCTGTTTCTCTCCTTTTCTAAGATCATGTGTGCTGACCCACCCTAGCATTCTATGACACAGGCTTTTCGTGACAATGGAAAGCATTCTGAGGGATAAAGGAGACTCAGTATGAGAATGAGGGAGAAGGCTGTTTTATCCTTTGTTAAGAGGACTAGGTGGCATATGTTTAAAGCACTAGCTCTAAAACAAGATACAAAGATCATATGTGATACAATTTAGGTCAAAATAATAATGGTGGCCTGAGTGACTTATACATACCACAGACCATATACGAATTTCTCCTGTCAATCAACTATTAACTGTACCAGCCCCACAGACAGGAGCAAGGGCATTCAGGAACCAAAGTAGCTTATTTGAGAACCACATACTCAGTACTCAGTGGACACTCCATTGGGATACAAGCAGCCTGGCTACAAGACATAGGTTCCTGGCCACCCTGTGTGAGGACCTCTGACTCTGGAGTGTGGCAAACACACCCAGCTCGCTCTCGTTCACTCCAGGCCTCCCCTCTGCAAGGGTAGATCCACAAGAACTTGCTCCCATTTGATGACTTTAGAAAGGAAGACCCTGGCTTCAGAAGACTGCTCTGGACAAGTTCCAGATGAATGCTGAGGTTGCTTTTACAAAAAAAAAATGTTTGTGTCACTAGCACAAGTGGTGGTGACTGTTGCAGAAAGCAGAAGGAGGCTCCCTGGAATAGGAAGGGTCAGCCAGAGTCACTCTACCTTCATGGCTTTACTCAGTTGAGAGTGAAAAAGCAAATTATACTTGGCTTAATGGACTATTTCAGTCCCTCTCTGAAGAAGTTATGCCTGAGAAAGTGGGTCAAAGTTAATTCCTTTTAGATCAAGTACAAGAAGGAAGCACAGAACACCTGGTTGGGGTTGGGGGTTTCTCTGCTCTATAATTTAACATTCAGAATGAGTATGAATAATGTGAATAATATGAGCGAATAAAATTAATTAATGGCCCCATTTTCCTTACTAATAAAAGAATATTACATACATAAAGTCTGATGATGGATCTTCCCTGGAGGAGTCCAAGTTACTCGGCCTGAGGCCCAAGTATAAATTGGTTCAGTTTGTCTTGCTGCTACCAAGCACAATGTTCTTACCTGCTGCTGGGCACAGGGGATGGGACCTGACCGGCTTTTGGGTTATTGTTGGACATAAAGTGGTCTGGCTCTGCGTCAAAACAAATTTGGCCCTTCAAAGTCTCTGAGGGTTGGGGCGAGTCCTAGAAACAGTGGCAAGACCATAATAGGTCCTTTATAAGCATTTCTGTACTCAAATGACATTGAACCTGGTGTTCAGCAGCACTGACCTCAGGAGTGCCAGCTCAGAGGCAGCGATGCTGCAGAGAGGCTGAGCTATAAATGGATGCTGTGCAGCTGTGTGGGGAGCTATTTTGGGATCCCAGGGGGTCTCATTTGCACTTCAGGTTAGGAGGCTTCCAAGAGAAGGAGGAACTTTCTGGGGGGAGGGGGATAGACCAGACAACCCTCCTTCCTACCCAGCCCCATCCGACTCTGGCTTCAAAGACTTCACTCCCACAGGATCCTTGAGCCTTGTGGGAATGCAGGAGAAAAACAAAGAGAGAAAAGGGAGCAGGTCATTTCCCAGCCCAGAGTGTTGAGGGAAATTACTTCCTCAGCTACATTCTAGATAAGACTGTGCTGACCTTTTGCAGGATGAGGAGGAGGTGCCAAGGCCTGGGGCTTTTGTTGCCTTTTGCATCCACTTCAGTGGCTTTCAAACCAGAAGAAACCTGGGAGCTGAGGTAAGGAAAGAGGATGTGGGATTCATCTTCACAACTCAGCTTAGCCACTCTAAGGAACATAGGGGCTGAGTCCTGCCTTGGCTCAAGTGCCTCAGGCGTGAGTAGTATGACCTAAGAGCCCCTGAAGATCAGCCCTTCTTTCCCTCTCCTTCTACCTAATCTGAAATCACCTCATTGCTTATGTTAGGTTATACAGATTCCTGTTCTCCTCTCTCATTAGCCCATGCTGAATGGATAAGATTAATGGCCGCCATCTTGAAGACAGACAGAGGATCTAATGGAGCAGCTTGCGTTCCTTAAGCCTGTGTGCTTCAGAGTCATACAGTTAGCTAGGATAGAATGCTGCATGGTTACATCCTAGCAGTGTGACCTTTCCTAAGTCTTTTCAACTTCATGAGGCTCAGGCCCTCACTTATAAAACAGGAATAACTATCATATTTGCCTCATGGAATTGTTGTAAGAGTTAAACGTGTCAAAATACTTGGCACAACACATGTCACCACAAAGGTAATCTGTTTTTGTAATGAATATATTATACCCATTCTTATTAGTGGATGGGGAAAAAGAAGTGATGATGAGAACTTTGAGTTTGGGGACAGCAAAAGGACCCTAGTTCCGACCTACTTTATCACTATTGAAGGACTCTCTTGCCATAGACTGAGTATGCTAACCTAACCCCAGTGTGATGGCATTTGGAGGTAGGCTCTTTGAGGTGATTAGGTCATAAGGATTGCAGCCTCATGAATGGGATTAGTGTCCTTCCTTGTCCCTTTTGTCATTTGAGAACTCAGAGAAGATGGCTATCTTTGAACCAGGAAGCGGGCCCCTGCAGAACAATGAGAAATATTTCTCTGTTGTTATAAGCCACCCAGTCTCTGGTAGTTTATTACACACCCCAAAGGGACTAAGATACCCCACAAGGCAAGAAAAAGAGAAGGAGAGAAAAGACAGAAAGAGGAGACCAAGGATATGGCCAAACCTTCTCTTCTAAGTAGGCTTCAGGCTGGCCCTGTTGGTTGAGCTATGAGAAGCTCCTAGAAATGACAGTCCAGAAAGGAATAAAGACACCTGCCACCTGTGCCCAAGCTATAACTTCTGAACAAACATGTTGGCCCTTCAGAAGAATTATAGCAATGAGGTTCAATGGGGCTATAGAAACAGAGTCTATAGCCTCTCTTTCCTCCTACGGGAAACGAAGTCTCAGAGAGGTAACAAGACTTGCCCAAAGTCATACAGTCAGGACACTGGAGCCAAAACAAAGAATCAGGTCTTTTGAACCTTCCAGTACAAAACTGTAGGAAGCATTGCTCTAAACCCTGACAATACAGTTAGACTGGATTTTTACAAAACACCTTAAGTTTAGCCAGGTGGCATTTTGTTGTTTTTTTGATTCTACCCAATTGAAAGATGTAATATGGATTTGACTTTTCATGGGAAGTCTGTAGTTTGCATATGTAGCACATGATTGCCTAGATTTTATTATTCCCTGAAAAGGAATATCTTGTTGTGAATGGGAAGGGAACACGTGCTCAGGACACCTAAATCTATACAGGAAGCAGCAGATGCAGAAGTTTCCCCAGCAGAAATGCCACATTTTCCCCTTCAAAATTGAATTCTCTCATTAAGTAAACACTTTTTGAATTATTACCATGCACTAGGAAAGCAACAGGGATATTGTCGGTGAACAAAAGAAACAAAATTTCCTCCCCTTATGGAGCATACATCCTAGGGAAGGAGATGCACAGTAAATGATAAGCCCAACAACAAGCAAATTTTATACGATGAGAAGGTGTTCCGTGCAATGGAGAAAACAGAATGGGGTAAAGGCAAATGGGAGTGTCAACGGTTAGGGGTGCCCCTTGAGTGGGTGATGAGGGTAGGACTCATGAAGAGGAGACAATTGAGGAGGATGAACATGTGATTTATTAGCCAAATTGAGAAGTATTTAAGAATACAAGGGAAAGTTCTTAATAATTACACTGAGATATGAGTGCAAACTGGGACTGCCTGACAAGAACATATGGTCACCCTACATATAAGGAAAGACTTGAAACAAGTAAAAAATCAATCCGGAAGGTACCTAAGGGAGTAGTTCAAGCAGGGGAACAGCAAGTTTCAAGGCCCCTGTGGTCAGAGCATACTTCACAAGGCAGAGAGAAATGGTAAGATTTTCCGGTGGCTTCAGGAGAGTAAGCCAGGAGATAATAGAAAGTGAGGTCAGAGGGGCACTGGGGACCCCAGATTATGTAGTCCATGTAAGGACTGTGGCTTTTCTCTGAGAGAAATAAGAAGCCATTGCTGGGACTTGAGCCAAGTAGTAACATGATCTGGTTTATATTTTATCAAGATTCACTTTGACTGCTGTGTTGGAAATAAACAGCAGGGTTGGTGAGCAGGAAATCAAGGACACCACTTATAAGGGAGCAATAGAAGTGGTGAAAAGTCAGATTCAGGATATATTCTCAAAACAGAACCAAGAGGGTTTTGTTGTTGAAATTGCACATGGAGTATGCTTGATGAGCCACTCCGGGGTGAGGTGTGAGTAAGTAGGAAGGTAAAGAGGTATCCTCCTACCTGAGGGGGAGACTGCAGTGGAGAAAGAGCGGGCAGCACTAGTCAGGACCTGGGGAACTTGAGGTTCCTTATGACCCAGAACTGCCAAGCAGGCAGCTGGACAGGCAGGTCTGAGAGTTCAGAGGGGAGACTCACGCTGGAGATTCACAGCTGGGAATCAGTAGCAAGGAGAAAGACGGGACTCCCCAGGTCACCTTGAAGTCATGCAAGCGCTGATTAAATTTGTGTTTCTGGCCAAAATAAATAAAATAAATCCGAACACTCATCCTCCAAGTCCCACTACACATCTTAATTTTTCATGGAGTCTTTTCTAATTACCACAGTCCCTATGGGACCCTCTTAATTTATATAATTGTATGCCTCACTGATTCATTAATAACTCTCTATTGAGTAAATTCTGTGTACATGGCTCAGTGCTGTGTGTTCCGGGGGATATGAAATGAGAACATTTGATTCCTATCCTCCAAAAGTGAGTGTCCAGCTGAGCAAACAACAAACGTGCCCAAGCACAGGTACTCCCAGGTGTTGGCATCAGTTACAGGGAAGAGCCACCTCTGAAGTTGAGTCTTAAATAAGAAAGGCAATTTCTGGGAACATATTTTTGGAAAATCTGAGTGGATGCTCTTCTAAAAGTCACCTGGTTCTAAAAATATGGGTTTCTATGGATCTAGAGAAGTTGAATTTTTTCTTCAGAAGCGGAACGGTGGGGTGGAGTGGGAGGCACATTGGAAGTGGCAGCACAGGTAGAAAAATGTCACATGTGGACAATATCTGCAGGAGAGATGAGGAGTAGGAGGGGATTGGCAGGAGATAAGGTCAAGGGCAGATGTTTCAAGTGAGTCGAATGTAAAGGAGCATCGGAAGCCAGCGTGGGTTTGATGTCAAGGTGATATGGAGTGGTTAGGTGACAGGAGTGAATTGAAAGAAGCAGGTAGGCAAAAATCAAGAGTGAAGGTCTTGTCAATTAGCTGGGCACAGCCATGAAGGCACGACCTAAAGAACTGGTTAAAAACAAAGAATAATTATAGAATGAGGAGACCTTTCAAAGAAAGGACAGTGGTGACAGAGGAGGCTAGGAGCCAAGAAAGGGACGTCAAAATGTCAGGTCTGAGAGGGGAGCCATGGAACAGCTCACTGAAGCAGGCACAGAGCGACTTCGGTGCGGAAAAACTCAGCTAGAATGAGCCAGTTACAATATCAATGGAAAGTCTAAGGGTAGAAGATCAAGGTCAAGGTCCAACATGGAGAAATGGGAGCCAGGAGTCACATTTAAGCCCAAGAGAGTGTAGGTATTTTGTGTTTGGGAATTAGTGAGCTATGCACATCTGCATATTTAATCTCCCCAGCTAGATGCTTGGCATACTTCTTTCTTATATTCTCTCAATCTATTGGGGAGCAGAAGTACAGGGTGGTTATGTACCTAGGGCCTGGTATCAGACTTCCTCCATGAGAGTCCTGGCTCTACCCAGCCCCAGCTCTAGTTCTGTGACACTGGACCAGTTACTTGGTGGCTCTAAGCCTCAGGTTCTTCATCTGTAAAGAGGGGGGAGTTACCTCATAGGAGTTGTGAGGATTGAAACAGATAATAATTTGGCACATGAAAATCATTTGATCATCTTGCCTTTACTTCCCATGGTCACATCTTGATAAATATTCATGGGCAGCAGTGAAACAGGAGCCCATGGAGCTACTCGTTAAAATCATACAATCTCCTAAACTAATTTGCCAAAAGGAAGATCAGGAGAAAGAATGAACGCTTATTAAGCACTTGCCATATGCAGATAGTCCGCTAAGTGCTCAGTTTACTCACAAAAGCCCTGCAAGGTCCTTATGACAGGAATGTGTAGACTATGAAATAAGGGCTAAGAAAAGTTACTGAGCTTGTATCAGGTCAAATGGTTAAAGGGACGTGTTTTTTAAAAATTCCAAAAGAATATATTCCAAATGTTACTTCACGTCGCCTTTTATTATTTTAAAATTTCAACAAATACCTATTATTCCTGTAATCAGAAAAAAAAAAATGTCCATCTTGTGTACCGGAGGGGAGGCGGGGAAGAAAGGCAGTCCTGGATGGGTTATGGAGAAATGAAGAGCCCTGGGGCTTCCTTGTAGCGCAGCCAGTTCCTGCTGCAATGTGTCCCTGAGCCACTAGGAGAAGGATGAACTGTGCACAGCACCGTGAACTTAAGAAATCAACAGGGAAAAGGCAAGAAAGGAAGATGGGTAAGCGTGTAATGTATTTGAAAGAGATTTCCATCTAAGATTGTTAAAATAATAGAAAACTTTTCATGCTTAAAGGGATAAACTTCCTTAATCTGACACATACTCTTAATCCCTAAATGAAATGTCTCTGTTCTTGGAAAATGGACACAACTTCCTTATATATTGACCCCTAAGGCCCTGGACAAGGCGCAATGGTGATTAATTCTGTAACACTGATGTATTTTAAAAAAAAATAAAAACACAGAGGATTCCAGAATCTAGATTAACTCCAAGGTCAAAATTTTCTTTTTATTACATCAAATAATAACCCTCTGAGGGTGGAGAGGCATACTAAGGAAAATCCATTGTTGAGGGGGGAAAATCACCTCTACATAGAGTGGTTTCAATTTTGGAATCCAGAGCTTGAAAGACATGATTCCATAGCCTCCTGAACTTTAGAGTTTCTCCTGAGAAATCTGTTGTTTTTCTGATAGGTTTGTCTCTAGAAGTGATATAGTACTTTTTTCTTGCAGCTTTTAATTTTTTTTATTTTATTTTATTTTGTTACCAGGGATTTAACCCTTTCTCCCCAGCTCTTTATCATTTTTTATTTTGAGACAGAGTCTCACTAACTTGCTTAGGACCTCACTAAGTTGCTGAGGCTGGCCTCCAACTTGCAATCCTCCTGCCTCAGCCTCCTGAGTTGCTAGAATTACAGACATATACCACCTTTCCTGGCTAAAATTCTTTTTGTTCTGATTTTTTTGTCAATTTAACTATAATATGTTATAGAGAAGTTCTTTCCTAAGTCCTGTCTGTTTGGAAAATATTCCAGATATCTCCAGTATACCTCTATGTTTATCTCATTCCCAAGAGTAGGGAAATTTTCCACTCTTTTTTTTTTTCACTGAATAAGTTTTCTTTCTTTCTTTCTTTCTTTTTTCATTTTGTACCAGGGATTGAACCCAGGGGTGCTTAACCACAGAGCCACATCCCCAGCCCTTTTTACTTTTTATAGTAAGGCAGGGTCTCACTAAGTTGGTTAGGGCTTCTCTTAATTGCTGAGGCTGGCCTTGAGCTTGCAATCCTCCTGCCTCAGCCTCCTGAGTCACTGGGATTATAGGCATGCACCACTGTGCCTGGTCTGAAGAATTCTTTTTATTTCTAAAGCATTTCATCAGTCTATATCATGTTTATATATTTCGAGTCTGATATAATCACAGATATGTCAGACATGTTTAAGGAAGCTACTTCATTTTTAAAATAATTTTCAGATGACTGTGACATACTTCTAAGAATGCTACTGAAGGGAATTCTTTGACAGGCAAATTGGGAATTCTTTGCCCAGATTCCAGGGGGAAACAGGGTGGTCTTTTGGAAAATAAGAGAAAGTGGCTTAAAGAAAAATGTAATGAGCAAAAAAGTAAATAAAGGAAAAGGTATTTCTTTTTTTTTTTTTTTGCAGTACTGGGGATCGAACTCAGGGCCTTGTGCTTGTGAGGCAAGCACTCTACCAGCTGAGCTATCTCCGCAGCCCTGGGGAAAGGTATTTCTAAGAAAGTTTATGCTTTGTGTATTCTAAAGAATTTATGCTTTCTAAAGAATTTTGATTCTGGCAGGTACATGAAAATGTAATTCAAGACGGTTGACAATTAATTACTGAACACCTATTGCTTTGGGCATAGGAAAATGAAGGAAACTGACACTCTTGTCAAGGAGGTTATAACTGATTATAATACGGTGTGATAATTCTATTTACACACACATAAACATTCACACACAAAGTACAAGGGGATGAAAGAATTAGCCCAATCATTCTTCAGTGGGCTTAAAGGATGTAGGAGGCCAAAGAAAACTACCAAGCTATGTCTTTGAAGATTTCTAGCATATCCATGACCAGTTTAGCATTCATCTTCATCTTGCTGCCCATGGTCCTCTTGAGAGTCAAGAAATGAGTTCTGCTATTCCTAACTTTAAGAATCCTGCTTGCTATTCTTAGCTTCCAATCAAAGTCTGGTGGGAAAACAGTGGAAATTCTGAACCTTAAGAACAGATTGAGCAAATAATAAAGAAACAACAGATTGAAGTATTTTCTCAAAAGTTGGACAAAGTTTTAAATTTTCAATATACAAAAAGAGGCAGTACAATAAACAGCTTCTTCTCTCCAAGAGGAAGTTGGTGTTGCTTGGTAGAGACAGAATGGAATGATATCACAAATTCCACAACCCATTCCACGTTAACTTCTACTCCTTCCAAAGGATCATTGTCATATTGTCATCCTATCAATAGTAGAATCTCAGTCTGGGGAGAGAGCTCAGTTGGTCGAGTGCTTGCCTTGCACAAGGCCCTGGGTTCAATCCCCAGCACCGCAAAAAAAAAAAAAAAAAAAAAAAAAAAAGTAGGATCCTCTAAGAAATAGGGAATGTAGGGGATGGAGAAGATGAGGTTCATCTCTACATACTTTTTGGGGGTCAGTATTAGGGGCTGAATGTAGGTCCACACACATCTTATCAGGCACTTTATCACTGAGCTGCATCCCCAGTCACCTCATCTCTGCACATTTAATCCCTGCATCTACCTTCTCACCTGGAGGTCCACCACACCCAACGGTGGTTGGCAAAGTCAAGAAACTTGGGGCTGGGGTTGTGCCTCAGTGGTAGAGCACTTGCCTTGTATGTGTGAGGCACTGGGTTCAAATCTCAGCACCACATAAAAATAAATTTAAAAAATACACGAAATTGAGTTATTTACCAAAAAAGAAAGAAAGAAAGAAAGAAAGAAAGAAAGAAAGAAAGAAAGAAAGAAAGAAAGAAAGAAAGAAAGAAACTTGATGTTATAACTGACTGACTGACAACTTCCCAGCTCACCTATAATCCAACCTGGGTCCACATGCCCCAACACTGAAAATTTGATTACTCTTAAGTTCGCTGTGTTAGTCCTAAAGACCCAGATCACATTGTCTGAGGTGACTAACCAAGCTTACTAACCTGATGACAATGATCCAAATGATGAGGGTTATAGTTTATTGTCCTTGAAGATTCCGGCAAGTTCACCAACCTCCCAGGGTCTGCAACTCTGACCAATGGGTTTTTCTTTGCCTCTTTTGCATACTGCATACTGCAGATTCTCAGGTCCCTGGGTGGAAACACTTCCATACTTTCCCAGTGAACAGATCACTGATTGACCTCATGCTTTCTTCCTCCTGGTCTCTCCACCTCATGTGCTGCTCTCCTTATTTGACCAGAGAGATTAAAAACAAAAAACAAAACCTTAGGAAGCTTGACCTGTTTTGGCTACCAACTTCTCCTCTGCTTCTAATAAAGGGATGATGTGTTTCCTTATCAGCTCCTCATGTGTGGCTTAACTAAAGGACAGTCGTCTATTGTCTGTAGGTGTCTGATAAATCGGGCCTCTTCGTTGGGCTATGGCACAAAACCAACTGCTTCAAGGGCAGATTCCACCAGAATGCTGGGCACAAAACATCATTGCATAACTGCATCCACTCTCCTTGGTGTTCCTGGAAACAGTCTCTTCAGAGTTTACCTTTGCACTCATGAATGTCTTCTTCTCATTCCTTTCAGATTATCAATTTTCAAGGCACCATCCACATTTTACCTCCCCAGACACCTTTTCTGTACATGGATCTCATGAAGAGCAAACTATTAACCTGGTAGCTTCCAAGAGAACTTCCCAGTCCTCAAACACACATAAACATGAAACCAGGATGAGAGTAATTTGGGAGTCAAATGGCAGCCAGTTGTCAACCAGAAAATCTCTTCAAGACCAGGTGGTCATACTGGGTCTCAGAGAAAGAGCCCAAGGATGAGAAATGAAATGGTAAGAACAAAATAGAGTAGTCAGAACCAAAGCAAAAATTCACACTAGGAATTAGGAGCTCATGAGAATCACAGAGAGCTATAATATAGGGAGTAATTAGAGGCTGGAGAACATTATAGGACACAGACCCTGGTTTCAGGAAGCATAAATGATGAATCAAAGAACAATATAAAAGTTCAGAGACCAGCCAGAGTGATAGAGAGTGGACTCTGGGTACAGATCCTGACACCATTGTTACTGCCTTACTTAGATCTTACCACAGCTTCCCCAAAACAGAGACAACAATACAACCTACCTCCCTGGTTGTTGTGAGTATTCATGAGGTAATGGGTAAAAGGCACTTTTCTCCATGCGCAGAGTAAGCGTTCAGTCAATGTGAATTATTGCTATATTTATAGCTCATGGTCCTGTATTTGGCTTAGACTATGTGTTCAGTAACTCTTCATGGCGGGACACACAGATCCTGGGCCTGGGTGAAAAACGAACACCAAGCACTACTGGAAAGGAAGAATGAGACCTTGTCAGGGGTCTTCTAAATATGGCTTGCTCTGATCTAATTTAATCTGAAAACAAGCATGAGCAAAGCAGGGAATGGAAGTAACTATGGCAAAGGAGAAGGAAATGGGGCAAGAGAGAGTTCAGACAAAACCCACTTGTTTCTAGGTTGCCACAAAGATGGTTTTGGTTTTAGAATATAACAGAGGGGTTTGGGGAGTGGGAGACACAAGGATGGACAAAGTAAATTGGCATCACATAAGGAAAATACTACACAAATAAAAGATAAGAGAGTTTGTCCACCTAATTTTTTTATAATCAAAAATAGTGATTGTCATTCAGGTGAGACTGTGATCTAAAACCAGGATACTTCATCTGCAGTCCACACACTTCTGGGCGATTTATTTAAGGACTTAGTATTAGAGACCATTCCACTGTATGCAAAATTTTGTGTGCTTGTTTGCATGACCTTTCTGTGGGGAGGAGGAGAAAGAAACTGGATTCAGAGCAATTATCAGACTCTCTAAGGGATGTGTGATCCCCCAGATTTTAAGGACCCCTGATTCTCTAAGTGCATATGGACTTTAAAAAGTCAATAAAAGAATCATCCAGAAAATTCACATTTGAAATGAGACCTAGGTACCACTTACCATATTGTGAGTTTCAGCATAAATTCTGCAGCAACAATACATAACTGGAGCTTAATAGTTAAAATGGAAGTTTCTGGAATATTAGTTTTTCCTTCAATATGTGGCTGCCCAACTTACTAGTTGTGGGACCAGGGACAAGTTAATTAAACTCTTTGTATCAGTTAGCCATTGCTACCTGACAAATCATTCCAAAAACAAAGTGACTTAAAATAACAATCCTTTTTCTTCCTCACAAGTCCACAGGTCGGCTGGCAAGACTGGGTTTGATGCTGGTAGCACTGCTTCACAGGTGCTGCATCCTCTCCTTGGGACCACATGAATAGCCCACGTACATTCTTCTCTTAGTGATCACAAGTGAGCTAGCAGAAACATGGCAAGTCTCCTAGACCTGAGCTCCAGACTGAGGCATGGTTACTTTTGCCTCATCCTATTGGCTTAAAGAAGTCACATAGCCAAATGCAGTCTCCAAAGATAAGGAGATAAATGAACGGGGTTCAAGATGTGCTACCCCAAACCATAGCATCTGGACATTTTAAGAAACAGCAAAAGCAGGAAGGCTACTCTCACCTTGAAGCCTTTAAGGAAGGCCCTCCTCCCTTGAAGCACATCAGAAAACCTAGCAAGAATTTGCTGCCCTTTCTCTGAAGCAGGTGATCAGACCCTCATTAGAAAATGCCCTCCCTGCCACTGGAGGAAATAAATATGCTCATCTCCAAAGACCCGGGGCCACAGACAGACTCTGAACCAAGAGTGCTTGCTAAGTTCTCCCTGTGTCTTCATACCATCATACACCATTTATCCAATTACATTTCCCCATTACTGTGCACTCCTCATCAAAATTAGCATAAAATACACCAATCTGTTGTAGGAGGTTGTTCATTCCTTATGAAGGCTTATCTGACATTTAAAACTTGTGTTCAATAAATAATATCTCATTGTTACTAACAGTCCTTCCTATTGGTGCATTCTGTACTCCAGCCAGGCTTGGCTGCTGCTTCTCCTTGCCCAGGTTCACTCTGCTACTGTCTGCAGAGTTATTTCTTACTGTGTTTGAAACTGCTCAACTCCCTCATTTTAAATAGCATCTGGTTCAACACCAATAATGGGACCAAGCAGCATCATGTGCCTCCTGCTGTGATGTGCTGACAGGGCACAACATCACTTCTGGGATATTCCTGCCAAAATTATATAACTTAAATTTAATCGTGAAGAAATGCCAGTGAAAACCAATTGAAGGACATTCTGCAAAATAACTGTACTCTTCAAGGATGTCAGTCATAACAGACAAAAACATGGACTGAAATTTCAATCAAAGGCATGGTCCTCAGGCCCAATCTGGACTGCCTTTTGTAAATAAAGTTATATTGGAACACAGCCATGTCTATTCATTTTATTGTCTATAGCTGCTTTTGATATGAAAAAGGCAGAACTGAATAATTCTGATGGAGACTGTCTGGTCTTCCTACTGAAAATATTTACAATCTGACCCCTTTACAAAAAAAAAAAAAAAAAAAAAAAAAAATATATATATATATATATATATATATATATATATAGTCTGCTTGTGGATTGGCTAAAATTTTGCTACAATGCCTAATTTTATAATTGAACTAAGGTTAAATATGGACTCTATGAAGCATCCTATATGTCACAACAGAACATTGACCCTGGCCGCTGTAATTCCCAGGCACTTCTGTTCTAACAGTTTCACACTTTCTGTCCTGTAGACCATGAATCAACCATACCAATTGAGTCAGGAAAGCATGCAAGCCACAGTCCCCACCACCCACTTCCTCCCTGCAGCCTGGGACGCCTTGGGCTTCAGGTGGAAGGAGCTGGAGCAACAGTGGTTGATAGCTATTATTTTCTTCTCTGCAGGGTCTCAATGGGCCAGAATTTCATGCTAAGGTGTCAACTTTTTTTTTCTTATTTTTTTATTCCTATACCTTGAGATGTGCTTGTACAGAGCATAAAAAACGGATTTGTTACTCCAGAATCACACTTCACCCAGAATCATCCTTCCTTTGACTGAATTGTGTAGGTCTGACCTGAAACCCTAAAAAGGGGATAAGAAAAGCATCTCTCTGGCCCTTCCTCACATATTATCTCATTTTGTCCATTCAGCAACCCAGGGAGGGCAATGGGACAATATTGTTATTTCTATTTAATAGGACAGATACTGAGGTTTGGAGAAATTAGATCAGTAAGCTAGTAGTTACCACTAACTCAGGTCGCATGATTAGGATAGTAGCAACAGAAGAGGCAGAACGGAGAATGAGAAACTGAAAATCCTGATATTAATCCCAGCATCTCCAGTGAATTCCAGTTCCAAGGGTATGGAAGCTTGGGTATTCACTGGCTGAGAACCTCAGTTTCCTCATCTGCAAAGCCCAGGGTAATAAAATCTACTTCCTGGATTGGTGGAGAGGCAAAAGTGGAAGAGCACATGAGCACCTCCTCCATCTGGGACCTGCTAGATAAACACATCCTTACTTCCCTGCCTTCCTGAGTCTTAGGTGCCAGCCTCACACTCTGGATAGGAATTAAAATCAGCACCCGGGGAGGACTGACCTGTGCCAGCTGGTGCTAGCTCACGCCATCCTTCCCATGCTAAGTACTGAGTTTACAAAAGGAATCATGGGAGGTTTTGCTGCCAAATAAAAGGCAGCCCTCATGAGACTGTATTTGCTAAGCATAGCTTGTGAAATAGGTGCTAGTAACCCTGGGGCCGCCTGCTTAGGTCGTTATGATTTTTTTTAGGACAGTCATGGGTATTTTATTCACATTCTCTTCCACACTCTAAATCTTCCTGAAGCTAAAGTTTCAATAACTTGGATCCAAATAGAGATATAAAGACCTAATGAAGAGGTTAAAATCAGACTCCATTTTTAAGAATGACCACAGGCAGAGACTGAATTTTTTTTTATTGTTAGACTCATAAACCATAAACTATAAAGACTTCATAAACGTGGCTCTTTACACATTTATGAAATTACAATGCCCATTCAGATGTGTGCTTTTACCAGGGGAAGCTGAGGAAGAATCCTGCAGACCAGGCTTGGGCCAGTGAGCTGCTTGGACAGAGCCCTCATTCCCCATTCATACATAAGAGGTGAACTAACTCACAGGGCCCTAAATCAAGACATGCCATGAGAAGTACTTGCTGCTGGTGGCAGGTGGCAGGGCAAGTGCTGCAGTGGTACCAGAGCTCAGGCTGAGATGCTCTTTGAGCCACCGGATTCTACTTACCCAGTCAAACATGCCCCTCAGAGTTCTAGAATGTTCTGTTAGCCATAGTCCAACAGAGAACTATGGCCACCCAAGGGACAAGCAGGCTGGACTCCTTGCCCAGTCAGTCTGTTTATCAGAGATGTGGCCCAACGTTACAGAGGACAACATTTTGGGGTGTCAAGCAGAGACTTTCTTCAGAAGGCTGCTGCCCTCACACCAAAAGGACAAAGTCTCACCCTGCTGGGTCACACAGGCCATTTTTGAAGGTTTCTGGGGACAGAACTGAAGTTAGTGGGACGGAAGTGACCTAGACAGTGTGTCTCTCAAGCTGACAGGGAAGTGCCTTATGCCTGCTTTGGTTTCCCTTCTGGCCACCTCTCTCTTCCCTGCAGCTCCCTGGTAATTTTCTAGAGACTAGAGATGGAGCTGGGGGATACTGGGACAAGGATGTGACTCATCTGTTGCATATGGAGCACATCTGGAGACAGGGAAAAGCCTCCTGCTTCACTGCAGATCCCCCCACTAGAGCTCGGGGGCAAAGTGAGCCCCTGAGGGGACCCACGCTTATAATTCCCCTCCCTCATTTGTGAGGAGACAGGCCAGGAGGTTGATGGGATGCTGCGATCATGCAATTGCTTTCTTTAAATTTTAATTGTACAAATGTATAGGGTCCAGTGTCATAATTCAGTACATCTACACAGCATGTGATCACGCTGGAGTAGTTAACATTTCCCTTTGCTGAAACATTTTCTAAAAAAAATTTTAACAAACATAATAATATTGTACCAATTTATGTGGTACAATGTGACATTTTAATACATATATGTAATATATACCAGCCAAATCAGGGTAATTAGCATTCCCATCACCTTAGCAATATGCCTTTGAGCTCCTCTCTTCTAGTCACTCATAAAACACATAACAGGTTATTATGGAAAATAGTCACCACACTCTACTGCAGAACACCTGGACTTACTATTTCTAAGTACCTGTTTCCAGCCTCCCTCTACCCACCCACCCCCACTGCAGACAGACAGTTGTGAGGCAGAAAAGAGGGGCTTCACACCTTCCTAGCAGCTGGGCCCTTCCTAAGGCACTGCGATTCTGGATTGGCCTTCAAATCCCAGAAGGACTTCCAGTCTTTTATTTGGGATAGAAGAAATAGAGACATTTTAAAACATTTTTAAGAATGAAGTTTGTTTCTTTACTTTCTCTTCCTATGGTACCAAAGTCCTCTGAGTTAGAATAAAAAAACAAGGTGTCTCAGAAACACACTTGGTCCTGCCTCCCATGCTGTCAGGCAGGTAAGAGGTGCCCAACCTATTTCAAGAAAAGTCCGAGAGGTTAAGGAACTTGCTGAGGATGGTCCCGTTACAAGTGCCAGGGAAAGAATGAGGTGGGGCTTACCTTCTCCACTCAGAGCTTGTCTTGGTCTCTGTGTGAGGTAGGCAGGCAGCTTCAGAAAGGAAGATTCTCTGAGTCCAAGTTTTTACTGATGATAGAAAAAATAAAATTTAAAAAAAAAAAAAAAAAAGTGGGAGAGAACCCGTGCTGCCCCCACAGTCTTCCTGAGAGTGTTTGAGCTGCAGAGGTGCAGAGTTAAAGCCTGTTCCCCACAGGTCCATCAGGACAAAGCCCTGGATCTGCCCCAGATGCCGTTTCTTACTTGTCCCTGACCTGGGCAGAGCCTGGAGGGCACTGCTTTCCTTGTGCCTAATAAGGGGCCTGGGAGATTCCTCTCTCCATCACTCTGGGGACAGCCATGAATGTTGCTGTCTCTCCAGAGGATATGCAGCTCCATGTAATTACACCTTTTTCAAGCCCTGTAGAAAGGAATTGTTGGAAAGGCCCCATTGATTGTGGGCTTGCGAATCGCTGGGCTCCAACTGGGACAGCTGATAATGATAATGATCTTGCATTTATACAGACCTTTCCATCCAGATGGATCCATAGAGCTCAGCAGAATTTACAACCGATTGTACAAGCGCAGAGCCAAACCCTGCCCTCTGTGAGGTGCTGCCAGCTCCCACAGAGGTCACAGTACTGCTGGGGGTCTCATTCAACATTGTCCCTCCAGCAGGAACACGTTCCGGGTCCATGCACTTGAGCTAGAGGAGGAATTTGCAAATCGCCCCAGCACAAAACAGGCTGTAGGGCAGCTGGAGAGCGGGCGGGGGGAGTTGCACCTGCATGCAGGAAACAGGACTTGTCCCTTTGCTGAGTGCAGAACCCTATCCCCCTGCACCCCAGCATGAGAGGTAAGTGGGTTCCCTTCAAATACACTGCCTCAAGATCAGCATTTCCCAAAATGTATTCCTCAAGATATTCATCCTCCTTGCATGAAACAGAAATAATTTAGGGGTTACAGGAAAACCCCTAATTTAGGAAAAGCAGGGCTGGGTCCCCAAATGGAAGTCAGGAAGCATATTAGCATACTGAAGTCTCAGAGGAGTCCTGAAGTTAAGAATCCTTAACCTAGTATATATCCCAAGCTGATTGGTCCACCGTGCCTGTGCCCGGTTTGCAACTTACTGCTGATCACGCTCGGGCACACACGATTGACCTAATCTGCTGCAGACTCAGACCAGCCTGAAAGAGGTCTTCTGTCTTCACTTTTTCAATCAAAGATGGATATACCCTACTTAGGCCTAAGAAAATGTCAAAGAGCTGCACGCTTGTATACCATTTGATTTACAAACCAAGGGAAAACTGAGAGCCAGAGAGGAATGTCATATGTCAGACTGGCACAGCAACTTGATGACAAAGACAGGACCAGCCCTATCCTGTGGCCCAACATAGACAACAGAGCTCTAAATGTAAAAACCTACTTTTTAAAAACAGAAGTTATAGAGCAAATAAATTCTATATAGTCCCTGCCTTATTTCCTGGGTTCCACTGTGTCTTCTGCTTTCTTTCCAAATAAAAGGTTCTCTGCCTGGTGTGGTGGCACAGGCCTGTAATCCCAGCAACTCAGGAGACTGAGGCAGGAGTATTGCAAGTTCGAGGCCAGGCTTGGCAATTTAGTGAGACTCTGTCTCAAAATAAAAAATAAAAAGGGCTGGGGTTGTAGCTTAATGGTAAAGTGCCCATGGTTCAACCCCCAGTACTTGAAAAATAAATAATAAAAACATAAACATATTAAAAGGTTTTCTGCTTGTGGTAGGATGTTTCATCATTTGGGGCCTTAGGTGTTTGTGGACTGAAATAAGTCTTAACATCCAAGGAAAATTCTGCACATGATTTTGTATATGCATTAATGCATGCACCACTGCCCCATTCCATATACACACAAACAAACTTTCCAGAGATCCTAAGGCAAATAGGAAAAGAATTACTGAACACTATGACCCTAGACCCATGCTGTCCAATACGATGGTTCAGGAGGCTGAGGCAGGAGGATCTTGCGTTCAAAGTCAGCCTCAGCAACTCAGGAAGACCCCATCTCTAGATAAAATATAAAAAAGGGCTGGGAATGTGGCTCAGTGGTTAAGCACCCCTGAATCACATTCAATCCCTGGTACCAAAAAACACAGTGTTTCAACTGCTTTGTCACATTCAGGTTCCCAGTAGCCACATGTGGCTGCCATATTGGATACTATGAATCAGAACATTTCCATGATCACAGTCAGTTCTGTTGGACAGCATTGCTGTGGACTCTACACAGACATTTTATCCACAACACTGGGCCCAGGGCTCCTTACCGCATTGTCTTCAAGGCAATCTATAATCCTAATTTTCATCAAAGAGCAGGAAGCTTTGCTAAATGAGAGCACTTGCAGATCATCAAAATGTGACTGTATCTTCTGAATTCTGAAAGGCAGTAATCATAGAATAACCTAAAAGCAAACCACTAAGATGCAGATAAAGCAGTAGCAATATTCTTTGTTTACTGCCTGCCCCCAAGTCCTAACTTAAACTACCACCCCACCAAATAGACCACTCTACCTCAAGATGTGAGCAATTCTGCTACATGGTTGTTTTGGGGTCTCCTTAACCTCTTTCACTACATTTACCTTGAGAAATGATCGCTATTTACCTAGTATCAGATTACTTTATCTTTATAGCCCTCTAGATAACTTTTGGATCAGCCAATAAATATGGATGCTTGATTTCTTTTCAATAGCTCTTCAGTAACTCCTTCCTCAGCCCCAAGTTGGCAATATTATTCCCAAAGTCAATACCTTTTCCTTCCTTCCTTCCTTCCTTCCTTCCTTCCTTCCTTCCTTCCTTCCTCCCTCCCTCCCTTCTATAGACTTTATTTTTTTAGAGTAGTTTCAAGTGCACAGCAAAATCAAGGCAGAAATGCACCCCACCATCAATACCCCCACCAGAGTGGTACCTTTGCTTCTCCTGATGAACCTATGCTGACATATCAGCGTCAACCCAACCGTGATATTAGGGTTCACTCCTGGTGTTGCACTTTCTAGGGGTTTGACAAAACGTGGCGACATGTACCCACCATTATAGTATACAAAACAGTGTCCCTGCCCTAAAAATGCTGTACTCCACCTATTTATCCTTCCCTCCACCCAAACCCCAGCCCCCAAACCCCTTTTTCTTTAAGAACTCCATTCACTTCCTGCACATTCCTAAACCCAGCTGCTGCTGCTGTGGTTTCCACCTTCTAACTGCAGCATCTGAAGTCCAAAATCACTGTGGCTTCCCCGCCGCTGCAGAGCGGAGCGGCAGCAGATGCGGGTCTGGGCCCTGAAAGCTGGCTCTGCTCTGGGCTGGGGCTCTGGCTCGTGGGCAGACTCACTGTGCTCCAGAGTCCTCCCCCTTCTCTCATTTGTCACCATGACCTCATCCTCCCCACTGTGCGGCCTCCCAGCCAGACCCCGGCTGCAGGAGCATCACCACTGCCGATTTTGTTCTGGGATTCGGATGTTCATTCTTTTCTCAGGATCCCCCAGGTTGCTCAGACAGAGTGGCTGCCAGTCAGCCCCAAGAGTCCTGGAATTTGGCCTCAAACCAAGTCTGCCTGGGGCCAGGGCTCTGCCTCTCCAGTCCTGGCTGGCAGTCAGAGAAGAAAGACTGAGCTAAGCTCCTTGGCTCAGGGAAGAGAGCTGCAGCCTTGGGTTTTAACTTCTAGCTTTCTTAAAAATTCTGGAGTTGATTTGACATTCCTCAGGTGGCAAAGGATACATGCTATTTCCCTTGAAGCAAAAGCATGGTTTTCTCTGAGCTTCATCATCCAGGGCGAGCCCAGCTACTAGGGTCCTTTCCCACAGTCCTGCTATGGCAGAGCCTACATTTCTCCACAGTAATAGAACTTTTAGCTGGGCACCCTGGCCAGCCAGAATAACCCAAAATTTTATCATTTTCCTCAGAGTTAGGTGTGACTTAAATTCTGGCAGTCAGTTATGTAAAACCTGGGTATGCACCTTCCAGGAAATAAAGGAACATGAACTTCTCCCCTTTCCTCCTTCCGTCTGGCTAGCATAGGACATGATAGCTGGAGCTAGAGCAGCCCTCTTGGGCCATGAGGTGACCTTGAGAAAGGAACTGTGCATAGTAGATAGTAAGATAGAGCCTGGATCCCTGATACTAGGTAATATAAATGGATCCCCTTTCTAGGCTTTTGTACAAGCAAGAAATAAACTTCTATTGTATTTACACTACTCTGGGGGATCTTCTATCATTTCCGTCATTAGTTAGCCAATATTAATAATAATATTAGTAATAATAGTAATAATTAGTAATAGTAGTAAGACAAGTATCAATAGTAATAATAAAACAAGTGAAACCACAGCTACATACAACCCATACACAACACATTAAATATAAAATGTCATTTAATTCTCATGATAGCCCTATAAGATAGGTGTTATCATCTCCATTTACCAATGAGGACACCATTGAGAAAGCATAAGTAATCTGCTTGAGGTGATTCGATTATGAAAGCTGAGGATAGGGTTCAAATCACTACTCTACAAACAGGAATTAAGAAGGGAAAGAAGCTGCAGGTCAGGCAAGGGGAGAAGGTAACCCCACAACCCTCTCTCCCATCCGTATGATGAAGCCCCCTGGGGTGCCACAGAGGGTATTTTAAAATTTCAGGGGAAACATAACAGTGTTTGACATCCATCAGACAGCACAACCTATAGCTTTAGGTAGCTCATATTCTCAACTTTATTTTATTGTGCTACATTTCCTCAGACGCTAGAACTATGAGAGAAAAGTCGTACTTTTTTTTTGATAAAGATGCTCAAAAGCAAATCTGGAGCCACTGACAACCATTCCTGACAGGGGAAGGAAGATCAAAAAGAGAGGTGAGACACTTTTAATACCATCATTTGAGCACCTGTATGCAGCCATACCTGAAACCTTGCCTTTTTGGCTCCACGTTCCATTTTTGCTGTGAAACCACTTCCAATTGAGTTTCTGTTGCTTGCAACAGAAAGGGTCCTGATTATTAGACAATGAGTGGGGGTTGACAATTGGCCAGTGGGAGACAGCTGAGACAAAAAAAGTCTTGTGTTTGAAGCGCTTCCTTAGAAATTTAAAGAATCCAATCTTATGAGTTCCCATTGGCAGATGAAAACTTTTAAGAATTAGGAGGAAAAATTGGGAGATGAAGTGGTGATGCTATCTACAATATTCCTGAATCATTCCCATCCACTAGAACTTGATGGTTTCTCTGACAGAGACAGAAGGCATACTTCCCATGTAACCTATATAACATCACCCAAGACGTCCTTCGCGCAGTGATTCCTCCATTGTACATTTTAATCCATCTGCTCTATAAGTCAGTTTAAGACTCAAACTGAAGGCAACTGCAGTTATCTCAGTCACATACTATATATATATATATGATGTTGGATTATTTTCTTGTTAAATATTGACTTCCTTATCTATAAAGCGGGAATACAAATTCTTCTTCCAAGGTTGTTTCGGGACTTATTCTGCAAAATGTAGGCAAATGCACCCACCATAGTACCCTGCACATAGATGATACTGTACAATTGTGAGTTCCTTCCCTACTTTGTAGATTTATGTAGGATGATGTTTGATCCCTATGGAGATCAAACCCAAATTGCATTTAATTTACTTAGTGCATCTACTCTTATCAAAGCAAATGAAGACTGCATTTTTTAAATTTTTATGCTTGTATTGCTGAGGATTGAACTCAGGACCTTCAGTAGGCAAGCGCTCTACCACTTAACCACATTCTCAGCCCTTATTTAGAAACAAGTTCTCGCTGAGTTGCTTAGGGTCTCACTAAGTTGCTGAAGCTGACTTTGAACTTGTGATCCTCTTGCCTCAGCCTCCAGAGCCACTAGGATTATAGGCATGTGCCACTGCGCCCTGCTCCTAGGTCACATTTTTGTTTAGATGAGGTCGACAAGATCTAAATGATCTCTCAACTGCAACAACCAGCATCTATCCAACACCTTCCATACGCCATGCGTTATGCCTAACGACATTAGGGGCGGGGCAAACGTGATGCAGCCTTGACCTCAGGAAGTCCCCAGTCCAAGCCTGACTAGGAGGTGTGAGTGGAGAAGGATTTTTACAAGACAAAATGTGCCTGCTTTACAAAGACTTTGACTTTGGGAATTAGAAATCACATGGAGGGTCATTTATTACAAGGACATCTCCTCCCGCATCTGACATTCACAACCTTGATACAACATATCGTGATTGTTCAGCCTGGGCTTGAACACTTCTCCTGATGGGAGACTCACCTCCCCCCCGAGGCTGCCTAGTGTGTTTCTGCACAGCTCCGACCATTAAGAAGTACAGATAGGAAGTTTTCTCTGACCTGAAAGTGTCAGCTATTCTATCAGCTCTCTGCCTGAATCTGACAGAGAACAAAATGGGAATTAGATACGTGTGGTGGTTTCAGCATGAGACAGTTACTCGGTTTAAGGCCAAATACAAAACAGAGAAGAAGGGAGAATGCGTTTGCCAAAGGGAGCCCTCCCCGTGGGCTTTGGCTGGGCCCCAAACTATTTGACAAAGAGCTACAAAGATGGTATGGTCAGAGCACATCAACTCAATGTATGTGTGGCTCCAAGGGTGGAAAAATATTTGGCCTCCATGAAAACCTTTTTATGATCATTAACAGATCCTTTCAAATTAGAGTCTGCTTTTCTTTTCACGTTTTATTTTTAAATTCTCCCACTTTCCCAGACATTGAAAACTTTCATCTTCAACATGATTCCTTCTCTTCAAATTAGTTTCCTCTGCTTAAACTTCCACTGCCTAGTGTAGTAGCCACCAGACTCATTTAAATGAAATTTAAGATTCAGTTTCTCACACAGGCCACATTTCAAGGAGGCACGTGTAGCTAATGGCCACCACGTTGGGCAACACAGATATAGAACTAATCTGTCATCCAAGCGAGTTCTCCCCCGACTCCACCCCAGTACTGGGGATTGAACCCAGGGGTGCTCTACCACTAGCTACATCTCCAATCCTTTTACTTTTATGCTGAGACAAGTTCTCACTCAGTTGTAGAAGATGACCTTGAACTTACAATCCTCCTTCCTTACGCTCCTGTGTCACTAGGATTATAGGCTCAAAGCAAGTTCTATCTGACAGACCTAGTGCACTGTAGAGTGACCGTGGGGCCTTGCATCTGGAGAGGAAAAGTGGATTCTTTCAATCAGACAGTCCCAGAGTCTAATCCCAGCTCCCTACCTTAACAACTGTGTGACTTTGGACAGGCCACTGGACCTCCCTGAGTTCCACTTCCAGTCCTCCTCCCATCAGATATGGCTTGAGATGCCCCATCCACAGGGACAGTCTGCCCCTCTCATCACACCGCTGGCAACGTGCTGCTTGGGATGTGAGTCCCTGATGCACATTTCCACCTTTCCCATTAGCCAATGAACTCCCAGAAGCACCGTCATCTCTGCTTCCTCTGCAGGGCATAACACAGTGCTGAACTTGTGGCAGCACTTTGATTGATATTAGATTAAATTAAATCACCTTTTCTAGGATGTAGGCAGAATGCAATAGATGGTTTAAGTAGAATGCAATTCATGGTTTCCTTTAAAACCACTAAGAAAAGCCTAAGCCTTGAACAACTGCACAGTTGATTAATTTAGCACATTAGTGATCAACATAATAAAAGTATAGTAGCGAATGTTTCGTGACTATAATGTGTATCAGACACTATGCTAAGTGTATGTTTAATCTTCTCTGCAGTAAGGTAGATAGTTTGCAGATGATGAAACAGATTCAGAGAGGTTGGGTGATTTCCTTTAGGGCACACAGCCAGATTCAGAGCTGGTGTTGAATCTGGGTTGACTCCAGAAACCACAGGCGAGGCACTCAACTCAATTGCTTTCCGTGGGGCACTAATGGGGTCAGCTCTTTCCTGAGTTAAGTCCCTGAAACTGCAAGTGTAGAGCGATAATTCACCAACAAGAGCACCAAAAACTTGGTGCCAAACTTATGTTTGCACAATCAAATCAACCTCAAGTATCAGGCTTAAAGAGTAAGGATATTCATACCGGGTAGGAATGGGATCTGGGGCTGAGACACAGCTATCCAAAGTATTTTTTCAAAGATCATAAAGAAAACTCAGGTTTTCTTCCCTCAAAATGTGCAAGCGTATTCACTTTGACCCAGCAATTTCTCTTAGAGAATTTATTCTAGTAGATTAGTTGGAAATGTGATGCAACACAATTTAGCTACAAGGACATTCATCATAGCATTATTTGGGAAGAGGGGGAAGAAGCAACTCAAAGTCCATCAACTGGAGATTGATTAAATACACTTACTATGTTTCAACCATAATTGCAAAACCACACACATTCAAAATATTATGTTAGAGAAACAAATAAAATGCCATTGAAATATTTTTGAGCCACGTTAAAGAAAGAATAAAAGTAAGTTATAGAGCAGTTCACATCTAATGCCCATATTTTTGCTAAATAGTGGTAGAGAGCCCTCTCTAGATGGAAAAACACCAAGTGTGGACTCTGGGTAGCAAGATTCAGATGATGTTGCCCTTCCTCGATGTATTTTATATTCCGAGTTCTTCCATTTGATTTCTTCTAGACCTGGGCATTCACATCAGACACAGTGACCCATGTCTGTAATCCCAACGTGGGAGGTTGAGGCAGGAGGATGACAAGTTGGAGGCCAGCTTCAGCAGTTTAATGAGACCCTGACACAAAATACAATTAAAAAGAGCTGGATTGGTAGAGCAATTACCTAGCATATGTGAGGCCCTGGGTTCAAATCCCTAGTACTGTCCAAAAAAAAATTTTTTTTTTTTTTTTTTTGACATTTGCTATTTCAAAATCATTCTGAGGCGCCATCTCCACCCGTCCCTCCCGCCCTAGGTCATCTCCTGGAGAGAGGCGGCCTCCCTGGAGGAGTCAGGCTCTGGGGTCCCGCTCACACTGGTGTACACAACATTTTCCCATTCCCGGGCTAACAATTGGCCTGTGGTTTTTATGGGCAAGGCTATTTATTTTCCAATCAGAGGCATTGAGTTAGGACTTCTGGGGGTAAACTGGTAGCTCTGGGCAGCTTTGAAGCGTCACAAGTGGGAGGTTTTGTCTCCTGAAGATTTAGGAGGGCAGGCTCTCCGGACTGTTTTATTGGCTTCTTTTACATATGTATAGCCCAGAGCAGGGGTGGGGGCACTGCGAGATGGGGACAGACCTCCCCAAAGGCAAAGAACATCCGAAACCAAGGGGAACGTTAAAAACTCCTCAAACACTGGCCCCTTGCCCTCGACCTAAACCACAGCACAGACCCCTTCTTTAATTCCATATTTTTTCCTGATGGAAGTAGAGATGGGAAACGTGGACTTCGGAGTCAGACATGGGCTGGAGGCATAGACAAGCTACGTCACTTCCCTTCACTACCACATAGATTCCTTATCTCCAAAAGGCACCATAATAGTTACTACCTCATGTTACAGATTGTTGTAAACAAGGAAAATGAGAAAGCCCATGAAGTGCTTAGCACGTTGTAAGCGTTCATTCGATGGTAACTTGTTAGTCTCCTTCCCTTTCCTTTCTTCCTCCCTCCTTCCCTTCCTTCCTGTCCTTCCCCCTTGCTTTCAGCCTTCCTCCCAGAGGCTAAGTCTGACCTAACAAATCCTGCAGCTAGAAGAGAGATCCGAGCACCAGTGGGCACCTTCTCTCCATCCATTCCCTAACCTCCCTCCCCAGAAATTTTGCACCCCACCCCCCCAGTTCCAAACACCCCCCCACTCCCAGCTCTGAATGTCGTTTTCAGTGTGGCCTTCACATTTCCCGTTGACTCAGGCCCTGGTGCAGGGACAAATTGGGCGAGCAGAGTGTAAATGTTACCACTTTGGCTCCTCCTCAAGAGGGGCTGAGCACAGATGTTTGCAGGGGCAAGCGCGGCCCGCTAAGAATGGGGGCATTGTGTGCGGGCTCACACAAAGGCCCAGTGGCCCCACTGGCTGCCAGCCTCCCGAGCATCCCCTCTTTACGCATTGATTTATTAGGCCAGGGATGAATGAAAACGTAATTAATATTACTGAAGCATTAGAGTCTATTTAATTTAAATGCCACTGAATATTTCACTTTCAGCTGGGAGTGACAATGTGCTCAGGCCCGGCTGGTGAAAGCCAGGGCCATCTGTTACCCCGGCGAAGGAGAGAGACAGGGGAGGCCGAGAGTGCGCGGCTTTGTGGACATTCCAAAGGTCCACGATCATCATTCAACTCAAGGGCAGCCAAACCGCATTCCTCCGCACGAGTCCCTAAGCCCCTCGCCCCTTGACCGGGAGGGGGCTTAGAGAACGTGCAGGGGGAGGATGCCGAAGTGGAAGAGTCCAGCGCTGTACCCAGAAAGCCAACCAGGAGGCCAGGAAGCTGCAGTGGCGAAGGGGAAGGAAAAGACGCTAACACGGGCTGACTAGGGAATCGCTGCGGAGGATGAAGGACTGACCTGCGAGAACGGAGTTGGTCCGCGAGGTAGCCACTAGCTCTTCCAATTAAGAAGAAAATGAAATGGAAAGTTCAGTGCCTCAGTACCACTTGCTACATTTCAGACCTTCAGTAGCCACACGTGGCTAGTGACAATTGCATTGTACAGGGTGGAAGATCATTTCCATCATGGCAGAAAGTTCTGGCCACACTGTTCTAGAAGGTACCTGTGTAGTGAGAGGGAGAGTGGTCCAGAAATCTGCCTGAAGAATCCTGATGGGTTTTTTGCAGGGGAGAGGGGAGGGCTCTCTGAACCTCCAAGAATCATCTGGTGGTCAAAAGCAGGTGCTGGGGTAATAGATCATAGTAAACATTAGAGGCCAGTCTTGCTTGACCTTGAACAAGTTATTTAAGCTCTGCATCACTCAGTTTGTCCATCTGTAAAATGGAGATAATAATGGGACCTGACTGTGTTACTGGGGGAAATAATTATAAAGTGCTTCCAATGGTACCTGGCACACAGAAAGTATACTCTAAAAAAGCCATTTTTTTCAAGACCTAAAGGGAAGAAGGGTCTTGAATTAAGGGGGCACTGTTGCCCTGGTGTGTCTGAGCTGAGTGGTCACATGGTTTTTGCATTCAAGAGAATAAATCTTCAGGCGGTCAGCCAGGCCCGATCCAGGTTTCTGGGTTGAGGAGGCTGGAGAGAGGGGTGGGGATCCCAGGGCACTCCTTGCAGCCATGCAGCCACAGCAGGAGCAGGAGCAGCAGGAGGGGGGAGGTTCTGTCCTTAGTGGGACGATAATTAGCCCGGTGGGTTCTCTCATAATTGGGATCATTTGTTCTCCTGGCTTTTTCTCTGACAAACTGATTCCATGCCAGGGGAAAGCTGTGTGACTCACACCTTGCCATGCCAATTAGCTGATAAACATCAAACGTAAACAAAGATGGCCTAATTAAAACTAGTCACTGAACCTCTGTGAGCATCTTGTCAAAATTGCACCAACATTCCGCACCCAGGCTTGTGCTGGGTCTTGGGAGCTAAATGAGGGACTCCGTGGAGAATCCACAGATGTCCCCTCAGGAGGGGCCCCAAGGTGACGGAGGAAGCAGGCAGAAGGCAGAGGAAGGGATTAGCTCAGCCACTTGGACTGGCCCCTCCGGCTATTCCAGCTGCAAACCTCCACACGCACGCGAAGGGTCTCCTGTGTATATGAGGCAGGTTCACTGCTGCCCCTTTGTGCGGAGAAACCATCTCGGGGCTTATTTTTGTTTCCATGTGTGGGTTTCAGTTAGGCTACTTTTTATGCTTTTCAATTTCAGGATTAGGTATCCTGAAATTCTCAAATCTGAAATGAGCCTCTCTGTGATTCCCTTTTCCTCCCGAAATTGGGGAATGAGGATCATCAGTCATGGTAGGAATCAAATGAGCCTTGGTACATGAAAATACTTTGCAAAGATAAAAGTGTGGAGTCCATGTTGAATCACTCTGGCCTGGTATAAAAAGTGACACTTTGAGGGCTGGAGCTGTAGTTCAGGGCTAGAGAGCCTGCTTAGCCTGCAAGAGTTCCTGAGTTCAATCCCTAGCACAGCAAAAAGGAAAAAGAAAAAAAAAAAAAGTGACACTTTTGGACTTGATTGCACCCCAGTCCAAACCTCACCTCTGTCATTTACTGACTATGTGGGTGGCACTTAACTACTCTGAGCCTCAGTTTCCTCATCTGGAAGGATTAAAGGCAGCAAAGCACTTACCATAGGTCATGGTATATAGTAAGTGCCTACCATACCCCAAAAGGGAAGGACTCATTAAACCGCAAAGGGAGGAGGGAGAGAAGGACGACAGTGCTTTCTCATACCCTAGTCCCTTATCTGCTCATATATCCCTCAATCCCCCCTTTGCCTCCTTGTAACTTCTCTGCACTGGAGTGGAGCTCTTTGAGCTATTGGCAGTCTCTCAGACACGCTAGGCAACATCAAGTTGCCATTGTTTTTCATATGCTGTTTGTTCTCTTTACTGTTCCTTCTACCTTCACTTGGTGGAAACTTTCTCAACTCGTAAGCCTTTGCTCAAGACACCAACCATCCTCTCCTCTGCCTCCCATAACCTGGAGACATTACCACTTGGGCTGTTCCTTTGCTGCACACCCTATAAATGTTCAGCCACCATGTAGTAATGCATAAGTGCATGAGTGCATAAATGTTTGAGGTATGTGGCAGGTACTTATACCAGACCCTGCCCTCCAGGGTTCAAAACTGGGTGGAGGAGCCAGGCTTGCAAATTATTCCATGTCTTAGCAAGTTACTGGGAGCTTAGTTGAAAGCATGACTTCCACCATCCCTGCTTCCAGACTGCAATACCTGGAGGCTAGGGACTATGTTCTAGGGATGATCGTTTCCCCATCGCCTACCACAATGCCTAGACAGAACAGGAATTCCGTGCTTTTTTAAAGGAATGAATGGATAGTTGAACAATTGGAAAAGTGCAAGAATAAGTTCAAAAGCAAACCCTTTGGGATTGAACCCAGGATTTGGCACATGCTAAGCAAGTGCTTTACCACTGAACTACATCCCCAGTCCCCTCATTTTGCAGCAGTGGTTTTGTCTGCCATCTGTCCACCTGAGGCACAGTAGTCTTTCCAAACTGATTTCCTATGAACACTCCCAGGACAGGACCCTGCTCATTGTCCCACGCATCTGCTAAGGACCTTCCCTTTTATTTTGGTATAAATCTTCTTATTGCTTTGCTGCCCAAGAACATGTATTACAGAACATTGGGAAAGATAAATAAATAGAAAAGGAAATCACCTGTAGACAGCTCCTTTTGTTCTGTGTCCCTCCAGATCTCTCCTACATTGCTATCTACAAATACAATCATAATTACATGCACCAACTCTGGAGTCAGACTGCCTATTTTTAACTTAATGGCCATGTGACCTTAACTCTTTTTACTACTTTCTTGAATTCCTTCAGATTGAAACCTTCAGTATGTCAAGGTGCCCTGTTTTGGGGTAATAGTGTCTTCAGCTCCATCACATGATTCTTAAACTCTGCTTTGGGTTCTTCATCTATATAAAGTGGAAATGATAGCTATGCCTACTCACTGCTATTTAGTTCAAAGATGAACCACATGAAGTGCTTGGTGCGTGGTAAGAGCACTACCTATTAGCTAGTCTGACTTGGACTCTTAGTTGTGGTGCCCATGCAGCCACCTGAAGCCACCCACAACCAAGAAAAGTGCGAGCGTCTCTGAGATGAGTCACCCCAGATTGTGGCCCTGGATGGGAGGATTATCCCCAGTGCTGGTTTCTGTGTGGGCACGGAGCAGACCTGGGACTGAACTGTGGCTCCGATTCAGGACAAGGCAGTTTCACAGAACCCTCCTAATGTCAACAAAAGGATTAAAGCTGCTCCACAGCCCCAGTGAACTCCCGGATAAATAGAGGGGCAGTTCGCTATCAGAGTCCTTCAGTTGTGTCACCTGAACGCGGAAGTGCCTTCTCCCTGACAGGATGCAGCCCTTGCCACAGTCCTCCTGCCTGCCAGGCAAAGAGCCTTCTTCCGCCTTCAGGCTTTAGAAAGGGGCTTTGTCACCTGCCGGGTCCTCCTAAGGCTGAGAGTTGCTGGACCAGCACATCACCAGGCACTCCAGCACCAAGAACCCGAGGCTGGTTTTGGCAATGACCCTGTTTCCAGAATAATCATTGTGACAGAATTTGGCATAGTGGGAGGATTGGGCTGTGGAGCCAGCCAGGTTGAGGTTTGAGTCCTCACTCTGTCATTCACCAGCTGGGGTACTCAGAGCCTCTGCTTCCCTATTACAGAAAGTGACATGTGACCCTCCTGCTGCATGACTGAATGGTTTTGGATGGTGCTGGACACGCAGTGGGTGTCCGTGGTGTGGAGTTCTGAGAGCAAGCTCTGGTCCTGGCCACCTGCTTCTCTCTGGGCAGTGGACAGTGTTCCTGGGTAGGAAGGCAAGAAGATTCTGGGCAGTGCTAAAGGGACCCTGGCTGAAAGGCAGTCACTTTCCTGTTCCCAGGATTAGGGACACTTCCAGAAAGTGAGCAGAGCTGAATAAGCAAAGGGTGCCTGCTGTCTGTGTTATTTCAAGTGGAGAAATAAGCCTTCTGAGATGGCGCTGAAGAGGGCTGCCTTCATGGTGGCTTGCGAGAAACCGCAGGAATGTGCTCGGCCCAAATTCACCCCACTCCCACCACGAGCCTCATTGTTTGACTGTGGGCTCAGGTCCCTATTCAAATGCAAACACCAGGAGGCGCCTTTGCATTGTGGCCAAGCTCCCTGTGATGGGATTGACAAGCAGCAACCGCCTTGAGAGCCAGAGCTGGTATGGAGGGGTTGGGGGTGGGAGGAGTGGGAGTGGAGGGCCCCTGCCCAAGCCAGGAGGAAACCGGGAGTGACGGAGTCAGGCAGAAAGTGCTCCATTTTGACCAGAATTAACTCTGCCCAGACAAGAGGGTTGCTGCTCCAGGACCCCTTCTCCCAACCAGGCCACATGTGGAGGACTGGCTCTGGGGTGAGTGCCAGGGCAGTACAACCTCTGGGAAAGGAAGTGCCGCATGAAACAGGCAGCCTCTGAGTCATCCTGATCAAGCACCTCAACTTCTCTGAATCTCAGTTTCACCATCTGTAAAATGAGTCAGGAATACCTGCTCCACAGGGTGGTGACAATGGCGTATCATCAGCACTCAGAAAATGTTAGCTCTGGATGTTTTTCCAGCAGAAGTGCGTTCAACTCAGCCCTCCAAAGAAATGACTTTAAGTCTGTGAAAACCCAGCAAGACCAGGCACTGTGATGGTGACACACACCTGTAATCCCAGGTGGTTCGGTGGTAGAGTTGGGGGTGGGGCGGGGGAGTTCAGTCCCAGTCCAGGGGTGGGAGGACACAAAATGGCAAGACCTAATACCCCTGTTTATTTCCCAGAATAGAAAAGGGACATTATAGAAAAACTGGTTAAATGCTTTTAGTAAGTAGTGCGTGGTTATGAAAGATACCAGCGTTAGAGGAAGCTGAGTAGCAGGTTTGTAGGAGCTCTCAGTGTGGAGGTCATATAGACACTGTAAGCATTGCCTGAAATTTGAATTAGTCAAAGTACTGATATTTAATCTGTGTTGTTTATTATGGAAAAATTAGACACGAGCCTAAATGCCAAACAATCAGGAATTTCACAGGGTTAGTGATGGTACACCCATACAAGAGAGAGGCAGTCTTTAAAAGCAATCCTGTGTAATTTGACTTGCAGACATGCACCAGTTAGGATACTTTTGACTATAAGTGACAGAAAATGAAATTCAATACATTTTAGTTGAACAGAAAGTAATTTATTTTCTAAAAATTCCCCCCGAACCTCACACGCAGGAGGGACTATACATAGTTGGAGAGACTGTTCCAGACTATCTCCTATCATCAAGGAAATCTCTTCTCCCTAACCCACCATCAAACTTGCCATCACTTCAGCCAGAATTACATCACATTCTGTCATAACCCTGTCACTGGAAGGGACTGCTATTTTAACTAAAGGGAATTCTGTTTTACCCTAGAGATTGGAGGTAGGGTCTGTCTTCTGGAAACCATTTGTCACTCAAGGGAAGGTGGAGGCCTGGTTTAAAACTGAGCTTCTGTTAGGAAGGAAGAAGGGGACAAGAGCTGCTAAGTAAGAAACCAGCAGTTTGTTGCAACATGGAAAAAATGTCTGTACAATATCAAAGAATACGTTTCAAAAGAGCTCAATACTATGATCTCATTTATGTAAACCTAGTCACACATATGCAAGGAAAATATCTGAAAGGATATCCTTCAAAAGTTAATAGTGGTTGTCTGTAAGCAATGAGATTTCAGGCATATTTTATTGTTTGTACTGTTTAATTATTTGTGTTTAGTTGTTCAATGTGTGTGTTCTGTGTGTGTTGCTCTTAAATAGACTATAATCATTTTCTTTGGGGCATTTCTGTTTTGAGTAGGCAAACTGTGTGGAAAAGTTTAGGAACTGCTATTTCAGATTTTGGTGACTTTTCTAGGAAGTTCAAAATTATTAGGGTGTTTTGTTTTATAACTTTTTGTTTATTTGAATTCCAGTCTTAGAACATGTGCACAAATTCTTTGACACTCCTTCTATTGAAATGTAGAGTCTATGTCACTTCTACTTAAACCTGGATGACTGTATTGAAATATAGAGTCTTATGTCACTTCTACTTAAATCTGGATGACTGTTTTGAACAATAGAGTATGTCAGAAATGACACTGAGTCTGAGGGTGGGTCACAAAAGGTCATCTGCTTCCATCTTTTCCCCTGAAACAGGTGCTTTTTGGAGCCTTGAGTCTACATGTAAGAAATCCGGCTATCTGAGACCATGTTGTGAGGAAGTCCAAGTTACATGGAGAGGCCATGTGTAAGTCACTCCAGTCAACAGTCTGAACTGATCCCAGCCTGGATGCCAGACATGTGAATAAAGAACAATCTCAGATGATATTATGGTTTGGATAGGAAGTGGCACCCAAAAGCTCCTTTGTTAATGCAGGAATAGTCAGAGGTGAAATGACTGAATTATAAGAGCTATAACCTAATCAGTTCATCCAAGTTCGAAGGGACTAGTTGGGGGTAACTGTAGGTAGTTGCGGCATGGCTAGAGGTGGGTCACAGGGCCATGCACAGGAAGGCTCATCATCCCCAGAGCCCCTTCCCCGCTGTCTCTTTTCATGGCTGCCTTGAGCAGAGCAGTATTTCTCTGCTACACCCTTCCACCATGATGCTCTGCTTCACCTCAGGCCCAGAGAAAGAGAATTGACCAACCATAGACTGAACCTCTGAAATCATGAGCCAAAATAAATGTTTCCTCCAAGTTGGTCTTTTCAGGTGTTTTGGTCACAGCAATGAAAATCTAATCAACACAGATTATTTCAATTCCTAGTCATTCCAGTTACCTCCAGTCATTCAAGTCTTTCCAGATGAGAACTCAGCTAAACACAGAGAAAAGTCTTCCCCACTGTGCTTTGTCCATATTCTTACCCCACAGAATCCATAAGCATAGCAAAATGGCTGTCATTTTATACAACTCAATTTGGGGTCATTCAGAATGCTGCAGCTCAGTCTGAAATGGTTTGTCTGTACGTTTGTTTTTAATGCTACAGACCTGTTCTCACAGGGACAGGGTGCAACCCAAGGGTTTGTCCTTGAACATGTCAGAAAAGCTGAAGACCAGAAGATGCAGTGGGTAGGAAGGCATTGGGAGCCACAAACATTTCCCACACTCAGGCTAAAGGGACAAGAGGGACAGAGACGTGAGTCACCAAGGCATGACTCAGATGGGATTAAAGCAAGAAGAGTTAGATTTTGTAGCTAGTGTCACAGGCAACAAGAAGGAAGAAGAGATATCTTGTAAAATGTCCCATAGCATCTCAGAGGCTGGAAGAACCAGACTCGTTGAAGCGGGACTCAGAATACTTACTACCCATTAGCTTGTGACATTGCACAATCCACTCAGCTGCCCTCTGGAACGAAAAGCCCTCCAAGTCTTGTAAGAATTCATGAGATCATGGGTGAAACCCATGGGCTGTGAACAATGCCTGATCCCTCCCTGAAGAACAGATGTGTCTCAAGGACAAGCACTGCATATATCTATCTATATATATATATATTTTTTTTCAGGATTGGACTTAAGAATGAAGATTACAGTCACATTTAAAATTTTTGCTAGTGGTTATTGACTGGGAATGTGGTGAGGATGAGGAAGAAGAGTGTGGAAGGGCAGGAGGTGTTGGGACAACAGCAGCAGGCAGGAACACAGTAGACCAGCATGGAGATTGTCGTGCACTGGTTACAAAGTCCTGCTGTGGAAGCCAAAAGACCTGGGTTCCACCTTGACTTGCACCAAGGTCTGGCTGCCTTGGGAAGTCTCCCCAGACTTTGGTCCTCTGTGAAGAGAGATGGAGGAGCCCACCTGGGGAAGTTGTGTGCACCTTAGGGAACCCTGATCCTGCCCTGGCACACAAAGGTTGATGCCCGCTTCGAGCATCATGCCATTTCAGTGTGCCCATCCCGCATTCCTGCAGACCCATGGGGCTTTGTTCTCAGGAGAGAAGGCCCTGTGTACTGCACTGCATTGACCATTTTCTCATGGATGTCTCTGGGCACCAAACTTCACACTAGACTCACACCACGCTGAAGAGTTCTTCCCCCAAACAGCAAGAAGACACTGACCATCTTCCCTCCTTGTTTCCCCTCCCCAGACCTGGCCACATTTGTTGGACTGATGGCCTCAGTTTCTCCACATGCCAGATGAGCTTCTGTCCTGATGTTCTTGCTCTGGGTCTCACCTGGCACGATCCCCTGAGCCTAGTCCAGTTTCATCCCTACAGGTCCTGTGGAACAAAGAAACCACCAAAAAACTCCTCACTGGTCTCCAGCTCCAGGATTTCACCCCAGTGTCCACCCTTCACAGCAGCCAGAGTGGTTTTCAGTGCTATTTGGTTTTGTTTTAAACACTCAAATTATATTATGGCACTCCTCTCCCAAAACTCTCTACCACAGTCTTCCTTCTTATAATAACCCTAAATTCAGGGTCGGGGTTGTAGATCAGAGGTAGAGCACTTGCCTCACACATGCAAGGCACTGGGTTTGATCCTTGGCACCACATAAACATAAAAATAAAAAAATAAAATAAAGGTATTGTTTCCATCTACAATTTTAAAAAAGGGGTTTGAAGAAAAATAAAGTAACCCTCTTCCTCCTGACCTCAGAGCCCTGTTCATCTGTCATCTACTCTCTGGTCCCCGCTGCACCGTGGTCCCTTCCTTCACCAGTTCCCACCAAACTGGTTATCTACTCTCCATCCTTGAAATAAACCATCTCCCTCCACCTCAGGGTATGTGCCCTGCTCCTGCTCTTGCCAGCTGTCTGCATGCTGCACTCTTTTCTCCTTGCCCCCTGGACCCAGACATCCACCCTTCAGAGAGGGTGGACCACCATCATGGACCACCATCAGCTGCCAGCCTGCCCCAACCCCACTGTACCAATTCCCTCACCGTATCTTATCAGAGTTTCTCCATAGCTCTTGTTGGTATCAAAAAACATGTAACTTATTTATTGATTATATGTGGTCAACAAAACACACCAGTGATTCTATATGATTAATGTTATTAGTTGTCAAATCCAATATTTCCAGACAATATGGGTGCTTCTTGATTTACAATGGGGTTAAGTACTAATAAAACCATTGTTAGTTGAAACTGTAAGTTGGACATGCTTTCCATACACCTAACCTACCAAACGCCACAGCTCAGTGACACAGCACCCTGCAGGGTATAGTTGTGTCCTCTTCATGATCATGCAGCTGACTGGGAGTGGTGGCTCATTACCACTGCCAGGGTCACAGGAGTGTTGTACCATATTGTTAGCCCAGGAAGAGATCAAAATTCAAAACTTGAAGTAAGTTTCTACTGAAAGTATATCACTTTTGCAAAAGTAAAACTATCAAAAGTCAAACCATCATTAAATCAAGGACTGTTGCAATTATTACCTATTCTTAGTAACACTTACGATCTGCTGCCCTCCACCAGAATGGGAGCCCCTTAAGGAAAGGGACTTTTTCTGGGTCACCTCTGTATTCCCAACACAAGACAGGTCCTGTTTTGACTGACTTTCGAAGAGTGCCTACTTGAAGATGCTCCTCCTGACAGTCCCACCTTCTCCATCTTCTGCTTCCTTGGAGTTCCTAAAGGCCTGATTTGGCACCAAGTCCACACTGCCTGTGGGAACATTCTGATATGTCCTCTCTCCTAGGTACATTGTGATTTCTGCATCTTAAATGTCTCTCTGACCCATGCTCTGCCCCCATCCCACATAATCCTAAGTACAGGATTCTTGGGAAAACACTGATATCCCTAAAATATTCTCTGTTTATTTGGTGGGTTGTTGATTGGTTGGTGTTTTTATTTTTAATTTTTTCATGTTGGAAATTGAACCCAGAGCCTCAGACATGCTAAGCACCTGCTCTACTGAGCTACACCCCCAGATACTGGTTGGCACTTTTATCCCTTCCCCAGTCTCTATGACTCCTTTGGGCTGGAATTTCATCCCTAATTGTTCTCCCCCATCATGATTATACCTGCTTGTTCAAGCCTGGTTGTGATATGAACTTCATTCTCAGAGGCTTCTCTGTGAAAGGACATCCATGAGGATTCACTTATGAAGTGAGTACCCTGATTTCATGTCCAATGTCAACAGAAGCAAATATGTAATTATCCAGCATTATTAACTCTTGTCATTGCCCTGGCTCCGCAGTCAACATTGTGAACTAAAGAAATGAGCATGAAAAGTGGAATGTTAAAATTTCCCCTCTCGTCTCTTAAAATGTTTATTTTTCAATCATGATGCCAAATAGTTTATGTCTTGCTACCTAATTAGTGCATGTATATGGAATTTACAGGCCATCTAGAGTAAAGCTTCATAACTTTCCAAGTATCTATGTCTCATTGAGTGTCCCATCTAATATTTCCAAGTATTCATTTCCTAGGGGCTATTTCTAGATTACTAAACACCACCATCAACAGCATTTCCTTAGCAATTAAAAAGCTCCCTGAGTTAATTCAGTGCAGAATTTCCTAGGAGCCCAGTATCATAGAGGACTCCCTTCATAGACCAGCGGTTCTCAAAGTGTGGCCCAAGGACTGACCCCTTCAGATTAACTTGGAACACTTTCAAATGCTGATTTTCTGACTCTTGCCAAACTCGTTAAGGTGGCATCCCAGAGTGTAGAGGGATCTGCATTTTAACAAGTTTCCCAGGTCCTCCTCCTTCTCGGTGAAAAATCACTTTTCATCCTGTCCTTGACCAGCACCTTTGCCCCTGCTGCTGCTCTGAAACAAGGAAGAGGAAAGTCAGTGGCAAATAAAGACATGACTTCCTACAGAGCACTCTTCAGGTCTGGAGTCCTGGAATTATTGAACACATCTTCCAAAGAATTAATAATAACAACTGTGCCAGTTAGGATGCCAGCTAGGCTGTAACAGTGGCTTAAATAAATAGATCGTCTCTCTCACTTAGCAATCTGGGTGTAAGCGGGCAGGGCTGGTGTGATGTTGAGGATCCTCTATCTTGTTCTACCATACTCAATGCATAGCCTCTATTTTACGTCCTAGCCTGGCTGCCTCAAATCCACCCACCATGTTTGTATTGCAGTCAGTGAAGAGCATGCCCTTCCCTTTAGGGACATGACCCTGAAGTTGTAAACATCACTTCCACTCATAACCATCTCTTCAACTTCTAGCTGCAAGGGATGCTAAACAACATGCATCTTTCTCTCTCTCTCTCTTTCTCTCTCTCTCTCTCCATATCTGTGTTCCAACTAAATTTGAAATTTCTATTACTACCAGAAAGAGAAAAATTATTATTGGATAACAACTAACTCTCATTGCCCTAATGTCTTCAATAAAGTAATCAGATTCATAAAGAGTGAAAGAATGTATGTGTATGCAAACTTGTGTGTTTGTGCATGTGCATCTGTAACACAACCTTCTAAGTGTTCTGATTGATTTAAAGTTTTAAGTACTTTCCTTCAGTCCTAGGGTTGCCAGATAAAATACAAGACATCCATTTATATCTTAATTTCAGGTAAACAGCCATTATTTGTGTTGTAAGTATGTTCCAAATATTCAGAGTTAGCTGGTTGTCATGTATTATCATTTGCTAAATCTTTCAACTCCATGTAGTCAGGGACCAAAAATTGAGATAAGAAAATAAACATGTGTTTTTCATCCCAAAGGGCAGGAAGCAGCTCTTTTTTAGTGGTTTCATGCCAAGAAGCCAATTCATTCCTCTCTTTAATGTTGGGCTTTCTGCAGTGAAATAAATAGTCATTCCCATGGAGAAGAGAGTCAAGAGATGGGAGTGAACCACACTGTGGCAGAAGTGTGGACAGTGTGCAAGCAGGGTGTTAGCCTGGGTGAGCAGGGACACATCAGCAGTTTCTCTGACAGAGAGAGCACCTGTGTCCTGGAGAAGATGCATGTGCGTGGGCAAGCGTGGGAACAGTAGTGAGGTTCTGTAGCAAAGACCAGCTCCTGCAACTTCCTGGTGGTGAACCCCTGGTGAACACAATTTTGGCAGTTTAAGGAGTTTAGAAACTCCCAGAAACACATGGACTTTTACAAGAACAGTCTAGATCAAACTCCAAGTCATACAGTATATTAGCAGGAACAAGACCTGTGCCAACTGCAGTAGTAACCAAGACATCCTGGACCAGTGATGCATCCTGGTCAGTGTAAATACTGACCTTACATCCTCTACCTTCATCTTCCCTTGGGTCAGACCTCAAGCCCTACCATGTTTCCAGTTGTTTCTGACAAGTTCAGGGTGAGTGTTGATGACCCCTTTCCCATGCATCCCCTTTAAATTCTAGAATGTTCTCCAGTCTAGCTGAAGAACTCCAGTTGCAGTAGCCAGTGGTTTTAGTCTCTTGTGGGATTAACCAGATCCCACGTATCAGAAACAAGTTGAGGGGACTTGTGTCCCAGGTTTCCTACCATACTTTGGATTTCTCCTGGAAACCAAGAGCCTCAACATGAATCCCAGCAGAGGGACCAAGACTCAGCAACCTTCCCAAAGGTTAAACTGTGTTCTCTGGAGTCCTCCTGCTCCTGGGGATCCTGCCACCTACAAACAGACATCATAATACAACTGCTTCCTCTGAATTGCATGGTCAACAGGACTCCTCTCCACAACTTGGACCATAATGTTGTGCCTCCCCAAATGGACAGTCATCAAAATCAGGCCTGCGATCACTATACCAATCAATGGTCCTCATTTAACAGGGGCACATCAGAAATATTCATAAGGTTTATTTTTTTCTTTTTTTTTTTTTTTTTTTCTCAAGACTCCATCCCAAACCTACTGGATTCCTTTGTGAGTGATCCAGGGCATGTGGATTTTTTGAGTGTTATACAGATAATTCCTATTGTGCTTTCTAGATGAAAAACCTCTGATCAAGGCACTGAGCCTTAAATTAGGGAAGACTTCCGAAGACAGCTGAGTTACCCAACTCCCAATCACCTTTTCTCCCTTTCCTTTTACCATTTGATATCAGGATGCAAACATACCTTCTGAGACTTTCAGAGTTGTGACAGATGACTCCTGGAGATAATTCATTAGAGAGGGGGATATAGATCAAAATTGAATTTACACCTGTCTACCATGCTATGTGTAAGTTAGCTTTTTATTAAGACCAATTTTTTTTTCCCATGGGGAGAATAACTTGTTCTCAAAAAACTCCAAACATATTGAAGACTTAACTAAAGGAATTTAGATGAAAATTATCGATTGTGGCCACAGTGCTCTGAGCCATCCCATTGATCAGGAACTCAGGGACTCCCCACTGATTCTCTGCTTGACCTACCTGTCCTGAGGCCATCTGGGGAAAGTGGGGCAAAAAAATTAAATGACTAGTGTCATAGAGTAGACATAACACTAGTATACCCACATAAGTTACTTATAGCGCACAGTTGTGACAATCAATCCACTTGGCATAGAAAACAGAAAGGAAACCAACAACTAAATGGGAAAGTTACATTTCCTTCTATTTCTTCCCATCACCCCAATCCTTGCTTAGCATCCCTAACCCAGCAGTGAACTCCTCAGACCCAATCTCATCTCCAATTCACACCCTTCTACTTGGCTCGGTCTCTGGGAGTGCATACTGATGTGCCACCAGCCTGACCATTCAATACGATTCTGTCAGTTCACTGCATGTTTAGTCAGCACTACACCAAGCATCAGATTGAGCTATTTTCTTTGAAATTAACCAGATATTTTTCTGCTGGAGATATTGAATCTACACAGTGCCTGTGGGCATGGCATGACCCTATGCTGTGATGAAAGCAGCCCTTGCTCTGTCTAGTGGTTGTGAAGATTACTTTGCCTCAGTGTCCCTGGGTTCCCCTGTGTGATTGCCATTCAGCCCTGGCTCTTCAAACTCAATTCCTGTTACTGTTGCCAGTTTCCCCACTCCTGCCTTGAAACCTAGAGGATTAGAGGCTTCCCTTCTAGACTCATCCAATCATCTATTTGCCACATCCAGAGTACTCAAAACCCAAAGTTATTGAGATCTAGAACCTGGCAGGGGTGCAGTATAGCTTGCCTTCCTTACCTACAGGTTCTTCATCTACAAGCTCTGCATCCACAGATTCAACCAACTGATGATAAAAAAATATTCAAGAAAAAAATTGTAACTGTACTGAACATGTTTAAATCTTTTTTCTTGTCATTACCTCCCTGAACAAACAGTACAACAGCTATTTACCTCAGAGTAGGTATTCTAAGTAATCTAGAGATGACTTAAAGTAGACAGGAAGACAGATGTACATAGATCATCTGCAAATGCCACATCATTTCATATAAGGGATTTAAGTATCCTCAGATTTTGGTGTCTGCAGGGTTCCTGGGACCAATTCCCTAAGGATGCCAAGGGATGACTGCTTTAATAAGGAGTTTTAGTTGCAGACAACAGAATCCTTGGTAGTTTAAGTACTAGATTTGCTAGAGGATGTTAGGCAGCTTATAGAATTTTCAGATGGGTCAGACTGGGATACTGCACATTCAGGAAAAAAAGGTCTTACCATCTATAGTGCAGGACTGTCCCAGAGGTACCTGCCCTTCTATATCTTATGTTACTGCACCTGTGATTCCAGAGGCTGAACACTAGCAAAGTCACAGTCTATCCCAGAACAACCAAATGGATCTACCATTATGCTTGCCAGGATAATCTCTCCCAAGTGACCTCCTTCTTTGTTTCTCACTTCTACTTCAATGTGTCAGATGAACAGAGCATTTGATGGACCTTGGTCACAAAAGCATACTGCAAGCACTTCTGAGAATGTAGCTTTGTCTTTCCATCCTCTATGGTAGGAAAAAATAAAAGAGAGTTATGGAAGTGAGGGTGTAGAGAGAAGGTCGGGGGAGAACTTTTGGGTGACCAAGCATGAAACCTTGAAGGGAAAGCAGGTGTTTGTACAAAGGATAAGAAAAAGGGAACCCAGGCAAAGAGAAAAAATTGAGATGAGGCATTGGCATGTGAAAGAACAGGCATGTTTGGAGAAAGCTGTGACATTTTTGTGCATAAAGCATTGGTGAATGTGCTGAGGATGGGAGTGTGGAAGGGAGATGGACAAGGGCAAATGAGCCAAGAAAGTAGGCAATGGTCAAACTGGGAAGGGTCTTGTATGCTCTCAGAAGCTTGCCCTGGTCCCAACTAAGTTGAAATTCAGGTGGTTTCTCCAAATCTGAGCAAAGTATACAAACTGCCAATCAGACTGACTTTAATCTTTGCCTTATACAATAGCACCTACTCAGGCTGCTATAACAAAAATACCATAAACTATAGCTTATAAACAGCAGAAATTTATTTCTCACAGGTCCAGAGTCTGGGAATTCCAAGATCAAGATATCAGCAGATTCAAGGTCTGGTGAGAGCCCACAGGTGGCACCTTCTCGCTGTGTCCTCACAAGGTGGAAGAGGCAAGGCAGCTCTCTGTAGAATCTTTTGTAAGGGCACTACTATAATTAATTATGGCTCCACCCTCATTTTCTGATCACCTCCCAAAAGCACCTCCCTCCTGAAACCATCACATCAGGGATTAGATGTCAACATATGAATTTAGGGGAACATAAACATTGAGACGAAATCATGCCCTAACAACATTGTCCCTACTGAATGGTAAACAGAGTAACTTTCAGCAGGGTTGGTGACTTCCACAAGCATTTCCTTTTTACTTTCAGAGCATTCCGTTTGTTCCAGTATTTTTAAATTTAAAGTTCAAATATGACCAAGATGACTTTTCTATTCAATCCCATGTACCTCACCCCAATTTAATAGTACTTTCCCTAACAGGGTTGTGTTGTTACACTCAAAAGGCAGCAGTTCTACAAGGTGAGGTATTGTTACTTCTTGAACAGATGCTTTGGCATGTACTCTCAGTCACAGCATCCCTTCTCAGAGGTCCATGTCTCCTCCGCCTACCAGAGCACCATGCGATTTTGTCTCTGGCCAAAACTGATTTGCCATGGTCAGAGACACCTAACCCAAGCTGAGCAAATTGGATTCTCTGCCCTAGAAATTCAGAATTCACTCCTTCCTCCACTCAACAAATACTGACTTTGAACTAGGAGAACTTAGGAGGTGGGAATCCTGGGTAGTTTCTCCCAATACCCACTCTGCTGGGTTCTGGATTTAGGTAGGCATCCCGCTGCCTTATGCATTCCCTTGCTTTGTGTCTGCTGGGTTAGTGGGTGTCTATTCCTTGCAATAAAACAACCCTTTCTAAGATATTTCACATGGCTATTTGTTGAGGAAATGCCTAGTTCTCATTTTTGGACTTTCAAAGCCACTTCTTCCTAGTGATATACCTGAGAATTCTCTCCCAAGTTTCAACTAGGTAATTTTTTTCCCCCATTGGAATCAAATTTGACCTAAAAAAAATCTTTATTTTTGAAGTTGTATCTGTATCATTCACTTTATGAAAACAGAAAACATCAAGAAATGTGTAAAAAGCCTTCCATGAATCATGGTGATCAACCAAATTTTCAACCCTTTTTTTTCCCCCCCTGTAGGGATTGAATCCAGAGGTGCTCTGCCACTGAACTATATCCCAAGTCCTTTTTTTATTTTAAGGCAGGGTGTCACTAAGGTACCCATGTTGACCTTGAACTTGTGATCCTCCTGCCTCAGCCCAAGTAGCTGGGATTATAGGGGTACACGACCACATGGAACTCATTTTTCATATTAATTACATGATAGTCCTCCATCCTTTACACATACACACACAGAGCCTCTAATAAATATCTCTTGTAAGGAACCAAGATAGGCAAAAAATGCAAGTGATTAAGGCTTGCAGAGTAGACCTGAGTTTAAATACCCTCTCCTTCGATGATCTTGGGAAATTTTTAATCTATGAAGAAAAGACAGTACTATTCCCAAGATTATTTTGAGAATTAAAGTAAATGGTGATGTGTGTAAAGACACAACACACAAATGGTAGTTGCTATACAGGTAGGCACTGTCGGTTGTTAGGAACATTACTCATTAGATACAATGGGTAAGTAGACCAATGTAGTACACATAAGCATAGATGTACACCAGTTTGTAACAACTGCACTGCTTCTCTTGACTCAGGAGAAACTGGAATTGTAGTTTAGGCCAAGAACTGATTCAGACCCATGTGTATACTAATTACAGTTCTCAACAATAAATGGTAATCAAATCCAATGGTGTAACCAGAAGTGTGAATTTCTGCCAACTCAGGATCTAGTGTCACCCTCAACAAGCCCTCCTCATTCTAACCAACAGAAAATTTATTTAGTGTAGTGCTGGAGATTGGGGGTACCAAGAACAAGTCACTGGGAGATTCCATCTGGTGAAGGTTTTTACCTGGATTAGGGACAGCACATTCTCTCTGTGTCCTCACAGGGTGGAAAAGGCCATGCCCCTCTCTGCACCTCTTTCCTGAAGGCACTAATTCCGTTCATGATGATCCAACCTTCATGATCTAATTGCCTCCCAAGGGTTGCACCTCTTAACATCACGTTAATGATTGGCTCTCAACACATAAATGTCAGGAGGACACAAACATTTAGGTCACAGAGGTGGGGAGGAAGGTAAGGTGGTGATTTAATTCTCTGGGACCCAAATGCTGAGCTGTTTCAAAAAGAACTGCTGAGCTTTTCTGTATCCCCATAGTTTTCAAAAATGAAAAGACAGCTTTGGTACTGTGCATAATCATGGCAGGTGCCGCAGAATAGGCAAGCATCCACCAGAGTTATTATGGGTTGCCAAGGGCCAGGTTGACTGGTTTACTGTGCTGACTCTGGAGTTTGACTTCAAGGGTCCAAATTTTGGCTTTGCTACTTGTGACTTTGGTCTAGTTTCTTGTCTTTCCTTAAACATGATTTTCCCTGATTAGGTTTATCCTTGTGTAAATGGCTATAATGATAATATTAATAAATGCTGTAGTCATTTCCTGTGATCACTGTTTTAAAAAAAAATCAAACCTGGTGGCTTAATATGACAGAAATTTATTCTCTCACAACTCTGCAGGTTAGAAGTCCAAAGGCAATTTCATGGGACTGAAATCAAGAAGTAAACAAGGCTTCAGTCCCTCCAGAGGCTCTGGGGAGAATCTGCTCCTTACCTCTTCCCATTTCTGGTCACTATACATTCCTTAGCTTATGGCCTCATTATTCCAATAATTTCTGCCTCCTTGGTCATATCACCTTCCCTTCTGTATACTGAATGTTTTTTACTTCCTTCTTATAAGGATTCATATGATTGTATCTAAGTCCCACCTGTGTAATACAGAATAATTTCCCTATCTTCAAAGATCCTTTTTTTTTTTTTTTTTTTTTTTTTTTGCCTTTAAGGGAAGATTTACAGGTGCCAGTAGATATTTGGATTGTGGAGGTGGGGGTGTCTATTTCCAGCCTCCCACCTCTGCCTTGTGGTCTTATATGAGGATTGAATGAGATATGACAGTAATGCACAATAGCTAGAACTTGCGAAGCTTTCAATAAGCATTGTCTACTGTTACCAGGAAGATCTTGCTAACTGCGAAGTGACCTTGAAAGAACCTAGCCCAAAAGGGGATAAAGGAAGAGAGGAAGGCAACATCCGCCGCCCAGGCAGCGAGCAGAGCTGACAGCCCAGAGCTGGCGCTGCGGGACTCAGGGAGCCTTGCGGGTTCCTCTGGCTGGCGTCTGCAGAGTACAGCAGCGGCTGACCCTCTCGGGTTCCGGGATTTACAGAGACGTGGAGTGATGCTTGTGACTCCGCAGCTCCTCAAAGGCCCTTAGAAACCTGTTTCTCGGCGCAGTCCAGGACCTCCAGCCCCATGGAGCCCCCGATCCCACAGAGCGTCCCTTTGACTCCCAGCTCAGTCATGGTGCAGCCCCTTCTTGATAGCCGAATGCCCCACAGTCGGTTCCAGCACCTGCTCACCATCCTTCCCATTGACTAGATGAAGACCAGCCACGTGGAGAACGACTACATTGACAACCCTGGCCTGGCGCCCTCCACCGGCCCCAAGCGGCCCCGAGCTGGGGCCCCAGAACTGGCCCCAACACCTGCCCGCTGTGACCAGGATGTCACCCATCACTGGATCTCCTTCAGTGGGCACCCCAGCTCTGTCAGCAGCAGTAGCAGCACCTCCTCTGACCAGCGGCTCCTAGACCACATGGCCCCGCCCCCTGTGACTGAGCAGGCCTCGCCCAGGGCAGTGCGCCTCCAGCCCAAGGTGGTCCACTGTAAGCCACTGGACCTCAAGGGCCCAGCAGTCCCACCAGAGCTAGACAAGCACTTCTTTCTGTGCGAGGCCTGTGGGAAGTGTAAGTACAAGGAGTGTGCGTCCCCCCGGACGTTACCCTCCTGCTGGGTCTGCAACCAGGAATGCCTGGTCAACTATGGCACATGTATGTGCCTGGTGAGGGCATCTTCTACCATTGCACCAACGAGGACGATGAGGGCTCCTGCGCCGACCACCCCTGCTCCTGCTCCCGTTCCAACTGCTGCGCCCGCTGGTCCTTCATGGGTGCCCTCTCCGTGGTGCTGCCCTGCCTGCTCTGCTACCTGCCCGCCACTGGCTGCGTGAAGCTGGCCCAGCGTGGCTATGACCTCCTGTGCCGCCCTGGTTGCCGCTGCAAGCATACGAACAGCGTCATCTGCAAGGCAGCCAGCGGGGATGTCAAGATCAGTAGACCCGACAAGCCTTTCTGACACTTCGGGTTGAAGCCCCAGTGCTGCCCCTGGAAACATGGTTCCTCCTGCCAGTCTCCTGAGGCTGACCGTGCTCATCTGTCCTCTCCACCTCCCTAGATTGGGAGGAAGCAAGCAGAGACAACCATCACCCACCCTGTTTCCCAAAAGGATGAAGAGGTACTCTGGTTTTTTTTAGGGTCCTGGAACTTTGTGTCAAGCAGACAGTGACAGGGGCAGTGTGTGGTTGGGGGGGGGGTTGGGATTTTTCTTTTTCAGAAGATGGAACACAGATGTGGACGCATTTCCCAAGTTGCAGCTGCTTGATGGCCTACTGGGTCCTCGCTCCTCCCTCCCTCTCTCCCTTTTCCATTGTCTTTGGCTCTCACAGAAGCTGGCTGCCCGGGAGGAACTGTTAACTGAGGGCCAGGGTACCTTGAAGAAGACCCTTGGAGTCTCAACTTCTCTACCTTCTTCTTCCCCTCCTCCTTCCACACCAGTTGGCCCCCCGCGTCCAGGGGAAGGTGTAGGACACCCTAGCCATCTCTACTGTATATATTTGGCAGTCGCTGAGAACAGAGGACAGCCAGCGAGTTGAAGCCTCATTCCTCTCCTCCTCCTGCTTCCAGAGCCACAGGATGGATTTAGGAGCCACTGAGCAGTGCATTCCTCCCTCCTGGCCACATCACTAACTTGGGCATTCCGCTCATCACACTGTCCACCGGTTCTTACCAAGTCACAGACTTGCCTGATTGCTATGTGTCCTGAGTTCTCTCTACTCAGATGCTTTCCAGAAACTTGATGGGTAGAGGAGGCCAGGGCAGCACATGCAAGACCAAATAATCATTTTGCCAATGAGTCTGAGGCTGTGGTCTCTGGATCCAGTCATGATGTTTTTATAGAATAATTAAACCAAATGCTAATGGTGTTTTAAAAAATAAAAAAGTTTAAAAAAAGGAAGAGAGGAAGAGTGTTAGTGGTGGTAGACCTTTTCCAATTGCATATGAATATTTGTTGCGTTGTGTTGGTGGTCTTAGCATGTGATGTGCTTTTCCAAAAACACCTCTGTAGGTCTTAACTCCTGGGTAATAGGTAAGTTGGGAAACATTGGAAAGAATCCAGAAATAGATGCCAAAGAGTTTACTCTCTGTTCATAATAACCCATATTTGAACATTAATGTATTTATAGAATGGGTACTTTTACTTCAATTGTGAAATAAGTAATCATCAAATTCTGGATGAAAAAAACTTCCATATTCAGAAAGTTTTTAGTTTTTCCTTTTGGTTTTTAATATCTTTCTCTAACATTCAAAATATTGGACATGCTGATCTCAATATGGCATAAAATTGTTATTTGTTGTGTCACTGTTAGCTTCAAAAGAACAGAATAAAAATCAGGATTGACTATTTTAACAGCTTCCCACTTTTCCCATAGGCCTGGCAGGTCAGCCATCAAGACAGGGATTAGACTTAGACTTACAAAGAAATCCTTTCACAGTCATTATTTCATTTAATCTCCTAATAAACCTATGAGAGGTAATGGTATCATGGATGCCACTTTTTATAGCTCTGGAAAATGAGATGAGAAACTTAAGGCTCAGAGAGTGAAATGGAGCTGCCAAAGGCAGTGTTGGTGGAACTGGAGTATTCTGACTCCTAGCGACCACTGATGAAGATGAGAAAATACAGATGGAGAAAGGGGACCCTGAGCAAGGGTAAAACACCATGGAACACTAAGCCTAGAAAGTCCTGAGAAAACATAGGTGAGAGATGTAGAATGAAGGACAACTAAATCCCAAGTCAACCTCCTGTTTCTCCTAATTAAAAAATAGGAAGAATACCGTCAACAAACCAGAAATCTGATGCACATGCACATGTCCAATTGGCTGCTTCCTTGGACTGCCTTCAGTGGATACAGAAAAGGGAGTGCATGACCTTATTCACCTCTTTTCTTTTCTTTTCTTTTCTTTTCTTTTCTTTTCTTTTCTTTTCTTTTCCCCCCCATAAACCACATCCTCTCACCTGGGTAGGTATCTGAGCAGGTGAGAGTTTTCTCCTATGATGTGGGCAATTATTTCCTTATTTCCTCAAAAATATTTCTTTAAGAAAGTTGAAAGTGGAGCACATGCAGGTGAATGGGGAGTTGGGGACCACACTGACCACACTGTTTTAAAATACCTATACTAATACAACTGACAGTTTGTAGAAGAAGTATGCCCTTGTGTGTGACTGAGCTCCCTTTTCATACTGTAATTCCCTCCTCTTCCAGGAGGGTGTCATTTTCCATACTAACTGCATTTCCTGTTTTTCAACTTTTGCAGCATTGCTTGAAGGTTTCCTTTGGTGCAGAAAATGTTACAGTGGCCAGTCTTCGTAATGAGAGGGACATCAGCATTGCTTGGAGAAATGGATGGGCTCATTGAAATGACCTCATGCAGAAGGAGAAAATGGGTATGGACACATTTGGGACTGCAAAGTATTCTCTAAAGCAATGGTACCCAAATATGGCTGTACATCATGATTATCTTTGCAGCTTAAAAACAAACAAAAACAACAACTTGTGGCTGGGCCCCAACCTAGATACCCATTGTTGTTTCTGTGAGTGGGATCCATGAAGCAGATGATCTGTGTGTAGCCAGGTTTGAGGACCCAGGGTTTTGAATAAAGAACTCAAAGAAAAAAAATGATGCCAGGACTTCATTCCATCCTCTGTAGAAAGTTTAAAATATGGACTGTGTTTCCCAACAAATTCTTGAGAAGTCTTCATACTACCTTTATTATTATGGAAAATTGATTGGGGCATTTAAGTTCAAGTTCAAAATGGCTGACCTCACATCCAAGTCTACTTTTCCTCCCTCCCCAAACACCCGACTTCACATGCTCACTTCACATCTTTGCCTGAGTCTTGTCTTTAGATTTCTTACTTTTTGAGTAGAGGTATATACTCTGCCTACTGTGTGACTATGGCAAGCTGTGGAATGTTGAAATTTCTATTGGTAATGAAAAAATGAGAACAAAATCTTCAGAGTCTACAATTTTAAGCTATTACATCATTCCCTAAATCTACTGATTTTAGGTCAATTCTGCTTTAATTCCTAGATCTGTGAGATAAGAAAATATTTATTTTGCATATTCAATGTAAGTGCTGACTCTCACCAGAATAAAAAAAAAAAACTTTTGTTCTATGCCTGCTCATTTTGCTTACTTGCCTCCCCTAACTTCCAGCACATTCCCTACCCTAGGCATCTCCGGTCATCAGGACACTGTTTGAAAATCACCTGATAGAGTAATTCATTTTAAGGTGTGAAAAATTAACAACAGTTTTACATGTTAGTACTTTACAGGAGTCGTCTCAAAATACCAACAAGAAGTAGTATTTATTATAAAACATTAAATGGTGAAATTTGTGTGACAACAAATCCCACCATTATGTATAATTATAATGCACCAATAAAAATATGTAAAAATGGTAGAATTTACCCACTGTGAATTTCAGCAGCACTGTTTCTGAACTTTTATATTATTGATATCGTTTCTGTAGCTAAAGATCTTATTGTGTAGAATCCACTTTCCTTAGAGGATTTATTTTTTCCGCACACTTCTTTGAGGTAGATTCTGTTCACATCTTTTAAGGAAATTGGCTAAGAGAGTGATTGGCCAGAGGTTTGACAGCTGATAAGCAGTAGCCCCAGTCTTCATATACTGCCCCCCAAACACCTTGTTTTATTTTAGGGAGTGTGTACCTCTTGGCACAGATTCAATCAGGAGACAGAGGCACACTAGTAATTTGACAGTGACCATCTAATGTAAAATATATCTATATATTATCTAGTACCAGTGGATTACATACTGAGGGAGTTCAATTGCATATGATTTTTATTGCTTTTTTTGTTTGTTTTTGGTACTAGGGATTAAACCCAGGGGTGCTTTACCATTGAGCAACATCTTATTTTTTATTTTGAGACAGGATCTTGCTAAGTTGCTTAGGGCCTCACTAAGTTGCTGAGGCTGGCTTCAAACTTGTGATCCTCCTGCCTCAGCCTCCTGAGTTGCTAAGATTATAAGCATGCACCACTGCACCTGTCTGTTCATTGCTTTTGAAAAGTTGCTGGAACCTGACCTATCCCAAGCCAGACTGTTAACTCAAGGGCAAGAAAAATGTTTGTGCTTCCCTCATACACCCACCATAATGTCAAGCACAATCAGGCATTCACACTCAAGTTCAAATCTTTGCTCTACTGCTTACTAGTTGGGTAACTTTGAGCAAATCACTTAGCCTCTCTATAAAACAAACATAGTAATGCCTGAATTAAGAAGTTATGGAAAGAATAAAATGGGATAATAAATGAAAATGACTCAGCTAGTTGGTGACCATCACCACCACCACTACTACTACTAGTAGAATTGTTATTACTAAAATTCTTTGAGTTTTCATCTTCTAAATGCTGGCTAGTATCATTGGGACAATATTTTAAAATCAACAAGTCAGTTGATCACAGACTCACGCATGTAATCCCAGTGGCTCTGGAGGCTGAGATGGGAAGATTGCAAGTTCAACTTTGGCCCTAAGCAGCTTAGCAAGACCCTGTCTCAAAATAAAAATAAAAAAGGCTTAGGATATGGCTCAGTTGTAAAGCACCCATGGGCTCAATTCCCCAGTACCCCAAAATAAATAAAATAAAATCAACAAGACATCTTTTCTTTGACCTCATTTGCAGGCAAATCTGTCCTTTGGTCTGCCGTAAGGAATGACCATATGTTACTCAACACTATTTTGAGCATGTGCTTTTTTTTTTTTTTTTATTACAACTGTACTAAATGTTAATGTCAGGTCAACAACATTCACTGTTCCCCATCAAAAATCTCTCAAGCACAAGCCTGAAAAGCTGAAAGTTGGTCTTCTTGAAACCAAGGGTGATATTTCTATGCCTGGTTAACTTTCCTCTAGCTTTCAACATGAGTCAATTGGCTTTAATCACAGGATGTTATTGAAAAAGATTGGGCAGATTATGGGTAGTAATAGAGATAATTGCCAAGGAGAAACAAGGAAAAAAATAAATGAATCTTCCATCTCAGAGAGAAATAAATGGCTTTATTATGGGGTCAGGAGGGATGATCCTAAAATTCCCTGTCCAAGAGAAAATGCATAATGGTAGTTTGGGAGTTGGAGAATTTGGCAGCAACAACATCCATAAATCAAAACGGTTTTTAAGGGACAACCTCAGGGGATTGCACTTCTATAAAAGAAATGAGTTGTTTTTTCTTTATGCTTCTCAAAATGCAGAATCAGAGCTAATTGGAAACACAGCTAGCTCATTGGTCATTATTTGCAAAGGACAAGAAGAAACACACAGCTTCACTATCAAGTGAGCAACAGGTAAAAATCTCTCCAAGTTTCCTGCCTTCCTTCCTTCCTTCCTTCCTTCCTTCCTTCCTTCCTTCCTTCCTTCCTAGCAATGCCAGGGCTAAAACCCAGGGTATCTTTCATGCTGGGCCAGTGCTCTGCCACTGAACCACACCCCCAACCTGTCTATGAGTTTTCTGAAACCCATTTGAAGCAAGTCTCAGGAAGCAGGGGAAAATTTTTTAAGGTAAAATCTTGTTAAATATGATTTTTTTCTTAGATAGTTTTGTAAAATGGAATTTAATGGGGATCTTTACACTTGAACTCCATTTCCCCAGCTTCCAAATGCATCATGGCCAGAAGTATGGAGTCATGCTTACCCTGAATGGTTTCTCAGAACAAACGGTTGATGTGAGTAGTCTCATGCTACGGGCACTGTGTGATTCTGCAGAGTGTCCCAGGACTGCTTGCTAGTGAGGGCTTCCCAGATCAGTTTTGAGTAGAGGGCCTGAGGCTCACATTTTTCTCTTAGGGCTGAAGTACCCAATAAATCCTGATAATAGAGACCCAAAGAGGGCTCAAAGAAAATAATGGGATATTAAAGGATACATTTTCCATTTGCATTGAAATCCTCATGGTCTCATCTATTGACTTATTTAAAAACTATCCAAATTACTCAGCAATATTCAGTGTTGTGTTTTCCTCCAACATCTTTCAATTTTTTGGTAATTGAATGTCCAGTTTGTGCAAGAGGAGAAAGCAAGGACGTAGAAGGGAGATGCTAGTTCCAAATTTGCCCAATCTTGGGGAAAAGAACCTGAGTACCCCGTGAATCCTAACAGAGAGTGCTTAACCCATCTTGGTTTTCCCCTTCCCAGGGAATTTCAGACAGAGGATCAGATGGTCTGGGACTGACCTACAAGGACTTCCCTAGCAATCTCCTAGGGAATGATGACTTCCTAAGGGGAAGGATCTAAAATGAGGTGCAGTGAGCAAATGTTACTAAGATACATAGCATAAAGTGAGATAGTGACTTTCACATGTCAAGCGTGTTATCCAGGTCTCTGGAACTTGTTTAGCTGGTCCCTAATACAGAGTTTTTTTTATTACTGCAGGATGTTCAATGTTTACATTTTTAAAATAAGTCCTGTACCTTGTCAGTATCTCAGCTTCACCTCCAATAAAGGCCTTCAATAAATAAAGCTACTTTGCACACTGGGAAATACTTGGGAGGCCAACATCATACATATTGAATGTTTGGGTATAAAAAACAAAGGGCATTTGATTATATCATAATCTGTCCACAAATTCCTATTCATAATTAGAACTGTATCTGATTGGAATTGGGTAAATATTTTCATTATTTCTACTTACAAGCAAATTCAGACTTTGGGCTTAATTAAACTGAAATAGTGCCTTGTACACTAGTTCTCTGCAATGTTAATTTACTGGACAAGAGGCCATTGATATATATATTTATATAGTAGGATTTTAAAGATAGTAGGATTTTTAAAAATTTCAGCCCAAGTCATAACATTTGGATTTTAAAATCTACTACAAGGATGAGAAAATCCATTTATTGTACTGAACTCTTTGAAAGCAAATGCCTTTTTAGTAACCAAAGAATGTATACCCTTGGAGAATGGAAATTGCAGACCATTTCCTACTCAGGTAATTACATTCTCTGATGGTTTAAATCTCCTCCCAAGCTTCTATGCCCCACACAAAGCTCTCCCAGCTCTGGCTTTGAACCTCTGGGCTCTGGAGTCCACTGGAGAATCATCCCAATTTTCTCTGAGCAGCTCCTTCCCAAATTCTGGGCAGAATTTTTCTTATGATGGGGTTTTGACAATTTATTCATGTGTCTGCTCCCAGAGCTGAAGGCTTCTTCCTGGGGGGGCTCTACCTAAGAGTGTCACGGTTTATTACCTGTCTATCCAAGATTCAAGCCTGGATGACTTTTAATTTTTTGATGCTTAATGTAGAGAAAATAGAATTGCTTTTGATTGATCCTGACAACTTCCACCATGCATGTGCCTCCCGTATTGTGGAACGGGTCAAAGGAGGCTGGCACCACAAAACTACCCAGTGGGGCCAGTGCAGTGGAAAGACTGGGAGAGGGGCCAGGTTTCAGTGTATAGGTACTAGTTATGTGACTACCTGGTTAGCCTTACCCAAGTTCTTTAAAGTCTGAGTCTCAATTTCTACATCTTTCAAAATGAATATGTGCTTCATACACTATTGTTACAAATAAAGCTATGTGATCACTTAGAAAATACAAAACTGTTCCTTGGAAGACTTACATACACTGTGCCTCACACCCGTCAGAACACAACTACATCACAGAGAATGTCATAAACTATAAGGGAGAAGTTTATGTAAATTGTGTCCTCCAAGTGTATCAACCGAGTTATAGTAAAACCTTTAACAAAAAGTTTAAGGTTTTAATAACATGCCAGGCAGCGTTCCTTTCCTCCAGTTTTGGTCTATGTTAAATTGTCAGTAAAGGCCAATCTTGTTTCCTACAGTTGTCTGAGCCTGGAAGCAGCACGGTTCTAGTTTCATTGACAAATAATTCCACTCCTCTATAAATCAACATCGTTTCCTCCTGGCCCCTCCAAGATCCAGCAGCTGTCATAAGGTTGCCAGGTACAATAATGATTCAGGACCCATAGACCACACTGTCTTATTGAACTGCTCCCAAGCTCACTGGCTCCGGGACCAATAAATCATTGCTTTACAAGTCATCTGGAACATGAGGTACAGCAGAGAGTCAAGAGTCAAGGTTCCATGGTATTGTTACTGGGGGAGGGATGTATTTTAATTCTTAAAAAATGTATTAGTTCCAAAAGAACCTTTCTCTTGATCCTTAAATGGCTCCCCATCTATACATTTTCATCCCCCAAGTATTTAATCCTCCTATCTTAGTGTTTAGAAACCTCCAGTTTTTTCTATTTATTTTGAAGCTTTTCCAGAGCCCCTGCCATTTATTAAAATGTAGAACTCGGGTTACTTTCTGATGTGGCTTCTACCTCATTCTATTCTACTTCCCATGGAGATTACACACTCCGCAAAGAGTCGGTCTGTTTTTAGTGTCCCTAACAGATGGAGACAAAGTTATTTTCCACTTTTGCTCCAAGAAACAAGGTAATGCTGTGTTGCCAAGTTTTTGCTTTTTTGCATTGAGCAATTAGAAAAATAGTAATACCAACCTCTCCCTGTGTAGGAGTTCCACCATGAATGAAGCTCCTGTCCTCCTATCTTCTCACTGTCCTGGTCCCTCTTGGGAGAGCTGGTGATGAAATGTGCTTCAGGATGTCAGAGAAAGCATGGGAGAGGGAGGGTAACTTTGTATTTTAAGAGACACATAAGCTTCCAGAAGTTATGAGGTACGCTGATGAAGCTGAAAACACAAAATTCTCTATGTCTTATTAACTTCCACCCTGTATTAAGTCACCCCATTTTGTTGATAGCATCTCTTCTGTTATTTTTAGCTCTGCTGTCTTAATTTTCATAAGAAATATCCGAGTTGAAAAATTAGAAATGTATTACAATGTAAAGATCATGGTTTGAATTCAAAGTTAGGTTTAGAAAAAATCAGAAAAAAAAATCATTTTTATTCCTCTAAGCTGGTTACTCTTTGCCATAGGGAAAAAGTTTTTGTTGCTAAGAAAATCAAACTTTAAATTTTAAAAGAGATTGTGAGCAAGAATTTATATTCTTTGTACAAATAAAAATCCATTAGCATTCTAATAATAATTACTGCAGAGCAGCCCAGACCCACTGATGAATGTTAAGCTAGGTGGGTGAAGTTTTGATACAGGATAGCTGCAGAGCCTCAGAGTGTTTCCCTCCAAACAAATTGCTGTGGTGGTTCTAACATGTGGCTACAAGTTGATTCTCCTTCCTCCGGGAAATGGAACTTAAACCTCTCTCCTTAGTGAGAGGTGAACATAGTGAGTTGATTCTACCAACTAGAGTACAGAAAGGGAAAAGGTGTAACTTTACGTGGCCAAACCTGGTTGACATCACCTTGACCAAGTGGTCAACACTAACATCACTGTAATTAGATATGTCAACAGTGTGTATCCTCTAATTTGATGGGAAGAAATGGGCACATTGTTTCTGTGGTATTCTTCCCCCAGATCCAGAAATCCAGAAATCATGAGAAAACACAGAAAAACCCATTTGGGGGACAGTCTACAGAATAGCTGACTACCACAATACTTCTCAAAATTATCAAGCTCAAAGAGGGAGTGATGGTTGGAAATCATAGAAGACCAAGAAAGCACTACAGTTCAGTGTGACATGATACTATGGATTGAACTCTGACTTAGAAAAAAGACATTAATGGGAAAATAGTAAAATTTGAATAAATGCTGTAGTTAATTTATTAGTAATGTGCCAATGTTCATTTCTTAGATTTGATAAATAGGCTATGATTTTGACAGGTATTATCATTAGAGGAAACTGGATGAAAGTTTTATAAGAACTCTACTCTCTTTGCAACTCTTCTGTAAATCTAAAAATAATTTTGAAAACACTTTTAAAAGAATAACTCACATGCTTATGGTCATGTTTAATGTAAGCAAGGACAAAGCTAACATTTCTTCATTCTTTCTTTCCGTTCATTCCGTATATATTTATAAAGTGCTTATGCTTGGCCAGGTACTGTGCTAAGCACTGTGGAAACAGTGTTGGACGTGACTGAGGATCTCACACTCACAGGTGTAATGGGTGATACAAAAGACAGGTTGGTATAGGGGTATTTATAACCAAACCTGTTCTGGGAGTCAGTGAAGGTTTCTATAAAGTAGTAGATATTTAAACTGAGACCAGAAATGCAGCATTAGATGGGAGCAGGGGCTGTCCTGTGGAGAGGGGATCATTCCAGACAGAAGGAGCAATAAGGAAAGAGGGATCTGGAAGAAAACTAAGAGCTGACTGGGGCTGGAGGGTAGAGAACAGGACCTGACTGAGAAGGCAGGGACTGGGATCAAGCAGGGTCTTATAGGTCAGGGAAAGGATCTGGGATTTCAGACTAAAGTCATGGGAATCCATTGGAGAGTTTTAAGTAAATTATATAATTGTGTTGCAATCTATTTTCCTTGATTTGTGTTTCCTAGCTTCTTAAGTCACTATTGTTCATGTTTGGGTTTGGGTTAAAATTTCTAATTATTAGTGACCTTTCATAGGAAACATAGCATTGATTTTTGACCCTGACCCCATCTCTAACCTTCAATTCCTATTTTAGGAGTGGAGAAGGGAAGAGGCATTTAGCTAATTGCACCAGGACCTGATAACCAAGGAAACAAAGTAACCCCATTATCCATATGAATCATAGTCTCCATTTGAGTCTTTGTTGTTCAAGGGCTCTTTCAGAGGGGGGAGAATGGTAACAGAAGATTTCCCATGGGCACTTATGCTAATAGGGGAGCCTGCTGTTTGTCCCAAAGCAACAAGTTGAGTTGAAATCTCCTTTATTGACTGAGCCCTGTGTGGGTGAGGAGTCTGAACAAATGAAGATATTTACCAACTGGCTCCTCAGCACTTGAACAGCTTTGCCATTTGGAAGTACTCTCCCCACACAGTCAGAATCTTGGGGGGCGGGAAGGCAGGCCTATCTCCCCCTACCCATGCATGTGCCTTAGGAATGATGACTTGGGCTCCGTCATCTTGATCTCCCTACCCAGATTTTTGAATCTTCAGTAGGCGATATGAAGACACAGGGCTATCTAGAACTCTTCCTACAGGAGATGCGATCATGACATCCAGGTTCAGGAACACTGGTGTCAGCAGAGATGTCCAGAAACCAGACAAGTCCTGTGACATAATTTAGGTTACAGTTCTGCTGCTAGCCTCCCTGGGTTCCTCCCCATTTGTTGATCCCAATTCTCTGTGGGCGATCCAACATGTTTCCTGTAAGTTCTGTATTTGCAGATCTTTTTCTGGTATTGGTGAAAAAGAACACTGACAAGTAATAGTAATAGCTCACATTGATACAGAAGTCATTATTTGCCAATCATTGATCTCAATGTTTTGCCATAAACATTGTCTCCTTTAATTCTAGTGAAAAAAAAGAGAGAGAAATTTCTCTGCTGACAGAGAGAAGCCATGTGCCAGAGTAATTTACTTTAATAAGACAAGTCCTGGGCTGGGGATATAGCTCAGTTGGCAAGAGTGCTTGCTTTACATGCACAAAGCCCTGGGTTCAATCCCCAGCACCAAAAAAAAAAAAAGACCTAAAGTATGCCCTTCTTCAGGTCCAGAAATTAGAAACAACAACAACAAAATTCCTTTGTTTTCTCCAACAGTAGTTGGAAGTAACCCACTCAGTGGGGTGGTAGACACCTGTAAATTTTAGCAGTTTGGGAAGCTGAGGCAAGAGGGTCACAAGTTTGAGCCTCTGTCTCCAAATAAAAACTATAAAGGACTAGGATGTAGCTCAATAATAAAGCACCCCTGGGTTCAACCCCCAGTGCAAAAACAAAAGCAAAAACAAAAACAAAATCTTGGAAGCAACCCAAAATGTCTGAGAATGGGGGAGTAAGTAGGCAAATTATAGTAAGATCACGTAAGGGGCTTGTGTGCAGCCACTTCAAATGAAAATCAGCGAGATGGAGATATAAAATGGAAATGCTTGAGACTACAATATGATAAAAACATGAAAGCAAATTGCAAAGAGTAGAAGGATTATGTAAACCTTCAGAGCAGTGTTTGTTAGGGTAAGGGTCATAGGTGGTTTCCCCCTTTCTTTCTGAACTCTCTAATGTGGCTATATTGTATCTGCAATTTTGCAAGAACACACACTTCCCTTCCCTATATGTTTATCCCAGTGTTCCAACATGACTCCTCTCCAAGTGTGGCAAAATCCCTCTAATCTTCCCCTCAGCAAACATGGAGAGTAATGAACACCAGGGCCACATTTAAGTCTATGCGGGCAGAGCAGATTTTGCCTCCAATGTTAAACTGAAGTTTTCAGTACCAAGTCCCAAAGGGGACCAAAATTTGAGCCCCCAAAAGCTTTTATTAGCTAAAACCCTAATCCAGATCATACTCTTGGGAATGTGAGCCACCACTGCCCCGTCCTGATCACTTGCTGCACTCCCGTTTTCTGTTTCACAAGGACCCAAGAGATTTGTTTCAGTCCATGAAATTTTGCAGAAATGAGACATTACTCCTTTAATTCACACTTTTTACCTTCTACATAGAACCTTCTCCAAAGCCTCCTCTACCTGTGACTTGTGTCTACCTTCCCAGCCTTCACTCACGTCTGTCTAATACCCAGCTCTGAAATGTTCCTTCTTTATAAAATCGTCCCCAGTTACCTGAGGAATTTCCCCTAAAATGCCACCAAAAAAAAAAAAAAAAAAAAAAAAAAAGTTGAACTATTAAGTGAAATTTGCCATTTTGTCAGTAAAAATGATCTAATAGGTAGCATATGCCTGTCATCCCAGCAACTCAGGAGGCTGAGACAGGATCCCAAGTTCAAAGTCAGCCTCAGCAACTTAGCAAGACCCTAATCAACTTAGCAAGAACTTGTCTCAAAATAAAAAATGAAAGGAACTGAGGATGTGGTTCAATGGTTAACAACAACAATAAAAAAATTAATATCTATAATTCCATATTATTCAGCCTAATTAATAATAAATTGTAACACAGTGTACAATGTTAAAAGTCCCTGTAGGACATACTTCAAAGCCTTCAAGATTGCTTACTGCTGTCCATCCAAGTCTTCAAGGTCTTGTTCATTTATCCTAACATTGCTTTTGACAGGTGAACCCCACATGTCTAAAGTCTGATATCTTTTTCATATATTCCAGAGATTTATAATTTGTACCTTGCTGAGACATTGCCAGTAAGAAACTTCAAAGACCCTTCCAATCTAGATACTTCTGATTTAACAGATTGATCTTACTAAATAAGAGCTGCTAAATAGTTCTGACTACTGATTATTTTTTAAGATTAAAAGTACATGAGCCCTGTGACCCAGCAATTCCACTTTTTTCTTAAATTTTTTATTTTTCCAATTTGTTGTACATGACAGTAGAATTTATACATTTTTATAATTGGTTCAATGACTGTACCCACACTCATGCAAAATGATGTATGTTTAAGAATAATCCTTGCCACTCTGGTTTGTAATGGCAAAAGACTATTTTTAGTGGACTAAATAAATTTGTCATATCAGAACAGTGGAATAGAGTAATGCATTTATTTCCAAGATACAATATTAAGTGAAAACAGTATTCCAAGATAAAGTATTAAGTGTTATATTATGTTTCCATTTCCATGAGAAGGTAATGGTGTGTGGGGGGAGATGAAAGGGAGTGATGGGGAGGAAAGAACACAATTATTTGAATACCTGGAGTATTTCTAGGTGCAAAACAATGATCATTGCCTCTAGGTGGTACAGAAAAAGGAAGGAGACTATTTTCTTTGGGTGTATTCTTCAAAGTGTATCTCTTAAATATTTAAAATAATAATAACTTTATAAAAACCTAGTTGTTTTCCTTAAATGCATAATATTGAGATTTAAGAGCATAATCCTTTGATCTTGACTGGAGGGTAAGTCCCTGTCATTGATTTCACATAAAGTTCGGATGACTCACACCTTATATTCACCCAGTTCATTCCAAACCTCCTAAGAAGAAGTTGAAGTATTTACACAAAGGACCACACCTTTCCTGACATGGAACTCCTGCATCATGCTAAGGTGTCCTTGGCTTGTTCTTTCAAGGCTTGTGGGAGGGGGGTACTTCAAGAAAACTCCTTGTGTGTGTGTGTGTGTGTGGTGTATACACACATATATGTTTATATTTACTTTTAGAACCCAAAGCCAAGAATATGATTGGTTAAGTTCAATTAAAACAAAACCAAAATTTGAATGTAAATCACTACCAGTATCTGGCCCATAGTAAATATTCATCCAAATTTATACCATATTTATTTGCCTCTATAAAACAAAATTGCTAAGATTCTTAAAAGTAGAGCATTCTTGTTGGTCACATACATCCATATATATATATATGGATGTATGTATTTAGTTGTAGATGGACATGATACCTTTACTTTTTATGTGGTGCTGAGAGTCGAACCCAGTGCCTCCCGTGTGCGAGGCAAGCACTTCACCGCTGAACCCCAGCCCCAGCCCTCCTTATAATCTTGAAAACAGTTTGAGCCCAAATGAATAAACATTTTCTATTCAACTACCAACATTTGTTAAATACTATAAAGTAAGCACATCAAAATCTGGAATAACATTTTTTAAATTCGTTTTATTTTTAGTTCAGTTTCTTGCTAAATCTAGGTCAATCCTTATGCAAAGTACCACATGTTTGATCTTTAGGCAGATTTTAGGTAAGAAGCCTTCAGGGGGACAGGAAGAAGAAACCAAATTATAGTAAAAGAAAATCTGACAAATTATATTTTTGTTTTAGCAGTCATAATGGTGGAACCACCCAAGCTCTCTCTTGAAATAACCCCAGTACTCAGGAGCCTCAGTAATTCACAAAACTTAAGGAGAAGCAATGGAAAAATAAGTGTTATGTTTATATGTTTCCTATTGTTTTTTCTTCTTTCTCTTGCCTTTGGAAAATGCATAAGCAGACAGTATTAGAAAATCTGCAAAGCCTCTGGTTGAGTAACTGTGACCAGATCCTTCTGTGTCCTTGACCAAGAATGCCATCTGTCCCACTTCACCACCTACCCCAAGTTTTCTTCAGTCCAAGCTCTTGGTATCATCATAATATGTGTATCATTTCCCCTTTCAAAGTACATTTTTTACTTTTAAAACAAATCCAGTAATATGATTAGTTAATTTTAGCTAAAATAATAAAAAAGACCTCTCTTCAAGCTGTTCTGAAATATACATAATTGTTAACTATAGTCATCCTACTGTGCAATAAGCACCAAGCCATATTCTTCATTTACTTGACCAACCTTTTCCCTTCTTCCCCTCCTTCCTCCTCTCCCTAATCTTTTTCCCATTTGAGTGATATCATGTGGTATTTGTCTTTCTGTGTCTAGTTTTTTCACTTAACACAGTTTCCTCTGGGTCCATCCATATTGTTGTACATCCATATTGTTTATCCTTTTGTGACTGAATAGTTCTCCATTGTGTGTATGCACCATACTTTCTTTATCTGTTCCTCAGCTGATGGACACTTAGGTTGATTCCAAAGCTTGGCTGTTTGAATAGTGCTGTAATTAACTGGGCAAAACAGATGTTTCTTCAGCATACTTATTTCATTTTCTTTGATGATATACCCAGTAGTGGGATTGCTGGATCATACTGTAATTCTACTTTTAGTTTTTTCAGGAACTTCTATGCGTTTTCCACAATAGCTATACTGACTCATATTTCCACCAATGTGAGGGAACTCCCATTCCCTTTTCTCCACAGCTTCACCTGCACTTGTTATTTCCTCTTTTATTAACAATAGTCATTCTAACTAAATGAGATAATATCTCATTGTGATTTTGATTTGCATTCCCTGTTGGTCAGTGAAGTTAAGCATCTTTTTATAGAGCTGTTGGTCATTTGTACATTTTCTTTTGAAAGATGTCTACTCAAATATTTGGTCAAATAGTTATAAGTCTCTGTGCCCTACACCCCTGTCCCTGTTCCAGTGCTGAGGATTGAACCCAGAGCCTTGCAAATTCTAGGCAAGCACTCTACCAGTCCTGGGTGTTACTTTTAATAAATAAATACTCCATTTTTAAAAAATGAGCAAAGGAGGGAACTGGGCACAGTGGTGCATGCCTGTAGTCCCAGTGGCCGGCGAGGCTGAGGCAGGAGGATCAAGAGTTCAAAGCCAGTCTCGGCAAAAGTGAGGCACTGTCTCTAAATAAAATACAAAATAGGACTGGGGATGTGGCTAAGTGGTTGAGTGCCCCCAAGTTCAATCCCTGGTACAAAAAAAAAAAAAAGGAGCAAAGGACATAAGTCAGCTGTTAAATATGAGAAAAGGGGGTCAAACTTCACTAATAAAGAAATGCATACTAAAATCTGTATCATTTCACCTATTAAACAGGCAGAGGTGAACACTGATGTTATTATTCAATGTCTGCTCCTACATGAGTAGATAGGTATTCTCATAATTTGCTATGAAATTACAGTTCAATGCCTTTCTAGAATACTTTAGAAGCTAGGAGCAATGGTACATGCTTATAGTCCCAGCTACTTTGAGACTGAAGCTGGAGAATCACTTGAGTCCCCAAACTGAAGACCAACCTGGACAACATACCAAGACCTCATCTCAAGAAAATGAAATACTAGAAAAAAGTAGAAAGTCTCTCAACACATTCATTTTATTTTCTGGAATGTATTGCATGGAAGTTCTAAGGATGGGCATAGTGGTATTATTTGCAATTGTACATATGAAAAAATTAGAAGATCCTAACTGTCCTTCAATAAGAGAATTGACTAAATAAATTGTGATGCATCATAGAATGAAATGCTTATAAATGTACAGTAATATAGGGCTCACATGCAGCTCAGTGGCAGAGTGCTTTCCTGTTATGCACAGGTCTTGGGTTTGATCCTTAGCACCACCAAAAAAAAAAAAAAAAGAAAAGAAAAAAAGAAAAAAAATATATACACATGCATACACACACATACACATATATATAAACAGTAATGTAGATGACAAGATGGTAAGATATTCTTGATTGGAAAAATAGCTATTCCAAAGATTATGGTGTATATATATATATATATATATATATATATATATATATTCACATACATATATATACACACATATATGCATACATATATAAATGTATGTAGTGTTTATAGAAATATGTTCTACTAAAATATTAATGATATTTTTCTTCTTTGCAGAATTTCACATATTATGGATTTTTTTGAAATTTTCATCCTTTTTTCTGTATTACTTGATTTTTTTTTACTATCTGTGTCGATGTTATAAAAACAAAAAAAACCTTTTTTTTTAGAAAAATTAAAAGAAAAATGAGTCTTCTTTGGAAGCATCTACTCTATGCATGGAAAGATTCATTTTTCCTGGGAGTTTTACTACGCATTAAAATGAACTGCACATTATTTTTATTGCCCAACATCCTCAGAATGAATTTGTGACTGTTCTTTTCCAAAGACTCAGTCTGGAAAGATTAATCAGTGGTTTGGGTTTAAGAAATGAAGTCTATTAAGTGGTCTTAAAAACAAAAGTGGGCATCATCGTTCATGCAAATTATTGTTGCTTTAAAGAATCCTGAGCTTCAGTGAGCACTTTCTCTTTCTTTGCACTCTGTTTTAAATCAGGGTAAAGGCAATGGGGAGGGAGTTCTATAAAAGAAGCATCCACCTGTCCCACACATTTGAAATGAAGGTCAAGAGATCTTCTAAAGTTTGGAGTCTAAGTGAGCCTTTGAGAGGACAGTGGGACTTTGATTTTGTGATTGCAATTAAAGATCAAGGTGAGCACCCAGTGCCTGAAGAATTTCCCTGATGGAAATGAATAAACACTTGGCTCTAATACCTATATCCAGCTAGAATACAAATAGAGCGTATTATCAGCCATCAGAGCATGTCATCCCTGAGTAGCAGTGGACTGAGAAGCAGACTTTAAATCAAAGTGAAGGAGAGAGCCCCGGTGCCCCTCATCAACTGTTCCTCTGCTGGGATCCCCATAGAGCCCGGAGAGAGGGGGGACCCCCCCTTAGGCAGCTAGATCAGCAGAACAAGCCCTGGGATTCAACAAGGTGTCAAGTGTATTCAATGTACACAGATTCTCATTTGCCTCTTCCACCTTGTGACAGATTGCTTCTTTGCAGACTTCCAGAAGGAGGCAAATTATTGGATAGGGTGTGGGAAAAAAGGTGCACTCATACACTGCTAGTGGGAGTATAAATTGGTGCATGATTTGAGGAGAAGGACAACTTAGCAGCACCTATCAAATTTTAAAATGGACATTCAGTGTGGCACATAACTTCATTTCAAGTCTAGCTTCCAAAATTCTAACTCAAGGATATATGTACAGGGAAGCATACTGTAGTGTTGTTTATAGTAGAAAAAGTCCCAAACAACCTAAATATCCATCACTATGAGATCATTTAAATGAAATGTGTTGTACCTATACAGTGGAAGACTGTGAAACTATGAAAATTGAGATGCTATGGTGGTGTGATGACTTAGTGATTTCTGTTAAGTGACACCACCTAAGAAAATCTTAATTTCCATTAAGGTGTGTGTGCGTGCATGTGTGTGTGTGTGTATATATAAATATCTAGCTATCCCCGAAAATAATTTGAAAGGTTAAATATTAAACAAGTAATAAGGACTCTTCTTTTAAGGATGTGGTCAAGATTGAAATGAAAGACAGAAACTTCCTACCTTATAAATTTCTATCCTATTTAAATTAGAAAATTTTTCCTTATTTTGTTTACTGACATTCCTTAAATGATAAAAATTTTAAGGGACCAAGCCTGTTTTGTACACTCAGCAGTTCATGTTGAGCTTCTGTCCAAGATAACACACTGGACTGATTTCTGGGGAGAATCAGACTCTGATCATCAATCTGAGTTTTGAGGTGGGGCTCAGGTGTAGGGCAGCAAGGGGAGTCACTTATTGCTCACATTAGATGGAACAGGGTGCTATTGGGGCAGGATGGCCAGTTTGATGTTGAGCTGTGAACAGGATCTCAGTAACATTGCGCTTCCTATGTCACCATGCCTAATTAGTTCTCTAGCTCACAGATGAGGACCAAATGGACTACACTATAGCAATAGGGATCAAAGTACCTCAAGAACTGAATCTCCAGTTCTAGCCCTCTGTCTCGAGCAAATTTCTCAATTAATCTGATGAGTTCCTATAGTGTTCTCAGATTAGGGAAAGAAACCTGAGCCAGGGAAGGTTGGATAAAATCTGGGTGCCCTTTCTGTCAATTTTTTCTGTAATTCTCTCAAAGCTCTCATTCTTGTTTCCTCAGTTGTAACAATTACCCCTCAATGATACTCTGTCTGTTTAAATGCATTTTATAAAGATGTTTCCAAAATCTTCTGTAAGTCTGATATTCAATAATTATTATCTCTATAAACAAAGGCAGATAAGTCCATTAGCCCAAAAAACTCTTTTTAAGTAAGCAATTATGGGTAAGTGTTTTTTAAAATGGTACTTCATAATTATACATAACTGTAGGATTCATTATGTGATATGTGCATATAACATAGTTTGATCAATTTCATTTCCCACTCCATGGGTTACCTTTGACTGATAACTCAGTTGCAGGCATAATGTACTTTTGGAGTCATAGGATACTGTAGTGGGAATTGTGTCCTGGTTGGCAACATCACATACTTGCCCTGGATGTTTCTGAAGTTTCTTCTTCTCTGTCTTCTTGAGAAACTGAATGTGCTTGCAGTTTTTTGGTTTGGCCTCCTAAAGCCCCTACCTGAGCACTGTGGGGGGTAGGTTGTCTAGCAAACGCTGAGCTTACAAGACTGAACTTGGATGTGGATATTTGGTTAAAAAGTTCTTCCTCACAGAGTGTTGCTCCCGTTCTTTTGGTTCTGTCAATGTGGGTAGAACATGAATGTCCAGGGACACAATGAGGAAGGCAGGAGGCAGCAAAGCCACAGTCCTCTCAGGAACACCACTCCCTCTCTCTCTGCCAAGTACTAATAGTTGATGGAGTCCTTGTCATTTTTCCTTTTTTCCCTGTTATTTTATACCCCATTTTCTAAGAAAGGAGAACAAAAGGAGAGGAAACAAAGAGGATGGAAAGAAGGGAGGAAGGGAGGGAAGGAAAGAAGCAAATAAGTGGAAGACTTGAAGGATAAATGAGATTGATAGCAAGGACAGAGAAAGAATATGGAATGATCAGAGAGGATGGTCCTGTAGGAGGAGTTAAAGGGAGGAGTAAATGAGAAGCCATAAGGGGTCAATATCTACTGAGGGACTAGGACATGGGAGGTTCTGAATCACCTGTGACTTGGCACCTGCATTACTCTACAGTCGTCTCCTTCCACTGCACCCTCAGGTCTGTCAGCACCATCACCTCTAGCCTCCTCTTTGAGGGACCCCTTCACTTTCTTTCCTGACATTTGATTTTCTGCAACCTCCTCATATGGTTGCCTTACCCCTCCATGTCCCCAACATGGTACAGATCCTGTCTCCTCTCCAGCACGTTCATACCTGTGTCTCCATCTTCCCCCAAAGCCCCCCATCTTTCATCATTATATCATTGGTACCTAATGCTCCAACCTGGAGGCTGAGGTTCATAGACCTCCCAGACATTTCCTCCCCATTCTTTGAAAACATCAGCTCCTCGCTCAACATCTCTCCCTCTGCACTGATCCTCCCTTAATTCTTGGGAATTTCAAGATCCATGATTCTTCCAATGCTCTGACTTTTCAATCTCTTGATCTCCTCTGCTCCACGTGTATGGTCCTACTGTAGACCCTGATGCTAATTTTACCTGCCCATCATCTCTTTCATCCCAGTCTCCAACAACCCCTTTCTGTCTGGTCAACTCACTCTATCACTTAAAGAATTCATCGACCCATTAAGATCTAAAATCCCTTAATCCTACCACCTCTTCACTGGTCTTCATTCTCTCAGGTCTTTATTTGCTTTCCTACCTAGTTTAGATGCCAAGGAATCATTCCCTTGCACGTACAAATAACTCCCTTGACTTTCTCTTTTCCTTCATCATATTTTCTTCACAAAAGGCAACCCCAATCAAATCCAGCTTTCTGCTTACTCTGTACCACCTGAGCTGTCTAGAGAAAAGCATATGCAAGTGATACTGACTGGGCCTCATAGGTGCACAGGAATTCTGTATAAGTCTCCATTCATTTCATGCACCCATTTTGTAGATGACATCCACAACTTCCTCCCTTGCTTTGAACCCATAATTTCTCTTCTATTCTCACTCTAAGTTGACTTACTATTTTGCTGAGAAAAGCAGAAGAGAACAAGCTCCATTTCCATTACATTCCTCCTCCCTGTCTAAGCCAATCACTTCTGCTTTCACTCATTATTGTGGGTGGATCATCCATGCTCCCATCTAGGCCAATTTTTCTTTCTTTGAATCCTTTTTCTTCTTGCCTTCTCATGGACACTGAGAAAACAATTCTCTCTGCTTGCATGATCTATTTTCCCTTCTCCAGGGCAGGATTTCCCATAAGAATGTAGGCATGCTGATTTTCTTTCCTCCCAGTTTTGAAAACAAAACTTAATCTCTAATTACTGCTCCATTTTATTCTCTCCTTTACAACAAATACCATTTAAATCATTGTATGTTCTTGTGTTGCCTATAATTTCCTCTTTGCATTATATTTTTATGTCATTCCAACAGGGTTTTATTCCTACTAGTCACTTCACTCAACAATTCATGACAAGGTCATAAATAACCTCCATATTGATAAATCCAACAATCAATTCTCAGTCCTCATCAACCTGACCTAGTTAAAGCATTGACACTAAAGTTGAATAGCAGTTATCACTCTCTCCTTCCTAAAACACTTCCTCCCATTGACTCCTATGTACTACCCTTTCTTGATTAACCTACTGTCTTGCTGGATGCTCCATTCAATCTCCCAAATACTGATATATCCCAGAACTTGATCCTTGGACCTCTCCTCTGTCCACATTGACTTCCTTGAGGACTTATTCAGTCTTGTGGTTTTAAAACTTCAGACTCATAGGCCCACCTTTTATATGACATTTCTCCTTAGACATTCAACAAGCATCTCAAACCAAATATACCCAATAACAAATTCTTTATTTTTCTCCATAAACCTGCTCCCTCATTTTCCTCATCCCTATAAATGGTAAATCCATTCTTCCAGTTTCTCAGGCCAAAACCTTGAAATCATCCTTGACTGGTCTTTCTTTCATGTACCTATCCAATCCTTAGAAAATACTTTAATATAGAGTCATAATCCATCCACCTGTCTTAACTACCACTGCCACCATCATTAGCTCCTACATGGGTTATTGTGATGGTCCCCTAACTGCATTATATATTGTTGTGGATTCTACTGGTTGATCACTGCAATCCATTATCCTTTCCTCTCTTTGCATATGGGTTGATATGGGTTGCCTGTTCTACTTGTAGTTTACCTTCAACATTTTACTAAGTTCAAAACAAAGGAATGAGAGCAGAATGGATATGTGCCAGTTCCAAAGTGGACCTAAGGCCATGGACATGACTCCTGCATTCTTTTTCCACCTCTCATGAGCTAGAACCTGGAGGAATCTGTGGTCCAGGTAGACCCAAGCTATGGCCTAGGAGACTAGAGGACCCTACATTTTTAAAATAATTGCATAAAAGAGATGTCTGCTGCCCTGAAACACCTCGAACTGTTTTTCAAATAAGAAGTTCACTTCTATCTTTAACCCACTAAATTGTTGCTGAAGTTATTTGTTTCAGAAACAGCCTTACTGTAACTAAAGCAAGCACCTAAGGGAGAATATCTAAAGTCTACAAGTTCTTCAAGATCTTGAAAGCTATTTGAGGTCTGGTCCCCATTCCCAATATTAGTAACTCCAAAATATGAAAAAACAAACTGTGAAGTCAGCTCTGATAAATGCTTACATGACTAAAAAAGTTTACATTACATCAACATACCAGCTGCAACTCAACTTATCTATTATATAGCAATGTAATAAAGTTTAAATTAAAAAATAAATAGTTCAAAATTATGAAAATTCTGGGGGCTGGGAATACAGTTCAGTAATAGAGCACCTGCCTAAGATATATGCAAAAGCCTAGGTTCAAGCTCCAACCCCCCAAAAAATAAAATACAATAAAATTTTTAAAATATAGGGCTGGGGTTGTAGCTCAGTAGTAAGAGCACTTGCCTAGCATGTGTGAAGTACTGGGTTTGATCCTCAGCATCATATATAAATAAATGAATAAAATAAAGGTATTGTTTCCATCTACAACTAAAAGACTATTGAAAAAATATAGCAAAATTATCAAAACTGTTGCAAAACAGTTTGTACCAAACAGTTAAGTCAAGGTATAGGTACATTTTCTTGTTGAATATGATGTGGAGTAGGGCCTCAAAGTGAAAGGGTGCTAGCATGGCCTACCTAATTCTATTTACTAACTGAGTTATTTGGGAAAATTGCTTAAAATGAGACTCAATTTTCCTCTCTTGTGAAGTGGGAAGGGGCATAAAAATAGTACCTATTCCACAGGGTTGCAAGAATTTAAGAAACTGGTTTTGAAAATACTTTACATATTTTGGTAGAATGGATAGAATAAATACTCTTATATACATGACAGGTTTCCATAGGACCTCAGTGGTTGAAGGGAGTCCAGAAAGTGTCTAACCCAACAAATCTGAAAGATTTTTTAAAACACAGAGATGAAAGTCCCTGTCTCCAAAGAGTATCAATAAGTAGACCTTGGGATTCTGTATTTTTAAAGTTCTTCCATACCCAAGAGACTGGTAATATTGGTTATTTCCTTGGGTGAGAATTGGGTGACTGGATGACAGGGGAGAAAAGGCAATTTTCACAAAATCATTTGAACTTTAGAATTCTGAACCACACGAATAACCATATTTGAAAAACAATCATATCAAGCCAGGTGTGATAATGCATTCTTGTAATCCCAGCTGCTCGGGAAGCCAAGGCAGGAGGATCCCAGGGTCAAGACCAGCCTGGGCAACTTAGTGAAACCTATCTCAAAGTAAAAATTTAAAAAATTGGGAATTTAACTTAGTGATAGAGCACTCCTGGGTTCAATTCCAAGTCCCTCAAAAATAATCATATTAAAATTATTCAATAAATTAACCAAGAGATAAAATTAATGCTCCTGGAATGATCCTGATACAGCCAGCCCTGGTCAGGTTTTTGGGTAGTAAGCAACCCACAGTTTTCCTAACCATTCCTTCATGTATGGTTAACATTTTAGTTGCTACTCTCCAGATTCCACTTGAACATTCCCAATGCCTCCATTCACCTTACCTTACAAAGCAGCCCAGTCCATTGTTGGACAGGTGTAATTGTTGGTGTGTTGTGCAAATCTGTGTCAGAATGAGAAATACTGTATACATCATTGTGTAGGTGCAGAAATATTTGACCCACAGCATAACTGAATTCATTGGCAACAGCAAGGCACTTGATGACAGGATTTACTGACTGTGATTCTGGCGGGTCTCTATCACCATGACAGAAAACTGACATTGATTTTATCTTCAGATTTTTGCTTGACCTACCATTGTGATTGTGGCTCTGGTTATCAGGAAGCTCTCAAAGTGGGATATGAGCCCTTATTTAATCAGCATTGTGTCTGTCTTGTCCCTGATTCTTATTATCTAATGCAAATGGGCTCCCTTATTGCCTAACATAGTAGCTTCAAGCAGAGAGAGCCAAGCAAAGTGAAGCTACGAAATGCAAATGACTGAGCAGTCTAATTCTAGGAACAATGTAAAATTTCTTGGTAAATAAATATTTCAAATCCCTAATTCAAATGCACTACAATAACCAAAAGAGAGAAGAAATCACTTCAAAAAAATTGAGTGGGAAGTGTTTAATTTTGCACTTGGTTCCATGGTTTTAGACAAGAAAACAATCCTTTCAGCTCAAAAGACTCTATCAATTGCCCCTGCTTTCCCCACCCTCACTACCAAATTCCTGCTATTTGTTCTATTTGAGTGGTCTGAAACTGTCAAGTAACAGAAAGTTTCTTATCAATACTGCATCTGCCCCAGATGGATTAGGGAGAATGTTCCTGGCTCTCTGTAATCCCTCCATCAACTCCAGGATTTCAAGTTTCTCCAGGGAATGTGACAAAGCTACAGAAAATCCCCAAAGGCGAGATGTTGCAGGCTGCTCTCTGGTTTAGCTGAAAAACACAGAAAAAGTAATTCTGGCAATGAAAGGAAACACTTCCTGGTCTTCAAATCAGAGGCAGCTGTGAGCATGAGTTGTTTTATTCCTCCAGAGGTCTGCTGTAGCTTGTCAGTCTCTATGGAACACACACTTTCATGCATCTTCTGTTTCTAAGATGAACCCCAAAGCCACCTGCTTCAAGTAGCCTCATATGGAGTCAGGGATGTGTACTGATGTTGCCTCCAAGCTAGTTCTGTTTCCAAGTCCAAAAATAGATTTGAGGGACGCTTTGAACAAAATCTTTATATTCTCTGTGCTTGAGTTCCTCCAAATTGAATGGCACTTGCCATTCTTTCATCATGGAATTGAGGGGAAATAGCTACAATGGGATTTACCAAAAAGATTTTTGAGAGGATTATGAAGAGAGAACAATGAGATATAAAGTAGTCATTCTTTACTCTTTTAAGCAGTAATGTATATTTATTGAAATTCATAGTACACAATAAGCAATGGAAAGACAGGAAGGGAAGACAGCATTTGGTGAGTATTCCAATAGAAACACCGAATGAGAAAACAGAATATTAACTGATAATTTCAGATTCCTTACATTGAAAAGAAATTAGAATCACAAGCAATTTCATCGGTAGTTCTAACAATATTTTCTTTTTTTCTACCATGAAGCATTTTGTCAGTCAGCATTGTTTTGGACTGTATTAAATTCTCAGTATTATTTTTTATTTGTTAAAAAACCTCGCAATAAGCAAAATGAAAGATTTCAGCCTTATTAGTCCCAAATGCAGAGTATCTGATATTTTAAAAAAGGACTTAGAGATGGACAATGTATTTTATTAAAATATTTATCGCACTATAGAAAAACTGGATAGAGAAGTTAACACAATGTACATGATCTTCCTAGAGCATCCAGGCCCTAAAGTGGCCACAACCAACAAGAGCAGTGAGGGTATTTAAAAACCAAGAATAACACATTGCCACTCTAATAACAACAAAAACAAGAGTTGAAGTTAATGTTTCCATGCCATACCTGTGTTTAGAAATATTTTCAGGCTGTGTAATCATGAGCACATCAATGCTTAGAAACTGTTTGGCTTTTGAATACACATTCAGTGATGAAGCAATTTTTACTTCATTTTGGATGAAAACACATTATTTGTGTATTGCACAGAAACGAGGGAAGCCTTATCACTATTTTCTGCCTAATTTTACCTTTCTTCTTATTTATTCAGTTATCCTGTGTAGTGCCAGGAATTGAACCCAGGGCCTCCTGCACGCTAGGCAAACACTCTACCACTGAGCTGTATTGCCACTCATTTTCTCCTGGTTTTAGTTTCTCTGAATTTTGGGTAACAATTTCAACATATACGTTGTGTGTGAAATAACAAAACAAGGAAAAGAAAAAATATCCCCACTTCAAATACACAGAAAAGAGAAACAGGGTTTTAAGGTTTTCAAATACTATTTCTTTGGTTTACGCATACTTCAATGTACATAGTCCACAGCAATAAGAGTGGAAGAGGTAAGAGTGCATCACAGTGAAAATTATCTTTCCACAATCCCATCAAAGGTCTGTTAGGTTGATTTTTCTTCCCAGCTAACAACTGCAAAGTAGCAGTCCTTAAAATTTGGACAATCTCTGGGGAATACTTCACTTCATTGTAAAAACGAAGTGAAGAGGTCGCCATTAGTTCTATGGGGTTCCTCAGCAAGACAGATTCTAACACCCAAGTTTTGAAACTATGAACTACAGTATTCCACAGATGATTGTGAATAGTGTTTAAAAGGCCCCTGCAGAGGTCTAGTCAAAATATTTACATTCCTCTCAGAAATTGTAACGCAAAGGCAAAGAGAAACATAGAGGACGAATCAAAAGAAAAACTTTCTTTCCCCCAGCAGCAAGAAGAGGTGTCAGACCCCTGGGTCTCCTGCAACAGCAGTCTGTTCTCTTGGTTTAGATTAGGTACTGATTACACACCTCACCAGTGAATGTTCATTCTATAGCAAGGTGCCAAAACTAGGGATGCATCAATTTCTGAACACGTGTGGTTAATAGAAAGCCTCGATCATCTCGCCCTAAGTGGGCAAGTTTAATTGCCCATGCATGTTCCCCGAGGCACCGCACAGGCGCTGTAAATAGATGGGTGAGTGATGGACATGCATAGTTTTTCCATAAAGTGCAGCCAGTGGCTCCAAGTGAGTCAGACTCGCTTGGAAGAGTGTTCCGGGCAGGGCGGTAGCGGAGATTGGGTGGGAGTGAGAGGAGGAGGAGGACCAGGGAGCGATGATTAGCGAAGGAAATGACCCAGCTCCCTCCCTTCTGTTTCACAACCTGCGTCACGCTTCTGTACATTCCCCGCCCAAGGAGGGCGAATCCGCGGCCGCACTCGCCTGGTCCTGCAGGGCACCTGCCCAGCAGTCGCCTTCCAGTACTGAGGTCCTTCATCCGCGCGGCCCCCAAGCAAAATTCCCCAAAGGGGCCGGAGTGAGGACTTGGCTTGGCGCCTCCGGATCAAATTGGGACTCCCGGAACTTCTCCCAACCCAGAGTCCCTCGACGTCCAGAAGCCCGGCCTGTAGCTGCACGGAGCGCGCCCGGGTTTCGCTGGCAGCTGGGTGGTGGCCGGAGAGGAGGCGCTGGGTGCAGGGCAGGGAGACAACTCGGGACCACCACTGCCCAACTCCTGCTACCTGCGTTCTAGATAGAAAAGCACCTTCTGACCGGGCATTAGGAGTAAGACTCCATTATTCATGTTAGAACAAGTTAAAAGTAAGGGTTGGACCGGGAGGCCCCAGGCAGGGGGTCACGTGCGCGCCCGTCACTCAGGCTGCCCTCGCCTCTCGGGTTCGAGTTATGCCATCAAGCTAATATATTGTGACTGCTCTTCTCTCCTGTGACAAAGGCTTGCAGCTGCCTCCAAATCAATAGACGTCAAAGAAATATGAAAACAATCATGACATAAAACTTAAATCCTGGCTGGAGCCTACATAATCAGAACTGTGCTTCTGTTCTCCAAACCGCCGATTAATTTATCCCAAAGTTTAGTCAAATTTTTATTCCGGTACCTTTTTCCCAGCAGATCCCGCTACATCTGTCGGGTTTGTAATGTAATTTGTAATTACTGCCCTTCATGTGGTCCGGTGCCTTGAACCATCTTTAATTAAAAGCATAATTAAGGGAAGATCTAAAGAAAGACAATTACCAGATGGTCTTTTTTTTTTTTTTTTTTTTTTTTAAGAGGCGGTAGAGGGGCGCGCAGAGAGGGGCGCGGGGTCTGTCCCCGGACCCTGACTTTGGGGAGGGGGCGGCGGGCCCGAGCGGCGCCTGCGCACTGCAGAGGCCTGAGTCTTGCTCACACCCGGCTTACCCTTCACTCCCTCCCCGCCCTAGCCCAGAGGCTCTGCGGAGGCCGCGCCCAAAGGTGAGCGCCAACGTCTGCATGGTGCAGAGACTGACTTTCTTGGCTCTTTCGCGTGGTTGCCGAGTGTGGGGTGGCCGCGGGGAGACTGGGATGTGGTCAAGGCCGAGACAACTTCTAAATATACTAAGGGACTCCAGGAACTGAGCCGGTCCCCCACCCCCACCCCCACCCCCGTCCCCACTCCTGCACAAGCCTGAGAGCTCCGAGGCAGAAAGAAGGAAAGGAAAGAAGGAAAGAGAAAGGAGAAGGAAGGGGTGCGGTCCTACGAGAGGGCACCAGTCTAGGTCCTCCCTGGACCCGACCCAATTAGGGTGGGAACTGGAGGATCTGTTCGGTGCGGATCTGAGTATCCGTGAGGACAATCAGACACCGGGACAGCGCGGTCGCCCGCAGCTACGTCGGACAAAGTGGCCCCTTGATGGTTATTTTCTCGGCTCCTCGATGTCCATTGGTCCCTTGGAATTTTCGTATAAGTTGGGGGGGGCGTATGCAAACCCACTCTCCACTCCTATCCCACCCACACGCCTCCGAAATGAATAATGCAGGCAGGAACCAAGATTTCTGTATTAGTTCCACGTTGCCCCTGCCGCTGGCGCAAGGATCCCGAAGTCGAGTAATGGAAATTAAACTGTTGTGGTATGGCGAGGATGTCATTATGTGACTGTTCATATTCAAAGTCAGGCAGCAATGAATTGTAATCATTTCAATTATCTTCAATACACTTTCCTTAGGATACAAGTTGTCAAAGGTTTTTTCTTTTTTTTTTTTTTTTAAAGTACATTCTTGCGGCTCCGTGGGTCCATTTTCCAGACGGTTTGTTGCTCTTGCTGCCTGATTTGCTTTCGGCTTTTATTCCCCAGTCTCAGATTGTTTTACAGAGACTCCGCCGAATTGAGCAAACTCTGGCGGCCCTCGCTGCTTCTCGGGCGCTGCGGGCCGGCTACACCGGTCGGGAATCGGCCTTCGTGCGCCTGGCGCGCGCATTTTGGTTGCTTTCAGATTTAATTAACTTTGAGCAACAACTGTGCCTGGAGTTCTGGATCTGGTGTCACCTTGGGGAATGGGACCGTCGTATTATATTCTGCGTCCTTCCTAGCCTAGGGCAGGGGTGGTCGTGTGGGCTGGCGACTGCACTCTGCACAACTACCCCCAGACCAAGTCAGAGTCGCGCGTCAGAAAGGCACGTGCTGGCCTGTTTCGGACCTCCGAGATTACTGAGAGACTGCATAGTGCGATTCTAGCCCAGAGAAAGCAGGGAAGAGCCGATACCAGCGCAACCTGCCCTCCTTTGTTGAAACCACCCTCAGCCGGGTGTTCGCTCCCCCTGTCCCTGAACGTGGGACAGTAGCAAGTTGGATATAGTGTCCTTGTGGGGATGGCAAAGCGCCTCCGTTCCCAACCTGGGCAAAGAGATTAGGGGTCGCCTTTGAAGTCCACGTCCAATCGCACGGATTAGGATTAATCCCGATCTTTACACTAATATCGCCTCTCAGGTTTTTATTATACTCATTTGGGAGGAAATGAGCTCTTGCCAGGCAAATAGCACCCCGCACCCCACTTCTCATTGCTGCGCAGGGCCGGGGCCTGAACAACCCCGCGGGCAATCTCAGAGCTGCCGATATTATATTTGTGAAATGTCCTTTTGTTGAGGCTTTTAACACCTTCTTATAACGAATCATTTGTTCTTTTCTCTTTAATTTTGATAGACAATTAGCCATCAGAGATACACCAGTTGACTGTAACCGAGCATTAAACTCGCCTTTATGTAACGCTAATTTAGCATAGCTGCTTTGTTTAACTTTGCTATATAAGAACCAGGTTTTGTAGGGGGAAAAAAAGGTGTAATTTTATGTGGGGCTTCATTTCTTTTGGCCCTGTACGCAGGAAGCCCTTGCCTCTTTGTGAAGCGTTCTGCTGGGGCCTGACGCCATTTCCCGTGCCTAGCACCTGCAGGCTGGGGGAAGAGAGGGAATTAGCATTGATATAGATTTAGTTGAAATGTAATCTCTTAAATCTGTCCAAGATTCGGGGAGATAATTACACTTTCACTGAATTGCCAGGGGTCAGCGTCTCTGAGGACCTGAGGAGTTGATTTACTAACAATAGTGTTACATAAAAAAAATGGCGTTTGAGATTATAATGTTAATGGCTGCGGTCGCTGGGGAATGCGGCTGCTTCCAACTAATTCTATGTAACTTGTTTTTACCTCCCTTTTCCTCCCTCCCTTTCTTCCTGGGCTCCGTCTTTGGTGTTTAATTTGGAGGCAGGCGCTGGGAGGTTAAGACTAGAAGCTCTGGAACCTGGAGTTGACGCACTTTTTCTGGGCGTGTTTGTGGTGACATGTTGTGGCCTCGACAGCAAGGGTGGCCTCTTCCCCCACGAGGACTAGAACGAGGGCGTGGACTCCAACTACCACACAGCGAGTCGGGGGAGCGCCGGGAGCAGAGGCAGAGGACAGCACCTGCAGGAAGTGCGGCGCGCTCCCTGGCCCGATTTGCACGGGATTCGCCGGTAGTGTGTGTCTTACCTGCCCGGAACTGTGTCTTCCGGGCTTCCTGCGGCCTTGAGCTTCCCAGCCTCGGGACCAGCAGGCCCTGTTCTATATCATGCTCGCCTGCTCAGGCTGCTCTTCTGGCCCAGCAACCCCAGACCTGGGGATGCTCATTTCCCGTCCCAAACTTTCCATTCTAGCTGGAGATTGGCGGGAGGCTAGAACGTGAGTTCTGTGAAGCACAGCAAAGTCCACATTTTAGTTGGGGGTGAGGGTAAGCTTTAAAACTAACAAATCAACCTCTTTTGGGGTGGGAAAGGTTAGAGTTCCCTACCAACCCAGTAGTCAAACTTGGTCCACAGATTCACCCACGTTGGTCTCTGCCTACATCCACGATGTCTAGACTCCACCAGAAATCCCAAGCCTGCCACTAATTTGTAGTCCTATGGGTGACTCCAGCGTTTTGCTCCCCCTGAAGCCTCATTAGCTCTATGTGAATGGCCTCAGGTTACCCAGGGACCCACTGGCGGGCTTGTCTCCCCCATCATCTACCGTGGGCCAACGAAGAGCCCCTGAAACTGTACAGAATATAGGACTGGACAGGGAAACACAGCTCTTCCTGGGTAAAAAGCCGGATCGGTGGCTTCCTCCAGGGCGGCGCTGGGCCTGGGAATAAGAGGAGGCCAGAACTGAGCAGTCTCCTCAAACTATATCTGTTTCAGCGACCCAGGCCTGTCCCCAGGATGTGGCCATTGCTTATATCCTGGGTCCCGACACTCAGATTCCCTGGTGAGGGCAAGACTTTGGATGCCTCTGCTCTCTCTCCCTCTTACTCCATACACGGAGATTTAGAACTGGGAGTTTTGCTTCTATGAAGAAACGAAGCTGGAGCCGCAAGTTGCGGCTATAAGCAAAAGAAGGAGCCGCCCCTTGGCCTAATGCACTCTCACCCTCATTAGCAAGCTGCGTGTCCGCGGACAGGTAGTGCAGCCTCGGCCTGCGGGTGCCCTCCCGGCTTGCCAGGGTTGATGCTCGCTGGCCAGCGCAACTGAAGAGGCCGGGCGCCCAAGCCCTTGGCGCTGGGGGCGGGGAAGAGGGGTTCCCCGCGCCCCTCTCGTGTTTACGTCGGTGCCCCCTTATCTTATATGTAACAGCAATATATATGTTAATTGAAAACTTCTGAATTTAAAAAGGTTGTGACAAGTTATAATTTGTCCTGTCAATGCCTGGAATCTTTATTTATCTCTTTAGCTTGCCTCCCGCTCGCGCCTGTCAGCTAACAGCTTGCCTAACTCGTTGACTTCCTCACTCATGGCACGGAAATGACAAATGTGCTGTTTTATCCGTACAATTTATTTCATTATTGTTGCCAGCACGAAGCATCACAATCAATCATAAGGAAGTCCAGTTGGCAGGTGTCAATCTTGGTGTGTTTTTGTACGTCTCAGCCTATATTTAATCCAATTATAAGGGTCACAGAGTAAGTGCCAATCCTCTTGTTACAACTCACATCTTATTTAAGATTTAAAGTAAAAAAGTCAACTCCATCACATGGACCTTTGGGGGGAAGGGAGGAGATGCTGTCGAAACCCCCCATCTCTCTCTTTCTGTCTTCTCTTCACCTCCAGTTTAAATTACACAGCAATCCCTTTTTATTAAAGGGTTGCTGGGAATCTGAGTTTTATGAGCATTTGTGTGCAAATGAAGGCTCTCCTTATTTTGCTAAAGTAGAAGCAGGCTTAATGATGAGAGATCTTTCCGCTCATTGCCCATTCAAATACAATTGTAGATCGAAGCCGGCCTTGTCACGTTGAGAAAAAGTGAATTTCTAACATCCAGGACGTGCCTGTCTACTTTCAGTGAATTGCATCCAATCACCCCCAGGGAATTCAGCTAATGTCTCCATCTCCACCGGACAAGGGAGAGAAAAAAAATCAAACATGGTGCCTCAAACTGACTAAATATGAAAAATTTTAAAAGGAAAGGACAGCAGAGTTTTCTTGAATTGATTGTAGAGATTTTCTGAGTGGGAAATAAAACTGGAAGGATTAGAGATTTTCTCAAAGGTTCCAGAAAACTTTTTATGGTGTGGTAGAACAGATAGAAGAGAAGAAACTAAGATATTTCTTTGTATGACAGCAGGATAATAATTTAATAGAAAAAAAAAAACAGAATTGACTATAATTGTGCCATTATGCAATCTTTTAGACCAGGGTGAAAAGATGGCAAATATTATCTTTACTAAATATTCTTATTTTTGATGCTTGAGTTCACAAAATGTTCCTTTAGTTTTGATTTAAAATAAAAATCTTGTTAAAGCCAGTTTGTTGTTTAAAGGGGAGGAAGTGAAGGAGAAGGAAAGAAGAGTAAGAGCCACATACACTGCCCATTTAATTTGATTCCTTAGATGATATCTGCATTACTGACTTGTATTGTTATTTGAATTGACTTGCAAATATACACAGTATATTTTCCAATTGTGTGCAGGATTTTTCCCTCCCCTATTAATTTTATAAGGCAAATCTTTATTAAGCCCCTTTATAAATTAGTACCCACCTAGGAATACCATTTCATTTCTTTCCCTTTTTTTCTTCCTTTCTCCTCCTCCTCCTACTTTTTTCCTCCTCCTCCTCCTCTTCCTCCTCCTCCTCCTTCTACTTCTTTTACTTCCCCCTCTTCCCCCCCACCCCCATGCAGGGATTAAACCAGGGCCTCACACTTACTAAGCAAGCCCTCTACCACTGAGCTACATCTCCAGTCCAGAAATACTCTTTTAAAAAGAAGTAGTAGTTGTTAACAACAAGTGCGCATTGTTGTCCAATTTAGTAAAATAAAATTGAAATATTTAAGTGGAAAGATCCCTTTCTACTTTTCAGTTGTTGGGACACTCAATACCCATTCTCAATTAAAAGACAAACACTGAATCAATTCCCACCCACCCTGTAACCCAGACTCGGGGGAGGGGCTACACCAATCTGGAAGCCGGTTTATTTGCATAAAGTGGTTAAGGGGAGAGAGAAGACAGAGAACGGGGGAAAACGTACCTTGGACAAGCACAACAAATCTCAGCTATAACCAAAGCCAAGGACCGGTTTGCCCCCCTCCCGCTTACAACCAAGACTGCTCCCTATTCTTTCCCTTCGCCTCCAGCTCTATCCCTCACACCCCTGTTCCCCACCTCGCTTCTGCTGACTGAATGGGAAGCTCTGGCCTTCCTGGCAATCAGGGGTCAGGGCTCCTCCTGGAGCCTCCACAGACTGGGCGGTTGCCGCGCTCTCTCAGAGGTGCTGTAGACCAGCAGAGGTTGGGACTGCCCTAGATGTTGGAGAATTGCAGCCAGGCACAATCCGGGCTGAGGGGAAGCCTGGAAGAAAAGGAGTTTTCTTCCCTTTGCACCCTACCTACAGCCTGACTCGGGTATTACGCGGTATCTTGGTCGCTAAGAGTCGTCGACGATGCCCCCCGCTGCCCGCCGTGCCCTTCTGCCAATACGATACGAACCCATGAGGCCTAGAGTGACCGCCTCTACCCTGGAGGGGCAAGGGTAGATCTCGAAGGCTAGGCACCACGCAGGCCGGGACCCTGTTGACTCCTAGGCCGGTGGCAGGCGACCCAGGGAGGTCCCAGCATTTGGGTTCTGATAACGTCTCCAGAGTTCTCCGAGGTCAGCAGCTACCCGGAGAACCAAGCTTTGGCTGCGGCTAAAACTACGCCCTCCCGGGTGACGACCCAGCGCCGGATCCCTCCAGCTCTGCCTTCTGTGCTGGGGGCAAATGGAGAGCCGCTCAAGCGTTGGCCCGGAGCTCGGAAAGGCAGAGGTCTGGCCTTGCCTCCACCGCGGGCGCTCCCGCGCGGCCTGTAAGCGTCCTTTATTGACAGGCAGATAAGCAGGCGGCTGCCGTGGCGTTTCCAGCGTCGCTCTTGAGCACCCTGCTGGGTTGCAGGGATCCGCTCACACTTAATGGCCTGGACTCCAAACAAGCCCAGAGCAGCCCTCTCGGCGGTCTCCGGATGGGACAGGGGCGGGTGAGGAGTGAGCCTCGAACAGAAACTGCGGAGCTGGGGAGGCCTACCCAGGTCCAAGGCCTTCCCATAGCCCACACCCCCGAGGCCTATGACGAAGTAAAGGAGATCTTGGGAGGAGGTCCCGAAAGAGAGCTAGGGGCTTACGGAGAGAAACTAGGTCACGAGAGAAGGCCGATGGCGAAGAAACCCCAAGAAATGCGTGAGCTCCACTTTCCAGCCAAGTCGGGTTTGGGGCTACACTACCACGGTAGGGTTCAGGCCCCGATTAGGGTGACCAGTAGAGTAGACGCTCCTTGGCCCTGATTCGGGAATCCCAGAGAGTTGGGATGGAGAAGGGAAGTGTGGAGAATATTACTGAGACCTCTCGGCCAACATGCTTTCTCTCCTCCCCACCTACCCCGCCCTCCAAGCCTCGACGGGTAGAACCAGACAAAAAAATCTAGTCCCGCTGTTAGCTGGCTAAGCCAAGAGGAGAGGTAAGGCGGGCTGCCTGGAGCTGTTCCCCAGCCTGTTGCGAAGCCCGGCACCTGTCCAGGTGTGCTAGGGAAGGAGCGGAAACCTCTCAACTTCTCACCTTGTCGCCATCTGTGCAAGGCCCCCACTGACCAAAGTGTTTAGATCTGGCCTTGGGGACCTCCTCTGGCCCAAGCGCTCCGCTCCTGGCCTTGACACACACGCCTGGGTCCACCCAGGCTGCGGCTGTCTACAAGTAATACCACACCCCTTCACTTCCCCTCCCGCCACCTCTTCAAGCGCCCCCTGCCCCTCCAGGCCGAGTATCAGTCAATTCCAAATTCAAGACCTGGATGCAGGCAGAGGGAGAGGAAATTGGAAGGTGAAGAGTCCCCCTTCCCTCCACCGCGCGGGAGGGGGGACGGGTTAAGACAACGCTGGTGTAGGCATCCATTCCAAGAAACAGGCTCAGCTCCTCTAAGCCGTCTCCCAGTCCACAGAAGGTGTGAAGAGAAAACTGGCACAGACCACCAGGTCAGTATCCTGCCGACCTCGCCTCAATTCCTGCGGTTTCCTTGGTGCCAAGAGGGGAAATCTTGACCTCAACGACTGTGATTTCCGCATCTTCCTTCTCCAGGCCACCGACTCAACGGTTAACCCTCAAGTCAAAGATAAATACAATCACCTACATTTTCTACGTGGCTGGAGACTAAGTAGATGGGGCGAGGGAAGCTGGGCAGGCCGGGTTTGGGACTTTCCTTAAGAAAACTCAGCGGACCTGCCGAGAACTTTGGCCTAGTTTGAGGGAAGGTATCTCTCGTCCTCCCCTGGAGCCCCAGTCTGTGCCCAGCTGGTGACTAGTGTGCATGAGGTCCAGGTTGGGTTACCCATCGCGCCTCGAGCTCGTTTGAAAACGATTCCTGCCAGAGACCACTTTCAATCCCGGTGCGACCTTCCGGTCCCTCTGATGATATGACTCCCTGGAGAATCGAGGAGGGGTTAGGGTGGTCACCCAGAGAGATAGGTGATTAGCCTTAGGGTAGGACCATGGGATCCACGTGATGAACCGGGAAGAGGTGCGCACTCAGCAGGACTAGCTTACGGGGTGGGGGGGGGGGAGTTGACTGTACGCCCTAAAGGACCAAGCGGGCCAGGGCAAGGCTGGGCGTGGGCAGTCGCCGACCCGGCCAGGAAAGGCCAGAGAAGGGTATGCGAGCGGGTCAGACCCTAGGTCGGGAGAGGGAGGCTCCCGCCAGGCGGGAAGGCTAGTCTGCGCCGAGCTGAACCCAACTCCGGCCGTCATGACGTCACGCGGGCCGGGCAGCCAATGAGGACGGCGCTGGCGTGGATATTAAGGAAAGTTAGCGCCTGCCTGAGCACCCTCTTTTCTTATCATTGACATTTAAACTCTGGGGCAGGTCCTCTCGTAGAACGCGGTTGTCAGATCTGCCACTTCCCCTGCCGAGCGGTAGTGAGAAGTGTGGGAACCCGCGCCGCCAGGCTCACCTGCCTCCCCGCCCTCTGCTCCCAGGTAACCGCCCATGCCCCCCGCACCTACCCAGCTCGCGGCTCGTGGCGCCTTTCCCTTGCCGGCGACGGGAGTCCCCCAAATCGAAGCCCTCCCCAAGTGGCCCCGGGGCTTGAGTTTTGTTTTCAAAAGGAGGCAAACAAAAATGGAAGGGAGTTACAGAGGGCGGGATAGGAGGGGGGAAGGGAGCTTATTTTTGCTGAGCATGCTTTTCTGCAAAAGTAGCAAAATGTTCCAGTCCCAGGAGTGGACTTCCAGACTGGTCCTGAGCGGAGGGTTGAGGGCGGGAATCTGCCGCTTCTGTCTACAGAAGTCGCTTGTGATCGTGAGAAATGCAGGATGTGAAGATGCAGTTTGCACCCAGATCTCCCCCGCAAGACATTCACGCATGGAGAAGTCCCTAGCCATTCTGGGTGTGCATGGGAGTACCCCGCCGCGGGTCTGGCGAGGTGCAGCAAAAGTTTCCTGTGATTGGAAAAGTGTAGATGTTTGGACCGTAACAAAGTCTGAAAGATGGGGTTCGTTTCCCTGAAAGGAGCGGTGGACGAAAGAATGCGGCTCTCAGAGCTGGGCAGCGTGTAAAGCCCTCAGCGTGTGATTTGAGCTTCACTTCGGAAGACCTAATAATTAGCGATTTTCACTGAGCTAGAACGCGGGCTCGGGTTACTGTGAGCGGGTTGCTGCCGGCGCAGCGCTCTCTGCCTCCGAGCGAAGCTTGTGGGCGCCGGGGAAGCCCCGCGGCTGAGTGCCGAGTAAAGCGGAGCCCAGTCACACTGCCGTTCCGGGATAGCTGGAACCCCGGTGCCAGAAGTTTCCCCAAGTGGGTCAGGAAAGGACGACCCCAAACTTAGACTAACTTGTGGTTTTGCGGGGCAAAAGTCCCGGGGACCCAGCCCTGAGCTTGTGGAGACGCCCAGGCCGACTTAGGCGCCGCACAGGAGCACCCAGCCCCGGAGATTGGGGAGGCCTCTAGGTCAGGCCCGGGTTCGCCCTCCCCCACTCCAACTCACACTCCTGGCGCCCCCTCTCTGGACCTTCTGGAGGCACTTTTGGAGGACATTTGGATCTCAGGCACCTGTGACAGGTGCTAGGACCACCTCCCAGCTCCTCCAGGCAAGGCGGTCATCCCAGCCTGGAAGCTAGGCAATCAGCGAAGTGGCGGTCCCGCCGCGCACCTTACCTGGGCCGGAGTCCTTTCCTCCATGGGTTCCTTTCCCCAGAGTGGGCGGTGAGCAGGTTGCCTGCTTCGCAGTGGGAAGTGGACCTTGTCCTCCAGTCATAAATCAAACCCAGCCATCCTCGGGCCTCCTCCCTCATTAGAGATGTTTATTGGAGATTGTGTTTATTCGGCTGTCACGGCGAGAAAACGCGGTGACATAATTACCTCTGACCAGAGTCCTCGCCCTGCGCTTAGGGCGAGCCAGGGACCTCCTCTGTTGCCTTCTCACTCCGGTGCCCTCCTCGATCGGAGGATGTATGTGGTGGGTCTTTTTTCCTTTAGATCCTCTCATATAATTTGGATTATTGGAGGGGTTGTTATTCAGATTTCCTCAGGGCCCGGGAGTTTATGTGTTTTAGAATTTGAAAGGAAAACCGAAGGAAATCTAACGCCCCTCTGGGGCAGAAGGGGGCAGCGCGGGAGAGAAGGGAGGAGAGTCTCTTTCGCTGCGCAAAGTTTCCAGTCGGTGGGGCCGTGGCACGAGGGGTCTGGACTCCACTCGCGCCTGGGGAGTGGGGCGCTGACCCGGAGGGATGGATGAGGATATTGGTGGTGGTGTCTGTTGCTTCACTTTTCATTAGCATTCCCCTCTAGAGGAATTGGAGGCTTCATGGCCCCCGACTGTGGGCTCTTAAATTCTCCCCGCCGAACTCGGAAGAGGCAACACTCACCTCCTCCCCCGCCCCTTGGTCCCCTGGTTGCCCCGGGGCATCGGTTTTCCCCCGCTCCCCAGGTTTGTAAGTCACCATATGTGAGGCTGACTTAGGACATGATGAAAAGCGCCGAATTGTTCTCTAATTGAAAATACATTTTTTTTTTCCCTCGGAGAGCACGCGCTGACAAAATATCTGGGATCCCAGCTTTTGATCCCTTGCTTGCCGCCTCTGTTCTTCAGTCGCTAATAAAACTCGCATTGAGCCCCTTAGTGCCTTGATTAACAGAAAGATTAACTCTTTCTGGTGTTGGGAACAGCTTGTCCCAATCAATGTCATTTTAAAAGCCTCGTCAGGATGTTCTTAGCTCTGGATCCCCGGCTGCTGGAGCGAGCCAGCCATGACATTTGCTCCCTCCTGCTCCTCAGCCCCAAAGCCCCCAGTTCCTGGCCGGCGGATTCCTAGCTCCAAGACTGGACAAATTGCAGAACTGGGTCCGGTCTTTGGAAGAGGAAGCTGTTTAGAGAGCAAATCTCTAGGGAGAAGGGACTGAGGTGGCCTTGGCGTGCTTTTCGTTTTGCAGCTGAACTCTAGCCTTTGGGGGGCAGAGGTAACCGGGAAAGGAGAGTTGAGGGATCCACCCAAGGTGAGAAATGGAAAGCAGACTTTCCTATGTGGGAACCCTATTTGCAAGAATCCGAAAGTGCTTTTGTTTTCAAGTGCTCTATATCTAATAAGCTTTAAGCCCTGTCCCTATATAGACAACAGCATGTAAGAGTCCTGGAGGTAGTGTTGAGAGTCAAAACCGCCGGCTTCAAGAAATCTCTTAGCTGGGAGACCCAGCTGGGCAATGTTCCGGGTGTGGGGAGGAAGGGAGCGAGAACCAGAGAAACTCTTGCTGTCCAGTATGAACAGAAAGAGGACCTATCCCAGAGAGCGTCCTAACACACCAACCATTTGGCAGGAGGGGAAGAAGGACTAGAGCACCTGGCTTCCTCCAGCCAAGCGTGGCCACAGCTTGGAGGCGCCGCTGGGAGGGCTCTGGGATCCCCTCGCTTCCCTAAGCTTTAGGCTTGGCCAGACTGCGGGGAAGTGGAAACCCGGCAGGTTACTGGAGAAAGGAGAAGAAAGGCCTGAAACAAGGGACGCACCCGAACTCGGGAGGCTGGGGTGAGAGGCCTTTGCTTTTGGTGAACGTTTGACCGGTTTGTCAGTTCCACTGTACAAGGAACCCATTTTCCCAGGGTCCGCAGATAGAGACGTTTGGAGCTTTGCAAAGTGGTGCAGGTGTTTGTCGCGACTTTCCTTCAAAAAATGCCAGACTTTACCATTTCCAGCGCGCTAGCACCTGGCCTGTCAGCTTGGCCCCCTGAAAGCAAGAGTTGGAAGGTTTCGGACCACTGGGTGGGAGATTCTTGGTTCCGAAAATGGGAGCCGAAAGTATATCCCCCAGAGTGCTGGGCACTTCTTTGCCTGAACAGAGGCCGTCCCCGGGACCAGGAACTTGATGGGGTGCACACAGGCAGAGGACTGAGACTAACACTGGTGAGAGGTTCTCTGAGCACTCTCGCAGCTAGCCGCGATCCCCCAGCATGACTTCCTCGGCAGGCACAGACAGCCTCCCGTTACCCTGTGGGACAACAGGGCAGCCCCTGCGGGAAACCAGGGACGGGCGGGAAAGAGGTCCTCCTCCCGCGCCAGGGGGCGGAGGGGGAAGAGGCGAACCGGAGTGAAGGGGAAAGGCGTCATCAAAACCTAAAGCGCAATTCCCCCACCCTACCCACCCTGGCCTTGAAAGGGCAGCAAGTGGGCCTCGGTCTGGTTGGAAGCTTCAATTAAAATGGCGACCTGCGAGTTGTTTCAATTTTGCGGACATCTCTGGCACCCCGCACCTCCTCTCCATCCCCCTCCACGTTGTCCCCATAGCAGGTACTTGGCAGAGGGAGTGAGGATCTGCAAAGAGCAGAATAGCACCCACACCCTCCATGAGACCTGTCCAGAGTGAGGAAATCTAGCCCTCACCCCCTTCTCCTTAAACTTTGAAAATTCTGCCTCCTTCCGGAGCTGAGTCCCCCCACCCCCAAATATTGACACATTGGAAGCGGCCAAGTCCTTTTTGTTTCTGGTTTGTGCAGAGGAGTTTCCAGGAGTTCTTCCCTGAGCCCCCATCCCCACCCAATGACGTCAGTGGCATTCACTCCCGGCTCCTCGCCTCTTCTGATTTTTTGTTAAAACTTTTCTCCGAGGTGAGGTGGGGGTTGAGGGGTGGGAGAAGGAGTTGATTCAAAGAGCCAGTGCCCTGGGGGGAAATAGCAACAAGATTATGGCTGCTTCTTTATGAGGCAAAGCTTAAGAAGGTGCTAATCCACTCGGTCGCTAATTGAGAGGTTGTAAAAATGATATTCGCCTCCAGTTCGGACAAAGTCACTGGTTCTTTTTTCCCCCTTCTCGCTCATGCCCAGTAGCTTTGAGTTTAAGCTCCTTTAATGTTCGCTTGAAAAGTAAACAGGGAAAGAAAGAGAACGCAGACTTGCTGCTCCGGGACCCCAAACCGCTGCCCCAATTCCAGGGATCCTCTGAAAGTCGCGGTCCTACGAAATCTCTCAGGGAGTCAGCGGTCACCGGCACCCAGCGCCACCTCCTTCGCCTCTGGCCTGGGTTTCCTGTGGCGCTGAGTGATTCTGAGCCGCGGAAAAGGGCTGAGTCCAGGCGGAGGAGGTGAGCGGGTTGTACGAACCTAACTCGGGCCGGGGAAGGGGAGGCCCCCTCTCCGACTGAACTCTGCGTGGGCTTCTTCATAGCAACTTGCTGGGTTCTGAGCTGGGCCCAGAGTGCCAGGCCCACACCAGGCCCGGCGGCCCAAGGCAACCTACTGCGGCCTCACGGTTCCGGCTCCCAAGGGGCTTCGGCGGCGGCGCCTGTCAGCGGCCAGTTGAATATGCACAGACTTTATTGACGAGCTCTCACTCGCAGAACTTTTCAGAAGTCAAGAAGAGTTAAGTGTCCCGGCGGCGGCTTCATTTCAGCCTCCTTGCCTCTGCTTTTCCAACTCCATACCCCTTTGCCAAGTTCTGGGGTGTGTCCTGCATCTCAGGCCTTCTCCTTCCGGGCTCCAAGGCCCTCCAGCTCCGAGAGAGCTCAGGACCAGCGCAGGACAAGGCAGCCTGATGATCGCTCCCCTGTCACCTAAACTGCGGGCTCCCAGGGACGCCTTTGGAGTGTACTGAGGTGTATCCTAATCGTCGGGCATTCAACAAACGGACTTCTGGTGTGTGGTCAGAAGAGAAAAACCATTTACTTACTTTCCTCCCCGGTTTTCTGGCAACAGCTGAAGGAGAGTTGCCTCCGTGGACTGAGCTGACCAAGGAGGAGTCGTGGTGCGGACACATACCGCACAATACACAACCGGTGGCACACACGACACATGCTGACATACCAACAACGCTGGAGGGGACACACACACACACAGAATCTATTACAGCATTGGTCATCCCCCCGCGCGCCCCGAGCTTCCACCACTCCCCCTCCCCTTTTATCTCCCCCTTGCTTCCCCTCCTCTCGGGAGCCTGGAAAAGCAGCCACACTTAGTCAACAAATGGCACGTGGGAGAAGTTGGTGAGTGTTTGGTGAGGACTCTTCAGGGCTTTTCACAAGAATCCTCTGTACACAAAGTAAGTGGCGTGTTTACTCGGGCCTCTCCAGCCCGGGCTGTGCCTCCGCTCCGCTGCGCACCGCGGCTTCCGAAAGGAGAAAGAAGAGAAGAAAGGGCTGGGAAGCAGGGGTGGGGGAATGGGCAGGCCCAGGAGGCCTGGGTTGGGGAGGCTGCCGGCCTCGCCGAGTTTTCGGCCTGGCGGCCTCCTTCTGGCCTAAGCTTCGACGCGCCTCCACCGCCGGAGTGAAGCTGCTAGGACCCAGGGACGCTCCCGCCCCTTTCCTCTTCTTCCTAGAGGCCAGGTGGGCTAGGGAGAGGCCAGCGTTGTGCTCTGCTTCCTAGGGCCCAGGCTGTGATGGGGTAGGGGCGGGAGGGGAGGGTGAACAGGGGCGGGGCGGCAGGCCACCGTTCCCTGGAGTTGGCAAGAAAGGACAACGCAGAGCTGCAGAAACTTGCTCCGTCCGTGGGTAGGAGTCCTAAAGCCCACTTGGGGTGGGGATAAGGGGGCTCGACTCCCAGCCCAAAGGCCTTCACCCGACCGCTCAAGTTCGCGGCCGCAGTGCTGGCGGTGCTGGTTGCCTGAGCGATCAGAGCCAGGAGATGTCGGCGAGCTCCAGAGCCCCAGCGCGGGGGCCCATCGCCGGGGAGAAGAGCCGGGACCCACCGGCGGAGCCGAAAACAAGTGTATTCATATTCAAACAAACGGACCAATTGCACCAGGCGGGGAGAGGGAACATCCAATCGGCTGGCGCGAGGCCCCGGCGCTGCTTTGCATAAAGCAATATTTTGTGTGGGAGCGAGCGGTGCATTTGCATGTAGCGGAGTGATTAGTGGGTTTGAAAAGCGAACCGTGGCTCGGCCTCATTTCCCGCTCTGGTTCAGGCGCAGGAGGAAGTGTTTTGCTGGAGGATGATGACAGAGGTCAGGCTTCGCTAATGGGCCAGTGAGGAGCGGTGGAGGCGAGGCCGGGCGCCGGCACACACACATTAACACACTTGAGCCATCACCAATCAGCATAGGTGTGCTGGCTGCAGCCACTTCCCTCACCCACACTCTTTATCTCTCACTCTCCAGCCGCTGACAGCCCATTTTATTGTCAATCTCTGTCTCCTTCCCAGGGATCTGAGAATTGCTCTTATACACCAACCCAGCAGCGTCCGTGGAGAAAACTCTCACAAGAAACTCCTTTAAAACACCGTCATTTCAAACCGTTGTGGTCTTTAAGCAACAACAGAAAAAAAACAAAAAACAAAAAAACAAAAAACACCCAACCAAACAAAACTCTTGACAGGAGCTTTGACAACGAGAGAGGATGCCTCATAAAGGTGAGTCCAATTCTTTCTTCTCGCTTTATTTTTATTGCAGTGTTCAGGCAGGTCTCCCTCTACCTCCCCTCTTCCTTCCTCTCCGGTTGCCGGTCCCCTCCCCCACCGCTACGCCAGGAGAGTTGGGCCAGAGAAGTTTCCACGCAGGAGCCCAAACTTTCTACTTCCAGCGAAAGCCCGCGTCGGAGAGCGACCGCCGGCGAGCCAGAGCGGCGCAGAGCTCGGGGCCGGCTGCCGGCTCAGCTCCAGCGATAGCGCGGGTTAAGCTAGCAGGAAAAATCGAGGCTCCAGACGCGGCTGCAGACGCGGCTCCTGGCCCCAGTGTAGCCAAATGCTCCCGGGCTGCGGGAGAAGACGAAGAGGATCTGTGGTACCCAAGGCCCGGGAAGGGCCGCAAAGAACAGCCGCCGCCGCTGCTTTGTCCAGCCCGCGGCCCTGCAAGTGCGCAGAGAGCGGGCGCGCGGAGGGAGCGCCGAGGGAGCCGGCTCGCTACACCGCTGCCCGCCCGCCGGCCCTCCAGCTTTGTGCTGCGCTGGGCTCCGGCGCAGAAAAGCATTTGGTACTCCAGCGCCAAGGGGGCATCATGCCCGCCGCTGCCGAGCGGAGTCGATCTGTAAGGCAGCCACACGCTGGAGGCAGAAACCGCCAGCAACCGTGAGCCGGGAAGGAAGACACCAGGCCGAGGCGATCCGACGCGCGCTCCGATGGAGCACAGAGAGTAGCCGGAGCACTGTCAGCTTCCATCAAGCCCCCAGGCTCTTTCCTCCAGCTTAACTTGAGCGCGGAGCTCGGACTTGAAAACTCTCTGCTCCTCCGGCTTCCCCCAACCCTCTCCCCCGCCCGGCGAAAGCTGGGGTGTTTCAGTCTTCCGGCCCCCAACGCTCGGTGGGTATTTTTCCTCGTCTTCCTCTGACCTAGTGGCGCTCGGTGTTGCCATTTCAACAAGTTTGGAGCTGGAAAGGTGGTTTGCTTTTTTTGCTTTTTTTTTTTTTTGTTGTTGTTGTTGTTTGTTTGTTTGTTTGGTACTTAAAATCCTGATTTTTTTTTTCTTTGTGAGGCATTTAAAAAAATCTATATGAAAGCATTGGCTTTCCTCCTAGTCTGATCACATACTCTCCCCAGATAATTAGTCTAAGTAATTCAAGAGTTTTTGGATTCTAAGACCCCAGGAGAAAAGTGTCTTTTCAAAGTTCATAAAGTTGTTGCCTCTTTCCCTGTGCAGATTTTCTCAGTCTCCCTGCGCCATAATAGCCCTGAATTTTAGCAAGTGTAATTGGGGGAAATGGAGTTGAATTTCAAGTGGAAATGCTTTCTTTTTCGAGTGCTAAACCCTGGCCCTTCAGTCATGAGTGATTTCTAGAAAGTTTAAAAACAAAGTGAAACGTGATTTCTTTCTTTCTTTCTTTTTTCCTCATACTCTCCCAAGCTCTCTAAGCCATTTTGGGTGTTTAACTCGAACTTGGGAAGGTTTGAAAAGAGGGTATAAGCAGGAAATTAAATGAAAAGCAAAGTGCTTGAAAGCCTGGCAAGTTTACCGAGGAGAAATAATAGTTGTTACTGCTGACATTACATTTTTTATAGCCGGTGACCTTTGCATACGTCGGAAGGCAATTTGATTAGTTGTTATCTTATTTGGCCCTAGAGAGTAAAACTTTGTCATCCTAATTGCTAATTATTCTTTGGCTGGGGGCCGGGGGCGGGAGGACCGAAGCGAGTTCTCCCCTTTATACCAGCTAAGGAGTTTGGGAATGAATTTTGTGAATTAAGTAATTAAAACAACAGAAACATTTGAAAAAAGCTGAAGTTTGTGTTGGGGACAGGGAAGGGGGCATGGCCTAGTGCCCTTGTGGACCAAGGCCTGGGTGACTGAGATTTCTGGAGACTCCTTCATTCTCGATGTGGGTCTGTGGTCTCTCTGATGCTGTACAAAGCCCCAGGCTGGGTTGGGGAGCTTGGGCTGGATCTTGGGGTTCTTGCTTCTCTGAGAACACTATTGCTTCTAGGTGTCAGTGTGCCCTGTTCCCCCGGTTGCTTTTAGACTAAGTGTTAACGATTACTTAAGTAATTAGATAGCTTCTTAGCTGAAAGAAGGGTGGGAATGGAGCAGAACCGGAACTTGAAATGCTATATCACCTTCCCAGCTGCTTCGAAAATTAACCAGCCAGGCCTTCAGGGATTGCCTAGAAAAAAAATTTAAATGATATCAAAAAGGTAGTAGCTGGGATGGGGGCATTTAGTTGGGACTGTACAGTGTGCGTTACAGAGAGAAGTTCAGCAAGTTTTACCCCTCCATGGGAAATTTCACTCCCTCTCTCTCCACCTGCTACCTTTTGCAACTTGAGTCCCACATTTGTGTTGGGGGATCCAGTGGGGGGGGGGGATTCTGGTTAGAGTTGGTGTTTCTGTCTGTTGGGGCATGACTATGGATGTAGGAACTGAGAGACAAGAGGGAGGCATTAGAGAGCCAGCCTAGCTAGGGGTAACTAAGTAGCCCTCTGCTGTAGCTAATATTTACCAGGCCACAATTGGATGCTGAGAAAAAAGTCCTCATCTTTGGTTTGTTTTTGTAGATCTAGCTGCCTCCCAACTAGTTAGAAAAAATTATACCACAAACGGCCTTGAAGAGAAAAATGTGCTTCTTGGGATTCTTTGCTTGTAGGCAGGCAAAATTAATAATCATTGCAGGAAAAAGAATGATATTTTTAAAAAACAGAGAGAAGTGATGCTGTGACTATTTTGTTATTTTACCTTTTTTTTTTTTTTTTTTTTTTTTGCAAACCTCTTGAATGGGCTCTTTATTGTAACTCTCCCTTCCCAATTGAGCTCCCCACCGTGCCGTTGTATCTTTTTACAGCCCCTAACAACTCACACCAGTAACACAATTACCTCTAGATATTTATAACAAGAAATTACTTTTCTATTTTCCGCACTCCCCCCTGCCTCAGGAACCTTCTTCTTATGGAAAGGTAGGGAGGGGTGGTGGAGGGCAAGACTTGGGGGACCCACATTGGGTCAGGACTGAAGCAAGAGAAGCATCCCTCTGTTCCCTTTGTGAGTTGGTGAGTTGTTGGTACGTTTGGTTGGAAGCTGTGTTGCTGGTTAGGGAGTCTGGGTTTTGCTCTTTGGGTTTGGGAGAGCCAGAGAATAGAAGCCATTGTTCGCTGTCTGTAGGCTTTGTCGACCACGCTCACCCCCTCCTGTTCGTACTTTTTAAAGCAGTAAGGCACGGTAGACAGCGTGTGTCACAGTACTGTAAAAGGGGGGGAAGATCTAAACACCAAAAGAGAAGTTAATCACAATAAGTGAGGTTTGGAAGAAAAAGTTGGGATCATCACTTGCAAAGTCCCAGGAGGACTGCAAGACAGACGAAGAGGGGGAGGCTGACCAACAAGCTGTTGGGGGGAGTGAAGGATAAAGGAGTATGCACAGTTGGCTTCTGGGGGCCTTAGGACAGCTTAGGTGGTGAAATTCCTCACAGAAGGAGGAAGTATTGCCCTGCAGTCCTCCAAATTACTCCAACCTGTGGCCTTAGGCCCCAGGAAGTTCTTGGAGGTCCCCTTTTCTTTACCTTCAAACTTCAGGTATTAGTCACCTTTCTCCCCCAGCTCTGAGCTCTACTATTTTTCTCCTCTGCTCCTTTGGTTTTCCCCTCCCCCCTTTACTGGTTCTTGATATTTTTGCAAAGTGGGACCCCAACTCCTTAGGTTCTCCAATTTTGCAAGCCAGGCCAGAGCAGTCTTGCCCAAGGGATAGAGATTTCTGTGGGAGAGGCCACTGGAAATATGGATCTAATACAGAATGATTGAGTCCTAGATGCACTGTTTTGTCCTGAGAGCGGGACTCAGAAAGCCATCTACCTATGCTTTTGAGCCACAGTTTGACATACCTTTCTCTCCCTCTGTTTTGTCATAGGGGGAAGACTTTAACTAGGGGAGCGCAGATGTGTGAGGCCTTTTATTATAAGAGTGGACAGACATCACGTATTTCAGGCAAGTTCTGCAATGCTGCTTTGGGTTTCAAAACCTTAAGAGTCAAACTATTTCAGAATGCTTCTTCTCTGTGTAGTTCAAATGGAAGAAAAATTTCAAAATCAGGTCACTGTTTCTCTGGATTAGAGGGTTAACTGAAGAATTTGGAATGAATGGATAGGAAATATTGGAGTAATTTATTCGAAGCCCAAAAGGATAGATTTTGCATGCACTGGAGGGCAGAGCTATATGACCCTAAGATCGCCCCAAGCGGTTGAGTGGATCAATTTCTAAAAAAAAGAGTGTTCCCCTGTGCTGGCCCCTAGTCTTCCTCGGTGGGAGTTCAGGCCTACCTGGTGCAGCGGCCTAGGATTAACTCCTGTTTTCTTGCTAACAGAGCCCCATATTCGAGCCCCGTGGGATCCCGTGGCCCCCAGCCAGCGCCAGCATGCAGAACAGTAAGTGCCTCAGGTCCTTTGCGGACTTCAGGCTGGAGGCGCGGATCCGCGGGTCAGGGGAGGGCGCAGAGGCTTGCGGCGCCAGCGCTGGCCTGGCCGCCCTGCCCGAGGGAAGAGGCCGGAGACCTGCGCCGGTAGCCCTAGAGGGGAGGATGTTCGCTCTGCTGTTCTAGATCCTGGAATAGTAGGGGCTGGACTCTTCAGAACAGCCCGCCCGAGTTTTCGAAGCTGCGGTAGAGAAACCCCATCCCCCCAAATCCTGTAACTCACACCCCCTCCCCGCCCCTGCCCGGGCTCTGACCCCAGGGAGAGGGGCTGGGCTGAACAGGGCGGGGCGAAGGCTTCTCCCGGTGGCGCGACCAGAAGGAGGCCCCTTTGGACTTAGCCAAGACTGAACGTCTCCACCGACAGGGCGGGGTGGGGGGGCTTCTCTCCCCTAGTCACTCTGAGGACAGCTCCTCCCCTCTCTACCCGGGCTGTGGGCCTAGAGGGAAGGGGAGCAGAGCACCCAGGCCTGGAGCACCCGCACCATGGAGCTGATACAAGGCGCCAGCAAGAGCAGGGTTTCCTGGGTCTGCGAAGAGAGCAGAGGCTGCTCCCAGTAACTGGAAAAGCCCTGCCCTGGCGGCCCCAGCTGCATGGGTCCTGGTCTTCCCAGGCCCGAAGTGCCTTTCATCCCCCCCCCCGCCCCCGCTTTTGTGCCTGCCTTTTCCCTTGCCAGACCCCTTGGGTCCCCACCCACCTTCCCACTCAGTCGGTGGGTGCTGGTATGTGGCAGGGCTAGCTTAGAGCTCGGGCCTTGTAACCTCGAGGCCCAATGAAACCAGGCCCAGTAGAGGTCAGGAGTCCGTACGTGGTTTAAGAATACAACTGTACTGGGAGAGTGGAAGGCCTAGGTCTTTAACCTGCTCTGTCGAAACGCCAAAGACTTAAGATGGTCCTCAGCGCCTGATCCATCTCTTCTGGAGGCGCTGGTCGCCCCCTGGTGCCGCAGGGGATGCTGGGTGCGAAGCTCAGGAAAAGGCACGAAGGTGGTGTAGATTTGCCCTGAGAGCTCAAATTCCCCAACCTCAAGCTCTAGGGTGGGCCGCTGCGCAAAGCCGTGAGCTTTTGCGGCTGCGGCCAGACCGGCGGGCCCCGAGGGGCGCGAGGTCGCAGGACAGCCCGCAGGGCTTTGTGCTGCTAGTTCCCGGGTGTGCACAAGGCGCAGAGCATCCAAATTGACACCATATGTTTTCTTATTAGATGCTTCGCGGTCGAATTCTAGGCGCATAATCATCGCCACTGGGCGAGAGCGCCAGCGGTCCCTAGGGAAGGGACACAATGATTGAGGCTTAACCTCTGAAGGGGAATTTAGAGCTACGCTTCCTCGCTGCCATTTCGATGCTGGCAGAGGCGCTCGGGCCCTGGCGTCTCCTGGGCCAGCACCCGCCGGCCGTAGCTATGGAGGTAGCAGGCACATTCTTTTTGCGGTGGGGGAAGAAGGAGGGAGGTCTAAGATTAGGCGGACTCACACGCACTGGCATTCGTAGACTGGGAATTGCCTGGCTATGCAGGAAGTTTGGAAAGTCTTGGTTTCTCTGGGACAGCCTTTCTTTTTACATAAAGGCTCCTTCTGCCCAGAGGTGGGCCTCGGCGGCTGGAGCGGTAGACAGGAGTTGGGAGGCAAAGGAAGGCAGTAAAGGGAATTTAGAAGAAACCGGAAGCATAGGCTAGGCCTTGCTCAGTTGGAGAAGAGGTGTCCCATCAATGTCCCGGCCTGCGCTTGCCCCGGCCGGAGCCCAGATCTCCCAAACGCCTGTCACTTCTCATAGAGTTGAGGCTCCGGCCCCCCCCTTCAGCTAACTCCCCCCCCCCCAGACCCGAGCCTTGGGCTATCCTGAAAACGCGGCTCCCCTCGAAGGGGAAACGAGTGCAGTTCAATCTCGTCTGAGTGATCTACAAATAGGGACGGAAAGGGTCGTTTTATCACGGTCCCGTTTGTCGTGACGATGCAATTTCCCGGAGCGGAGCACTGTCACAAAGTGACAAGGCTGCCACAAGCGCCCCGACTGATCTTTTCAATTAGCCTTCCATGCATGATCCGGAGCGACTTCCGCCTATTTCCAGAAATTAAGCTCAAACTTGACGTGCAGCTAGTTTTATTTTAAAGACAAATGTCAGAGAGGCTCATCATATTTTCCCCCCTCTTCTATATTTGGAGCTTATTTATTGCTAAGAAGCTCAGGCTCCTGGAGTCAATTTATCAGGAGGCTCCAAGGAGAAGAGAGAAGAGAGAAGAGAAGAGCCGAGCAGGGAGCCACATCTTCTCCTGGGAGGGCTGCTCTCTAGAGTCGGGGCTGCAGGTTGGAGATTTTTAAGGAAGTGGAAATTGGGGTTTGGCTTTTATTTGCGAGTCTGCGGTTTCCGAGGAAAGGGCTGCAGAAAGGTGCTCTCTCCCTGGCCCTGTTCTCTAAGATCAGACAATGGAATGAGGTTGTGAGATACAAGATGAAGGAAGGTTGGGGGACACTGATGTGGTCTTTATCTTTTCTGTTTTTTATTTATTTTTATTTTTTGCTAATATCTTTTCTGGGCTGAGGGGAGGGCGGAGTCCAGCAGCTGAAGTAGAGCGAGCAGTAGCGGGTGCGAAGACTGCGGGCTCTCGGCCCTACTTGCGGCAGGCTGACTACTCTGCTTGGAGCCAAGCGGAGGTTCTGACCCTCTTGCCTGCTGTGGAGGCGTGGAGACCTAGACTGGGGTTCACTAGCCACGGATTTGTCGCTTTGGTTCTTCTCTGCTCCTCTCTTTTCCCATCTATTAAAACAAAACAAACCAAACAAAACAATACAAACCCCGATGCTGTGCCGCGCCTTCTTCAGAGTTTAGATGGTGACGCAAACGTTTCTGGGAGCGCTGCAGGGCTGTAGGATCCCTGTTCCAACACTGCAGAAACCTTGGAGATTCAGTATAGGCTCTGTAGAACCCACGGTTTGTGATGACACTTAGAGGGAATCTTTGGGAGGAGATTTTTAGAGCCAGCTGTTTGCACCTTGTGGGTTCAGAGGCTGGCTGGAGTGTTTATGAAGAGGGGCAGTGGGCTGGGAGTACTGAGGGATGGGGTCGGTAGTGGGGTTCTTGTGTTCTTGTTCCTTGATGTGTCTAGTGCTTCAGCAGTCCAGTGGGAAGAAGTAGACTGTATTTTGGACTGGGCTGCCCACTGTCCTGCATGGCTGGTGGTCCTGTTGTTGGTGGTTTCTCTGATGGACATCAAGGACCTGATTTCTGAGATTGGCATGGTTTGGCAGGGAACTGAGGATGCATTGTGGTTGTTTTCTTCTTCTTCTTCTTCTTCTTCTTCTTCTTCTTCTTCTTCTTCTTCTTCTTCTTCTTCTCCTCCTCCTCCTCCTCCTCCTCCTCCTCCTCCTCCTCCTCCTCCTCCTCCTTCTCCCTCTCCTTTCCTCCTCCCCTCCTCCTTTTACTTCTTCCTGCCCTTCCTCTTCATCTTCCTCTTTTCTCTCCTCTCCTCTCCTTTCTTTTCCTCTCCACTCCTTTCCCTTTCTTCAGGTCACAGCGGAGTGAATCAGCTCGGTGGTGTCTTTGTCAACGGGCGGCCACTGCCGGACTCCACCCGGCAGAAGATCGTAGAGCTAGCTCACAGCGGGGCCCGGCCGTGCGACATTTCCCGAATTCTGCAGGTGATCCTCCCGGCGCCGCCCCACTCGCCGCCCCCGCGGCCCTCCACTCTCAGCGCCCTTTCTTCATTTCTTACTGTAAACACTGCTAATTATGGAACCCCACCCTCACCCACCCCAGTCCCCACCCCACTCCCCTACCTTCCCGCTTTCCCCTCTCCTTCCACCATCCTTCCCTATCTCTTTCAACCTGAGTCAGTTACATAAGTTAATCCATCTGCTTAAGAAAAAAATTGCGTGTGAATTTTTTGAAAACCTCATCATTTGGTGAGGACATTAATTGTGGTAAGAGTTTATGAACTGTAATGAGCTGAGTTATATAAATGGCACAATTTCATCCCCCTTTCCCCATCCCATGCTTACCTGGGGTTTTAAGAGATTTGTTTGCATTCTTCATTCATGTTCATGAAGAATATATAGATTTAAAAGGCAAATGCCATTTACCCCTCTTTAACTCACATTTGCTCAATTGAGCTTATTTTCAAGGAAAAAAAGTAAAAATTCTGCTCATTTTCCCCTCTGCTCTTTAAAACATAAACACCACTTTTTAAGCAAGATCAGCACAAAAAAAATTAATTTGACTTCCGTTTTGATGCATCTTCAGGCAGTGTTTAGGAAAACAGTTTTTTAAAATTAAAAATTAGTTCAAAATGTTTGAAAGTATCCTCATATTTGTAGTTTTTAGGGCTACAAATGTAATTTTAAGAAAAAAAGCTCTCTACAGTAAGTTCTCGTACCATTGAAGGTATATTTTTGTGTTATAGACCCATGCAGATGCAAAAGTCCAAGTGCTGGACAATCAAAACGTAAGCTTGTCATTGTTTAATGCATACTTAAACAATTTTATTTTGTCTTGAAATTATTAATAATGTGGTTTTCTGTCCACTTCCCCTATGCAGGTGTCCAACGGATGTGTGAGTAAAATTCTGGGCAGGTATTACGAGACTGGCTCCATCAGACCCAGGGCAATCGGTGGTAGTAAACCGAGAGTAGCGACTCCAGAAGTTGTAAGCAAAATAGCCCAGTATAAGCGGGAGTGCCCGTCCATCTTTGCTTGGGAAATCCGAGACAGATTATTGTCCGAGGGGGTCTGTACCAACGATAACATACCAAGTGTAAGTTCACTGAGAACATTTACCTTACCTGCCCTAAGCTCCACACTCTCCTCTTTGGCACCTCAATCTTTAATTTTTCTTACTCCTTTCCTTCCCAGTGTCTCTCTTTCAATGTCTCTTCCCTGATTTACACACATCTCCTCTGTACCTGGGGATATTAAGTGGAGTGCCCTGACCTTTTTTTTTTGACTGTCTGGAAAATGGGAGTCAAGTGTGACATCATTTGCATGCTGTAAACCCAAGGGCGGAGGCACTGGGAAAAGGCACTTGAATCAAGAAGGAAAACAAAAAACAGATTCTAACTTCCTCCAAACACACCTGCCCGAACCTTCTTTCAGATGTTTTACATGCATTTCTGCTCCAATATAAAACCAATAAAATGGAAGAAATCTCCAAACTAAGTTTAAACCTTTTATTGGGAAGTCTTTAAACAAAGCAAAGTAATTGTGTGGATTAGGACATCAGAGACACCTGGCTAAGGTGAAGGCCCCTACTCCCCAAGTCCGGAATTCTCTACCAAACTCAATTTCCATGACCAAAATGATGGCTATTATTCTTTCCCAGATGTAGGTGTAAATTCGCTCAGTATGATAGAGTGGCTGGGAGCTTTTTAATGTGTTGAGGGTCATTCTTTAAAACTGTGGGAGAACCGAGATGGGGACTTAAGACAGGGTGACTGTCTTCAGGAGACCCTACCATTTGGTTTGATTTTGCTTTGATTTGCAGGTATCATCAATCAACAGAGTTCTTCGCAACCTGGCTAGCGAAAAGCAACAGATGGGCGCAGACGGCATGTATGATAAACTAAGGATGTTGAATGGACAGACCGGAAGCTGGGGCACCCGCCCTGGTTGGTATCCCGGGACTTCAGTGCCAGGGCAACCTACACAAGGTAAAACCCAAGTGGCCATCCTCCCAACTCCATATGTGCAGCCCCTTCCTTGCCCCTCCTCCTCTCCCCCAACCTTTTCCTCTACTGGCTTTCTATGTTTGAGGAATGTCATGGAGAACTAGATTCCAAGGTCTGGGACATATCAAGTTGCATTGTACATAGGTGGTGTTTGTTGAACCATGTGTTGGCCTGAGAATATAAGGTTATGTATGTCAGTAGTATGAAGGTGGTGTGTGTGTGTGTGTGTGTGTGTGTGTGTGTGTGTGTCTTTGTGGATAGGAGTATGTGTGTGCATAAGCTCTAGGTGTGGTGTCCTATTCAAATTTGACATTAAAATGCACAGGAAGCCCCCTTGCTGTAGAAGTGTGACAAGTTAACACACTGACAGACTGTGAGGTAAACAATTGTATCATTTTGCTTTTTACTACAATTGACAAATTATGTGACTATGAGTAGGGTGTATATGGGAAGGTGAGCAACTGAGATGCTAAGAGGACAGAGCACAGGCAGTGGTGGTCTCCCAGCTGAAACAATCCCACCCTTCTTGCTCCTGCCTTCACCCATCTGGGCCCCCAGTTCTCACTCTCTGTGGGTGGCAACTGGTTATGAGTGGTGGGGTGAGAAGACTGAGAGTCCGACTGCAGGGTTCCGGGTGTGCCTCCTGGATTGGGAGGAGAGGTGGGACCTGGGACGTCCCAGGATCTGTGAGAACCGATGGAGGAAGAGGGGCATGTGGTAGAAAGGGGTTCGGTTGGCTTTCCCCTTCCCCCCACACACCGAGGTAGTTTGGTCAAGACTAGGAAACAGTTTACTCCGAAGATTAATCGGTATTTGTTGTCCTCGTGACAAGGAGATAATATGCAGGATAATGGGACGTGGCGTCTCACTCCCGGGAGCACAACGGAGCCTGGGGGCTCCGGGCCGGGGGCGGTCGCGCAGGGACAGCGACTGGGTTGCCGGCGCGTCCGTGCACTCTCGGACGAGCTCCGGGTGCCCTGTGCCTCTACCGAGCCGGGCTAGGGAAGGGAAAATCGGTAACAGTATGCGAAATATCTGGTACAAAGGATGCTTCTGTCACTCGCAAGAATTTGTTATGGGAACAATCCTGTCGCTCTGTAATTGCTCATTAGAGAACGTTTTGTTTCTCATTAAGGCGACATGAATAAGCGTCTAGTTGAAGGAGACAGCTGTAGAAATGTTCCACAAGAGACCTCTGGACACGATTCGGCACCAATTGCCAATTAGACATGTCAGTTTTAAGAGCAGAAAACAATATAGGACGGACACTGGGAAGATAGGGAGCAAAGCGCTCGCTTCTTGTTTCCCAGCGCGGTCGCTTGGCCGCCCGAGGCCTCCTGACGCGCGGGGTCTGGCTCCCCTGGGGGACCCCTCCCGCATGGGCCTCGAACCCATGGTCCCCGGGAGTGCATCACGCACACAGGTCCAAGCCCGCTCCTGCCCCTGGTGAGACTAGCCAGTGACCTGGCTGAGTGTGGACAACCCCACCCCCGCCTGACCTTTGAAACTGTGGGATTCCCACGAGCACACACTGGACACACCCAAGCAATGCTCTTCCAACTCGCTCCGGTCCACCCCTCTGTCCCCAGTAATCTGAAGTTCTGCTGGCCCCTCCCTCGCCTAGATTCTGGCAGACTTGGTCCAAGATGTCTTGGGGAGGGCGCAGGGCCCAGCGGCCCAGGCCTGGAAGGGTAAGAGCCCCAAACCTCCATTCCTGCCTGGCACGAGGGATCGCGTTTACTTGGGACACAGGGAATGACACCCCCCCCCTCCCCTTCAGCTTCCTGGCGCCCAGACAGAAGCCGAGGGCAGCAGTTTCCATTAGAGGTGGCGCCTGAGTCGGACAGATTTTCGTTCCAGGAGTAGTAGGGCAGGAAGTGAGAACCTAACCACCAGGGCCTGGTAGGGACGCTTGGGGTTGGAGGTGGCGCTAGTTCAGGAGCTCTTAACTTTTAGGCGTCTAGTTGCTAGAGAATTCTGGGTTGTCAACTGCCAACCCCAGACCACCTTCCAAAAAAAAAAAAAAAAAAAAAACCCACTCGTTCCTTCTCCCGTAGACTACCTGCCACCGTCCCCGCTCAGTGGGGAGGACGCGTGACGCGAACTGAGCTTAACCCGGTCGTGGATGTGGAGGCCGTGGGGAGGGGGGCGAGCTTCTGCTCACATTCCCGGGGAAATCCTCCTGCCTTTTGACGCTAAGAGGGTCCCCCTCCCTCCCTGGTCCCCTTTCCCAGTCCGGGAAGCTGTTCTTGGGTTTAAAAGAGTCCATTACTCCAAAAGCATAAGGCGAGGTTAGGTCTCAGAGGGAGACAAATATGGTTTCCATCTGATCAACGCCATGCGGCGGTGAATAAAATCGCGACGACGTGGGCTGACAACAACAAGATACAACTCTATCCAGACCCAATTCTCCAGCGATTTGGTGGTTTTAGGGATCACGGAGACACTTTCTTATCTCCTCCCCTCGCCCCCTCCCATACCCAAGCCCTCTATAGGATTTAGTCAGTCTCTCTTTCAACAGATGCTACAATGTTTTGATCCGCGCTCCAGAGCTGAAAAGGTGCCGCAACCGGGTTGCTATCTTTTCTTGCTTGTTTTCCGCCTCACTGATTAAGACACTAAGAAACTAAGGAATGATTTTATTTCCCAGCGTCTCCCACCCCCCTCTCCTTCTTCCAGGAAACAAATCCTATCCCCAGCGTCAGATGGTCCTGGGGCTGGGATAATGGGAGGCGCTTTCACTCGCCTTCTCACGGATTAGGCTGGAAGGTGGACGGCGCCCATTGAAGGCCCCTTCTTTGCGCGGCTCCGAGGGGGCGCCTTTTAAAGAAGATATCTTAATTGTCCGCCACTTACGTCTATCATGTGGGAAATTCGAAATCCAACTTCTAGCTTTATTTTGTTAAAAGGTTTAAGGGTAAAAGTAAATCCACTAAATGAAAAAAAGAAAAAAAGGCTCCCAATCTGAGTGACCACTTTGTCACTGCTGGACTAAAAGAGTTGCTACTTTTAAAGGAGCAAATTTTCAGTAGCGCCAGCTCGATCTGCAGCGTCATGGAGGAATCTTACAGCCCCGGCTTTCCCCTTGCTAGCTTCTAATTCCACTGTTTTTTGTTTTTTGTTTTTTAAGGTTTAAAATCAAGTTCCCTTATCCCGGTTGACTTCTCTCCCCTTAAAAGTGAGGCTATAGGCGCGTATCAGCGTATGAGGGGCCCTGCAATAGTGTGTGAGCAACGGAGAGGGAGAGAGAGAGAGAATGAGAATGAATGAATGTGAATATCAATCTCCGTGCTTTAAAATTAGGAGAAGCAAAGTGAAGCAGAGAATGCTATCTCCAGGGGTCTTCTGAGGGAGACCCTGGCAGCTTTGTTTAATTGGCAAGATCTAATGGGCTAGAAAAGGGACTGGGGTGGGGCCTCCACCGATGAGCCTTTCTAGTTGGTCAAAAAGGGCTGTTTCTAGTCTTCCTGATTCAGCGAACCCAAAAATAAAGGCGGGGGGCGCTCTTCACTTCTCCTGAAATGCGCTTCGAAAAGTCTCCCAGAAACTTGGGCAGTGAATTAGCAGACACTTGGGCACGAGGGCCTCGCCTTGTCTACTAATCTAGTCCCCCTCCATTATCTCCCTTTTCCTCCTTTTCTCCCTGTCTTGTTCAACCCTCTTGTCTGTTTTCCCTCTGAGCATTCTTTTCTGTCCTTTCTTCTTACACCTTTCTGGGCTCCATTTCTTTCGAGCCCTCCTTCTCTTTCGCTCCTCCCCACCTCCTGCTTCTCTACCTCACCCCGCCCTCTGGTCTTCCTCCTCCGCCTTCCCGCCACCCCCCATCCAGCCCTGGTCCTCATCCACCCTCCCAGCTTCTCTCCATCCCCTGCCCTGGCCCCCCATCCACCCTCCATCCCCCCAGCCCAGCGCCCTAAATAGCACTGAGGCGCCCGCTCTTCGGACAGTGATTAATGATAGCAGAGCAGAGGGGTTAACACACTTCGCTGAAAAGTCTGTTGACTGGGCTTCTTGTAACACAATGTGGCCCGCTGCACGCCTCAAGAGAATCCTTTTGTTGTCCGTGCTCATTGTGGCCTCAAAATTCTGCCCACGAAAGTTTGCCAACGCTCCTGCCCCAGGAGTTTAATAGTTTCCCTTACTCACGGGGCATTGTGTGGCGCTGAAAAGCAGCCCCTCGCTATTCAAGTGTTGGTGGTCATCTCAATAGATCTCCAAGGGCCCATATGGTGGCCAGTGCCGATGAATCCGCCTGTTTAAATGGGGGAGAAAGTTGGGGTTTTAAAACATTTCAAAGTTCCTGAAAAGATCCCACTAGATCCTGTCACAATTCCCTGAACTCTTTGAAGGCGCTGCCTATTGTCTCCAGGTTATAAATGATATTCCTGGCCAAGTCGATTCCCACCAAGGCCTCCTACCCTGCCCGCCCTCGCTACTGGCCAAGTTTCTAGGATCAGCAGCCGGCAGCTCCTCTTAATACCCCTCAGGGTCCTCAGGAATCAAGATCGAGGACCCAGCCTACAATGGCCCCAGAGGCCCAGTCAGGGCCTGAATCCTTCCTTTCACACAGGATGTGACCTCACAGGCAAGGTGCAAGGCAGAGACATGTAGCCCAAGTGCACATCTCACCATCCAAGCAGCAAGGGAAAACAATAAAACTTTCCCCTGTTTAATGATAGAAATTACATTAAAAGTGGTGGAAATGCCCTAATTAAAATGTACCACTTAAATGATATGCCAAGGTTTCAGCTGCAGCATAGCATATTTAGCTAGTTAGTGAACTCGCTACTATTTCTTTTTTAAAATTACACGTTAAAAATTTAAAAGAAATCTTACTTTTCTCTGGTGCAACACATTACAAAGAATGGACAGTCCTTTTATCTAAATATAAAATTCCATTTTCAGCAATTATAGCCTGTTCTTGGTGATGATATAATTACAGCTGTGCTCGTAATAGGTGTCAAGGCGAAGCGCACTCATACAATAGTTGAATAAAACTGCAGAACAATGCGAGCACTTCTAAATTCACAACCTTTAAAATGAAATTGACTGTGCAGAATTCAAATAAAAACTAGATAAATATTTTTTTAAAAAGATTACAAGCTTGGTTTGGTTTCTTAATAGCATTTTCTACAAACCTATCAACATCTAATTGATTAGATAGGAATTACTGATTATAGATCAGCTGAAATCTTGAACATCACTCTTCTATTTTCCCAACACAGCCATAGGTAAATACATTCTGTAGGGAAAGTGAGCTGGGGAGGAATTTGGGGAGTAGGGTTATTTATGAAAGATCATTTTGATGGGAAAATTTGGGAGTCATTTTATCATTCAAAGAACCGCCATTTAGCTTGTGTGTTGTCTAGTCTCATCTTGGTAAAAACAGAGAGAAAGTATATGGTGGTCAGGTAATCAGTGTTGTTTATGTAATTCATTAAAAGAAGGCTGACAGTTACCTTAGAAATGTTTTGTCAGAAAATATTGCTCTTGGAGTTTATGACTATATCAGGTCCCTTTTGGAAGGCAGCTATGCCCACCACTGTGCCACCAATGCTACAGACCCCCTTTGGAAGCTCCAAGTTATTCCAAATTTTTCTTACCGTCCTATTCTTTTTGTTCCAGATGGCTGCCAGCAACAGGAAGGAGGGGGAGAGAATACCAACTCCATCAGTTCCAATGGAGAAGATTCAGATGAGGCTCAAATGCGACTTCAGCTGAAGCGGAAGCTGCAAAGAAATAGAACATCCTTTACCCAAGAGCAGATTGAGGCCCTGGAGAAAGGTGATGGGATTTTTCAAAGTAGAGAAGCAGTAAATCAAAGTAAATGCCACATCTTCAGTACAAAGAGCTAAATTTAGCCAGGGCCCTTTGCATAGAGGACTGAAAAGGTTTCTTTTTTCTTTCTGTCTCTTTTTCTTCCTCTGGGCATCTTCTCAGTGTGTGTGTGTGTGTGTGTGTGTGTGTATGTGTGTGTGCGTGTGTGTGTGCGCGCGTGCATGCATGTTTTCTTTCTTCTTTTCATCTACTAGTAATCCAAAGACTAAAAGTCTGAATTATAAAGGAAAAATGATGATTTGGCTATTTCAGGCCACAGAAGGGTCATTGAATATCTTTACATAAAGAAAATTTAACTTAGTTCTGGTGGGAAAGTCCTTCAATGTACAGTCAACACAAATGGGCAAAGTGTTTAAAAAGAAATTGGTTAGAGGTTATGGGAGTGGGGAGGCAGGAACTAGCTTGATCCTGGGCTTGGTTGGCCTGTTTTATGTAGTTCTGGCACAACATATAAAATCAACTTACTCTTTCAGAGTTTGAGAGAACCCATTATCCAGATGTGTTTGCCCGGGAAAGACTAGCAGCCAAAATAGATCTACCTGAAGCAAGAATACAGGTACCCAGCAGCTATATGGTTTCATAGTTTGTGATTCATCCCATTTACTTTTTCTGGAGACAAAGGTGCTTCAAAGGAGCACCACTAATTTATGTAAATAGTAACAGTTTCAGTCTGCTGCAGTGTGATTGGGGAAGGGTGGCTGTGGAGGTGCCAACCATGGGGTTGGGCTGGGATCAGGCACTGGGCTAACCTGTTCCATCCCATTTCCAGGTATGGTTTTCTAATAGACGGGCCAAATGGAGAAGAGAGGAAAAACTGAGGAATCAGAGAAGGCAGGCCAGCAACACCCCTAGTCATATTCCTATCAGTAGTAGTTTCAGCACCAGTGTCTACCAACCAATTCCACAACCCACCACACCTGGTAACTTGAAATCCTAATGCTCCAATAAATGTGCTCAAACCTGTTTACCCTGGGCTCCGACTCTCACCAGGATAATCTGCCGTTTCTCTCTCCCTGCAGTTTCCTCCTTCACATCTGGCTCTATGTTGGGCCGAACAGACACTGCCCTCACCAACACATACAGCGCTCTGCCACCCATGCCCAGTTTCACCATGGCAAATAACCTGCCTATGCAAGTAAGTGATACTGGCTGCTTTCTTTAAGGGGCCCAGCCGAGGCTGGGAATGGGTTAAGGCCTGCAACCTCATCAGCTGTTTGCACCCTTGGGAGCCTTTCTCATGACAGTCATCAGCTTGACCAGTCAAGTCTGAGACAGTCAATCCAATCTCTTTTAGTTGATTGATTGATTGATTGATTCAGGCCTTTTAAAAAACACAAGCAAAACGCCTGACCTGTTCAGTCAAATTGATCTGCCTTTTAACTCGTGTTAGCTTGATAATGTTGGGTGGTAGTGAGGCATGTTTTGGGTGCCAGTGAAACCTGCACCAGAAAGTGGAAATAATACTGACACATTATGAACAGTAAGGGGTTAGTATTTGTAAAATTTGGGTTTATAGTAATATGTTCATATTAATAAACATGAAATCTATATGTGCATTTTGGGCATGATGTAGGGGTATATGTGATAAACTAGTGAGGAAGAAGAAAATGGATCAGAAATGGGATTCACATTTTACACAGTGAGATATACTTCATATGGCAGAAAAGTTAGTTTTCTTTCTACATCTTACAATTAAAAAAAGTTATAGGAAGTGTTTGCTGAAAATGTAGTGTGTCTCGGCTGTTAATTGCGTGACAAGTTTGTGGCACTCCTAGCTGTTTGGAAAGCTTGATGCAATTCATGTAGTGAAATAACCCACTCCTGTTGTTGATTCTGTCCCAAGTATTTACCAGTCTCTGTATGGCTAGACCCACTCGCTACAAGGTTAGTGCTCTCTAATGTAAGTTGTATAAGGCAGATGAAGTGTACTAGACCTTTGTTGCTGAATGATTCTTGATGAGAGAAACACAAATCTGTCTTCTGGTGGGCCTTCTGCAGCTTTCTGAGGTCTTGTTTGTGCAACAATTAGAGATGCCTGATGGTGTGAGATTGGCCAGCAAGAGCCCCTGCTGGAAACAGTTCTGGGGTTATACAGATTGTTTATTCTCCACTGAACATCTTTTGCCGGATTTCAAATCCAAATAACAACAAATAAATGACAGTCTTCGGACTAATAGAGGAACAGCTAGATAAGCAACTTCAGAGGAATTATTCACATGTTTATTTTTATTGCATCTGGATATTATTGGCCATAGTGCAATTGATGTAAATTAAGGGATTAACAACCCATTAGTTGGTGTTGCTTTAACTGCCTTGGAATTTTCCAGAAGTCAGGTTGCCTAAGGGAAGTGATTGTAGGAATTAGAAACAAATGCAAGATGAAATTCTGGCAGGGCCCTCAAGGCTTGTTTGCCTCTTTGAACTTGACGTTAGCAGTCATCATCTGACTTTAATAAGGCCACAGAGTGTCTGGTTCAGTTTTATATATTGTAGTAACATCCAGGTTTCTGTGAAGATAACAAAATGTGTATATGAGAAAGCAATTAGAATCTCTTAAATAGAGAGTGCTATTACCTTAGAGTTGTTTCTTCACACAGGCTAGTATGTGGGGTCAATTTATTTAAAACATTGACTTTTAAAAATTATTTACTTATGAAGCATAAAGAAAATAGAAATGATCAATGATTTTACTGTTCAGACAAAACTGGTTTTTGAATTTTCGAGTGTGTGTGGGGTGGCCAGTCTAGTCTGTCCATCTGTTCATCTCATTGACCAAAATCCTCAGTCATTTTGCAAAGGGCCGGTATCTTCCTCTGAACCTTCTCTCATGTGTCACATTCTCTGAGGACATGAGCATGGAATGTTCAGCATTTCTTCTGTTTGCAGAGCAGAGTAGTTCTATACTCTCTCTTGTTGCTCACATAATGCTTCTATTAATCCATCCCAACTTCACTGCCCTGGAATAGGCCCGCAGGAGCTCAAGAGGGGTCTTGTTCCAACTCTGCATATTTCTTCCTTAGTTAGGAGAAAGGGTTATCTCCTGAACACTACCATTCTGAACACTTAGAGGGTAGCAACACACTTTTCTGGCTACAACTCCATCAGGGCTTTTGGATTTGTTAGGAAGTCACAGTTAATTCTCAGAATAGGAATGTGTTGGTCTTCCCTGACACTTCTGACCTCTTTTACCTGAGGTCATCACAAATCTGCTTCTTCAAAGAATCTTTCATCCCACGAGTCTAGCTGTGAAATGTTCCCAAGGTCCTTATGCCAAACTTTTCTGGGAGTTCCTCCTTCTGCTCTCTGCCCCAAAGCTTGAGATGTGGAATTTGGAGGTTCACAGGGTTCCCAAATAGATCTAGACTTATAGGGAGAAAGGATGTGCTTTAGTGGGAGTCTTCATGCTCGAGGTTCTCAAAGATGCCAGCAGAGGTAAAAGACAACCAGGGACGAAAGTCCTGTCACTCTATGGGTTGTGCCAACTGCTTGGTGTCTGCATTTCTGGTGCTGTAGAAGTTTGATGAACAGGTGCTTTATTCTGGCTGTGGCCAGTGGAAAACCAACCTTGGATCTCTCACACGGAACTCGAGTACTTTACGTGAAGGCATTGTCGTTGACTAGACTTTTTGGCGGAGTTCCTGGGGCGGAGGGAGCCTGGGAATGCGGCTGCGTGATGTGTAACCATGGGTTTGCCTTTCTCCTCTCAGCCCCCAGTCCCCAGCCAGACCTCCTCGTACTCCTGCATGCTGCCCACCAGCCCTTCGGTGAACGGGCGGAGCTATGATACCTACACCCCCCCTCACATGCAGACACACATGAACAGTCAGCCCATGGGCACCTCGGGCACCACTTCAACAGGTGAGCCAGCCTCCGCCCTCTGCCGGCTGCAGCGGCGGCCTGTGCAGCTGATCTCCCCACGCCACAGCCACGGTTTACCTAAAAAGAAACTCCTGGCCTGTGTCAGGGTGTGTTTAACTCTTCTCTAGACTTGTCTCTGGGGAAAGTGGCCTAGAAAGGAAAATCTAGTCAGGCAATTAGTAACTTGACACCATATGGACAAAAAAGTGGTCTTTCCTGAAAAACAGAAGTCGTGCACAAGGCCTGAGAGTTTCAGCTTTCGGAGGACAGATTTTTAGCCAAAAGTGTTACAGTGAGGGTCCACTGAGCTGCACTGTGGGTGCTTTCTGGAACACTTCTGAATCTCCTATTCCTCCATGCCTTTCATTGCAGCTAGGAAGTACCACACCAGTCATCCAGAGATGGGTTTATAGGTCACATGCTAAACATACATATCTGTGGAGCCTTTCTCTTTTCTTTTGGGTGGGGGGACTAGGATTCAATATGTGTATGTAATTTGTTCAGTTTCTGATGGCATGGCTTTTGTTTATTCAAATATGTTTTTAAGTACAGTAAAATATGTTAGAAAGTCGCAGAGATTTAAAAAACCCTATAAATTCATACTGCATGCTTATGTCTTAAGAATATCTACAGTGTCTATTTCTTTCATCCATTTCTAGGACTCATTTCCCCTGGGGTGTCAGTTCCAGTTCAAGTTCCTGGAAGTGAACCTGATATGTCTCAATATTGGCCAAGGTTACAGTAAAAAAAAAAAAAAAAAAAAAAAAAAAAGGAAATTGTGTTAATTCAGTCAGTCACTGACTATGTGGACACAACAGCTGGATATTCAGAAGAGAAAGAAAAATGTCTGTTAGAAGCACTTCATTCTGCAACTGTGTCCTGTATTTGGACTTCTGGGGAATGGACTTGAAACAAGGACCTTTGCATATGGAAGGCACAATATCAGTTGGAACAAATCTTCATTTTGGTATCCAAACTTTTATTCATTTTGGTGTATTATTTGTAAATGGGCATTTGTATGTTATAATGAAAAAAAAAAAGAACAACGTAGACTGGATGGATGTTTGATCTGTGTTGGTCATGAAGTTGTTTAAAGAAAAAAAAAAGGAAACCATGATCAACAAGATTTGCCACGAATTTAAGAGTTTTATCAAGATATATCGAATACTTCTACCCATCTGTTCATAGTTTATGGACTGATGTTCCAAGTTTGTATCATTCCTTTGCATATAATTAAACCTGGAACAACATGCACTAGATTTATGTAAGAAATATCTGTTGGTTTTCCAAAGGTTGTTAACGGATAAAGTTTATGTGCAAAAAAGGGTAAGATATAAATTCAAGGAAGAAAAAAGTTGATAGCTAAAAGGTAGAGTGTGTCTTCGATATAATCCAATTTGTTTTATGTCAAAATGTAAGTATTTGTCTTCCCTAGAAATCCTCAGAATGATTTCTATAATAAAGTTAATTTCATTTATATTTGACAAGAATACTCTATAGATGTTTTATACACATTTTCATGCAATCATACGTTTCTTTTTTGGCCAGCAAAAGTTAATTGTTCTTAGATATAGTTGTATTACTGTTCACAGTCCAATCATTTTGTGCATCTAGATTTCATTCCTAATCAATTAAAAGTGCTTGCAAGAGTTTTAAACTTAAGTGTTTTGAAGTTGTTCACAACTACATATCAAAATTAACCATTGTTGATTGTAAAAACCATGCCAAAGCATTTGTATTTCCTTTATTATACTATTTTCTTTTTAACCTTATAGTGTGGTGTTACAAATTTTGTTTCCATGTTAGATTAACATTCTAAAACCAATGGTTACTTTCATACATACCCTATTTTGACATCCTGATGACCCTTAAAGAAAAAATTCTCACAGATAGCATCAATCAGAAGTGTGTTAGAAAAACATTCCAATTAAAACTATGTGTAGATCTGTGCCCATGTACACCCAGAGTGTGTGTGTGTGTGTGTGTGTATATATATATATATATATATATACATATATATATATATATATATATATATATATATATATATATGGAATGGTTAGACATTTAATTAAAAAACTTTCAAGGTCTAAAAACAATTTTAAAATGCAAGAAACTATCAACTAGGAATGGTGTTTTGAATTAGGGCTGGCATTTTCAATCTGGGCAGATTTCCATTGTCAGCCTGTTTCAACAATGATTTCACTGAAGTATATTCAAAAGTAGATTTCTTAAACAGGACTCTCTGAAAGCTGTTGCCTTTCTCAGATAGGGCCTCTCTCTTTTCTCTCTCCCTCCCCTTTGCACAAGAGGCATCATTTCCCATTGAACCACTACAGCTGTTCCCATTTGAATCTTGCTTTCTGTGCGGTAGTGGATGGTTGGAGGGTGGAGGGGGGGATGTTGCATGTCAAGGAATAATGAGCACAGACACATCAACAGACGACAACAAAGCGGACTGTGACTGGCCGGTGGGAGTTAAAGGCCTTCAGTCATTGGCAGCTTAAGCCAAACATTCCCAAATCTATGAAGCAGGGCCCATTGTTGGTCAGTTGTTATTTGCAATGAAGCACAGATCTGATCATGTTTAAAGTGGCGGCACGCAGGGCAGGAGTGCTTGAGCCCAAGCAAAGGATGGAAAAAAAATAAGCCTTTGTTGGGTTAAAAAAAGGCCTGTCTGAGACTGTTATTTCTTTCTGTTCTGAGCAACATATAAATCAGTATAGATAAGTTTTCTCCTGCAAACTTCAGTAAAAAGACTGGGGGTTCTGGTAGTTTGGATTAAAATGCTCACACATGCAAAAACCTCTGGGGGAGAAAAGATCTGCTTCCTCTGAATTGCATTTTTTTTTTTTAATCCCCAAAGGCAAATGTTCAGAAATATAGAAATTAACTGGAGGATTTAAACATAACCTTCTAGTTCAACATCTACTGTTTCCTAGTTAAAGAATTATTTGTGAACAGATAATTGAGACTCATCTCTCTGGCATGCTATATATTAATAACTTTATTCCACCAGAGTTGCTTTACATTTAGAGACACCTTCCTAAGTTGATTGCAGTTTTTCTATGTGTGCATGTAGTTTTATTCGATGTCAGCCTGCACTGCATGCTGGCACTTCTGCATTGTTGGTACTATAGCTCGAGCAGACATTTCTACCTCCTGACATTTTGCAGCCTCCATTCCCTGAGGGATGTGTGCTAAGGGAACTGTCAGAGAAGGGTTATGTGAGTGTGTGCTGCAGCAGCTGTTGGCTGGCTTACATCTTCTCTGCAAGAAGGGACTGTTTCCAACTGGCCATGATTCGGGCCAGGGTCAGGAAGTTGGTGCTGACCCATGGCTCTGTTGTGTAGAGAATACAGACTTTGGAGAACTGGGTGTGGTGTGCTGGGTGCAAGAGCTGGGGGTGGGAGAGAGGGAGTAATGGGAGCTGAGGATCTGTGTGTGTGCACATGGGCACGTATACATGTCCTCTGAGGGTCAGGATTTCCAGGGCACAGTGGCGCAGCCTGGTTTAGTCTGAAGAAGCGGCTGTTCAGCTGCAGAAAAGCCCTCTGGTCCAGCAGGATGGGAACGGCTGCCTTGCCTTCTGCCCACACCCTAGGGAGATGAGTCCTCCTTCTGAATGGAGCTACAGGCCCTCTCAGGGACAGGGTTGCAGACACTCTGGTTGCAGTGCCTGGGAGTTGGCCTTTTATTTGTTGTAAAATAATTTATTTTTGTTTATTTATTTAATGATATGTATGTTTATATATTTGTCAATGGGAAATCTGCAGGGATGTCTTGATACCATTTTCCAGGATGACAGTGTATTTGTGATGTCCTCAGTCGAAATAGGACTTACACCTAAAAATTGACTCCAAATTTGATTTAGGAAAACCAGGTGAACAGGATTAGAGCTGAATTGCTCCAGATAAAATGTGCTTTTTACTGTAATAAATTTCCAAGGGTATTTTTTTCCTCCAAAGCTGTGCCTCTTAACTCTTAAATAACAAGCCACAGGCTTCTTGATATGGCTCACATAACATTTTCCCTACTTTTTATCATAACTAGGTTTCCTAAGATTATCTTTGTACTATTATTTTAAGACTCAACTTTGTTCTGTGAATGTTTGTCATCTTAAGATGGTGTTTATATGCTCCTGCTTATTTCTTTATGCTCTGGGCCTTAAACGCCCCCCCCCCCACTTTTTTATTTTTATGTTTTGGATGTTTGGTTCACCAAGGCCCACAATATATATTATTCTCACACCCCCCCACCCCGCCCTTGGTCCTGGATGACCACACTGTTCAGTTTTAGTTACTTAGGGTTACTGTCACTTAATTTCGATGCTACTGATGGTAACTATCTTTGCAGAACAGTAGCATGATGTCTTGGAAATAACAGTAATGGTGAACTGAAACAAGTGAATAGGGGTTTCCCCACTCCCCTTTTGTTTGTGTGTATGTATGTGTCTCATTTGTTGAAATTAAAAGATAGAGAAGGAATTGATTGCAGAGACCCTTCCTTTTTAAGTATTTTTATTTGGTTTAGTGTTAGTATTTGAAGATCCTGGAGGTAGAAAGAATAAATGGAAGAGAGAAAGAGAAAAGTGGATTGTTTGGTGGCTACTAAAAAGAATTCAGAAGGTCTTAGAACCCCAGTACCTGAGCAGACTGCAGTAGTCAAAATATTTACCTCATGTTAAAGAAAGGCTGATCTAGCGTAAGAAATGAACACCATACAGGGTTTTGAAGTTCATATACTGGAAACATTTAAAAGATATGAGGACATTTCAGATACTATGTTTGGCATTGTTCTTATGTATTTATGTCTTTGAGTCAAGTTCATAATTGAAGAAAATCCATAAGAGTATCTATTTCATAAGATATCAGAAGGGTGTATATATACATACAGCAGAATTTTTCAAGACCAATATTTTTATGTAATAAGTTACTAGGGCAATGAGGAAAAAAAATAATGCTTCCAGAAGAAAGGAAAATACATTTTTAGAGTAGGTTTCTATCATAGAAAAACAAAGCACTTGGACCTGATTTTTTGGAAAGCCCAGGTACTCTTATTATTCAAAATGCACTTTTATTGAGTTTGGAAAGTTTCTTATATTTACAATATGGGTTCAAATATGCACATTCAATTTTTATAGTACATACCTATTTGCAAAGCATATATTAACTAGTAATTGGCTGTTAATTTTATAGATATGGTAACCAGGGAAGTAAATCAATGACCTACTAAGTATTTTGACAAGCAATTTACATATCTGATGACCTCATATTTCCTTTTCAGAGTTATATGCTATGTAATTGTTTTGTTGTGTTTTTGTATAAAATGAATCACAACACAGAAAGAAAAAGGTTAGAGTTATTAAAATAATAACTGGACTACAATATTCATTTGAATTTATTCACTTTGTTCACAATGCATTCAAAGGACACAGCAAAGCTTTTGTGGAGTATCTGCATAACATTATTTATTATCTATGGACTAAATTGATTTTTTGAAGTTGCTTTAAATCTTAAAAGCACCATTGCTTTATATAAAGCCCTTTAATTTTAACTGACAGATCAATTCTGAAACTTTATTTTGAAAAGAAAATGGGGAAGAATTTGCGTCTTTAGAATTAAAAGAGATGAAAAAAATAAACCAGACATTCTAAAAAAATAGAATAAACCCGATTTTTTCGTACTAATGAAATAGCGGGTGACAAATAGTTGTCTTTTGATTTTGATCACAAAAAATAAACTGGTAGTGACAGGATATGATGGAGAGATTTGACATCCTGGCAAATCACTGTCATTGATTCAATTATTCTAATTCTGAATAAAAGCTGTATACAGTATGTGTTTATGCTACAGTGGGTTTTTTTTTAAGTGACTGACATTCATCATATTGGTTAGACAGTTTTAAAAACCTAGTCTTTGTTTTCTACAATGTTGTCAAGAGCAAATAAAATATAATTTGCAGTATATTAAAAGCAAACTGCTCGAAAATGCTAGTTATAACTACTTCAAAATATTCTAATATAATTGAAAATGTATTTTGGAAATTCAGTCTCTCCTAATGGAATGATAAGTGTCTTTAAAAATTGAGATGCTTTACTTAAATATGCAAGTTACTTTTTAACTTTTACTTTTAGTCTATGAATTTGCAAAAGCTTTGAGAATATGCAACTATGATTCAAAAAAACCTCATGTTTTATATGAAAACTGGGGCAAAATGCTATATTCCCCCAAAGATATGTTTATTTGGTTAAAAATTTACATATTCACCTAATGTTCATAATTAACAAAGGGTTTACATGATGCAATGGAAATCTGAGTTACTCTCATTTTTCTCTTTGTCTTGGACCTATATTGCAAAAATCTCTCACCAAGCTTCAATACGTGCTTCCCCCACTATCCTAGTATTATCATAGCTGTCAGTTTGAATTTCAATCCTGAATTATATCTGTTGACATAATTTCATAGTGCTGATTTCAATTGTTTAGGATTACTAAATAGAAGACCATCAACTTCTTTTTCTATGCTTTCTATCACTCAAGTTCTTTATATTTATTAACTACTATGGCAGATTAATTATCTTAAACAGAGTCTGAATCCCCAATATTATTTTGTCTTCATCAGTTTAATAATAGGCTACATAAATGCAAATTTATTTCATAGATTTGCAAACAAAATTTTCTTTAAAAAAAAACCCTCAGCATTTTTGGTGGCAAATGACTTTTTCAGAAAAAAAGATAAAATGTTTTTGAATACAACCTGAATTTCTTGTTTCACATGCTACTTGCTGTAACATGTGCTTTCCCATGATACTAAGTGCCTTACCTCATGCACACTAATGACCACTGTAAGGCATTTTGATTTCTTCTAACCTTTTTCCCCATTTACTTAAAAATAAATGATTTATTTTCTCTGGAAATAGCAAAAACAAAATTCCAAAATAAAAGTATTTCTGTACAAAAAGTTGGTTACAAAAAGCAGAATGGTGGCCCCATTTTGAAATCTTAACTGTGTTTTTAAGGATTGGAGGGTCAAATCATTAAGAAAAATATTTACATAAGCTATTAGCAATCATAATTAGAGTGTCATGTAATTCTGCATGCAGTGACTAAGGAGGAATCCCTAGAAGTCCAGGTGCTTCTTGCCTCCGGCCATCGTGCCACAGCCTGGGCCCAGCAGCTTGGCGGATTCTGCCAGATCCTGTTTGCTTGAGCGGCTCACTGTGTCTGACAAGTCTGGAGGCAAATGCAGTCGCTATGGCAGGAGATTTCAGGAGAAGGGGAAAAAAAAGAACAACAAAAAAAAAAATTAAATTTTGCTTTCGCCAGCATACTTCAGAGTATAATATTATGCTCTGTTGATCAGCATTTAGTCTTGCATATAAAATTCCTGCTAAAACAATTCTTCAGATTGAAGCCCAATATAATCACATCCTATTCTTACTAGAGTTTTACAAATTATAGCCATTGCAGAAACTGGACCAAGAATTCTAGTGGAACATTTTCAGAGTCCAAATCTAAATGCATTAAGATTTTTTCTATACATAAATGCACAAATTGAAAAATATCACCTAAATAATATCAGGGTTTCACCCCCCCTCCCCTTATGGCCTTGTTTTAATCAGACTCCAAAATGCTCTTTTTTTTTTTTTTTTTTTTTTTGTGAGGGGTGGTTCAAGGATTGAACCCAAAGGCTCTTTACCAAGGAGCTACATCCCCAGTCCTTTTAACTTTTCATTTGAAAGAAGGTCTTGCTAAGTTGCTGAGGCTGACCTCAAACTTGTGATCCTCCTGCCTCAGCCTTCTGAATCACTGGTATTACAGGCATGTGCCACTATGCCTGACTCTAAAATGCTTTTAAAATAAAATGTAACTTCTCAGGAATTATGTGTTCCCACATATGCTTTTTTCTCTTTGTCTATAAGTTGACCTGATGATTATCTTTCAAGGCTAATACTTTTTCTAGGAACTTTCATACAAATGTTGACATAAGGCAAAAAATGATACCAATCAGAGGACCGATAATTTTCAAATGCTCAGGTAGGTTCACTAAAACATCTGTTACAGGCCTTGGTAAGTTTTTTTATGCACAGTGTTGGGTCATGTTTTCAAAAATAAATTTCACTGTGAATTATCACTCCATCCCAATTGTTTCTGTTAATACAGGTTGATTTAAGCATGGTCTCTAACTGACCATAATGATAGAAATTCATGTAACTAGGAAAATATATTCATATTGGTGTTTTGAAAAGAATATCAAATTCCTTTAACTATCATCATTCCTAATCTGTAATTTGTTTAATAAAAATCCAAGTTTAAAGGGGAGAACAGTGACTCTCCATATCAGTGGATTCCACAGTCATGGAGTCAACCAATTACAGCTTGAAAATATTTGGAAAAAATTGTGTTTATGTACTGAACATGAACAGATACTTTTCTTGTCATTATTCTCTAACCAATATAGTACAACACCTATTTACATAGCATTTACATTGTATTAGGTATTATAGGTAATCTAGAGGTGATTTAAAGTATACAGGAAGATGGGTGCAGGTTGTATGCAAATACTGTGCCACTTTGTAGAAGGGACTTAAGCATCAACAGATTTTGGTATCCACAGGAGTCCTGGAACCAATCCCCCACAGTTACAAAGGATGACTGTATCTATTGTGTGGGGCACAAAAGGGGTGTGGGAGACCAAAGGTAAGGCAGGATGGGGCTTGCCACTGATGATCAACCAGAGCCTTCTAGAGATGACCAGACAGAGGACACCCTTCATTTGGAAAACTCCCTTCAATATGGAAAAAAAAAAAGTGATAAAAAGGGTAGAACCATCTTTTGTGTCCAAATATTGCAATCTGCAAGCATATGTCCCAGCTAGTTTATTTTCTGATGAAACGCTTGTTTGTTGTCATGTAAACACAAGCTGTGTGCAAATGATCAAAATGTTTTAAAACATTTAAAATATCTTATTAAAATTTCTTCCTTGATTTCACTTTGACTAGGCTTAACCTTTAATAAAAATATATTTAGGATGAAAGACACTACTATACAGATGCATAGCCAACAAAGATATCAGAAAGCTCAGACAAGTCAAGAAAAGCTGCGACATTCATATAGTAACATTCACACACAGCTAGTCATTTGTGTCCTTAGCACTCAGCCCATCACTTATTAAGTAATTAACGTCTATTTTTTTGAGTGATAAAAAGATTTCAAACGAGACATGTTTGTTTCTTTGTTGTAGATAATTTTTTCATTTCTTTACACTCTAGTTTGTTCCAGAAAGGATTTCAGGCAGAAATGACAACATGAAAGTCTCAGGAAACTAAAAAGAACAGTGACTCTAAAAGTTGATGTTACAAATATATTTGTACCGTTAGCTCTGTCAAGGTCCATGTGAGAAAAGAGGAGGGAAAGAGATCTTTAATTACATGTCTGAGTCCTTCCTTAAGATTGTGTAATCATTGCTAATGAATACAGCAAAAATCACTAAGATACATACATGATTTGAAGGTTATTGGTAACTTAGAAAATTGCCACAAAGAAATGGATATATGCAGGCACCCATGCATGTATGTTTACTTATGCTTGGAACTTCACAGATGATGTCAGATGGTGATTAGGCATTTTAGAAAATCAACTGGAGTCAACAAATATTTAGAATCTAAAAGGACATGTGAACAGAGCATTTTCTATGTGCCTCCTTTGCTTACAATCCAGTAACACAAAAGAAGCACATAGGAAACCCTCAATAGTGACACTCCAAGTTACAGATTAGAAGAGCTGAGACAAGGAGAGATCATGGTGGGGAAAGGGAGCAGTAAAAGGTTCAAGGAGATGGAATCTCAGCTCAGTCTAAGTGATAAACTGGATTCTGACATGTTGAATGGGAATTTGCCTAACAGTAGTGCCAATATATCTAAGATTATAGGATGTATTTGACTGAAATGTCATCCTGCTCTGATAATCTAAGTGGAGAAGCTTGTACAGTTTATTGAGGACTAGCAAAATAAAATTTATTTCAGGAGCTCATCTATTTGCTAGTTGACTGGCTAAACATTTCTCTTCCTCTCCTTTTCCAGGCATCAAATTTGAGCCAGTTGGCTGAAAAGCCCTTCATAGCAAAAGTAGCTAAATGTGACATGTGACACACTTGGCAATCTTTCAGGTTGAATGGTTTTAAAGAAAAGTCACATATAATTTGTGTGCAACTTCTGAGCATAAAAATTGGGGGTGGTATGATTAATTGCTCCTAAATAAACACTACATCATAAAGCGAGCTGTATACTCATGTCCTTAGAAAAAGCCCAATTACAGCTCTTGGAAGTATGTGCATCTATGTGCAGTTTTGCCTGCTTTTGTTGACTATCACTTGAATGTGAACACCACGCAGTCTAATTCTCAAGCAGTGGGTTTTGTTTTCTTTCTTTCTGGGCCTCCCCTGTGTACCACGTCAGTGCAATGTGAAGCAGCGAGGAAGAACGAGAGATCAGGTTCCAGGCTTGCCAGGTGTGTCAGGGAGTTTTCCTTTGAGGCTTCCAAAGCCTTTACCACTTGACATGTAAATGTTCAGATGTTGCTGTACCCCAGATCTGTCTTCTAAAAAACATGCTGCAAGATACTCTGTACAGCAAGGTGGCCTCCTTTAGACAACTGCAAAGCTGCAGGGTACATAAACTTTTAGATGTTGAAGTTTTATAATGGTTTAAATAAAAATCAAACTATAATAAAAATGACTAGGATGCAAGCATGAAATTATTCTCATCCTTATAAACCAAATCAACATGTTCTTCATTCTCCATTTTATACCTGGGGTCCTCAGGCAAGGGCCCACGCAAAAAGAAACCTCACGCTGAGCTGAATTTTTTCTTCCACTTGATTTTCCTTTTCTCAGATTCTGGGACAAAAGGACTCTACTGATGATGCAAGAGATGGATAACTGGCTGGCTGCCTGCCTACTTTTTCCATCAGTGTCTTGTCAAAAATGATTTCTCTGTAGGAAAAGGTTCTGTGTAAGGCAGGGCAACTTCTAAGCTTCCTGCACAGGCCTGGATGATATACAGTGATCCCACAGGCTCAGCAGATCCTTTCTCTTGAAGCTGCAAGGTGGGGAACAGCAAGGGTACCAAATACTCTGGCAGGTTAGTGGGGGATTCCGTCAAAAGGCACCTGTGGGTCATTAGGAGGCCCACAGTCATAACAAAGGAACAGCAGCAGAAGTGATTTGCTTAGTGCTCCAAAGGGTACCAAGGAGAACTGGACTTTGAAATTCCTGCCTCTTTGCCTATCTCTCTGTCTCTGCTGAGCTTAACCACTGTATATTTTGTTCCTTCTGAGTCAGCAACAAAACTGATCCTATAGACACACAGAATTGGATTTCCTGGCTCAATAGTTCCCTCCCTAATTCTTTTTCTCCCAGCCTGCCAGACCTGTGTTCAGCACTCACAGTTCCCAGACAGAAGGGGCAAGATAATGAATCTAGATTACACCTGGATTTGAGACAAATTGCAGGTAAATACCCATTAAAATAAGTTTAATCAATTTATATTTTTCATATTTTGCCAAGACCAAACCACCAGGGACTGTTTGTTTTCTGAAAACAATTGATGTAGTACATTTTCACCTTTAGCAGACAAGTGGAGATTTCTTTTAATTATTTAACATTTTTCAGATGTTCTCTGATAAGTTGCATTGCCCAGAATCATGGAAATAAGCATTAGTAGTTCAGAATACTTATAATATTCATTTTTCTTTAAAACATAGCCAATTTAAATGAAAACTTGTACACATCTTATATAGGTTATATAGGTTCTATGTTGACCCCTTAACAAACACAGGGACACTGTCCCTCTGTCTCCTCTTCCTGGGCTCTGGTATAGATGAAGCAGACATTATGGTACAAGAGCACCGGAAACTCAAGTAGAGAGGGACGGTTTGACACCTACCTGTGCCATTCACTGTCACTGTGTCCTTGGGCAAGTCAATTTACCTAAGCCTCAATGTTCCCACCTATCACCGGGGAATAACTGTCCCCCTCACAAGACTATTAGATGTACAAATATTTTGTGAACTATTAAGTACTACACTAATTTATTTACACCTGTTCTTGCTCCAGAGAATATCTCCGGTGGCTCATAAAGATACATATGACACAGGAGAATAGGAACAAGTGAATTTAAAGGGGCCAGGAAATGAATCTAGAAATATAATGAACTATACATAATAATAAATGCAACAATTGAATTGGATTTAGCCACCAAGTCTCAGTGAGTAACCTGGCAGCTGAGTGTTTGGTATACCTTGCCCTCTACTGAAGCTCTGCAAAGAAATACAAAGGAAACTGCACTCACAATCCCCCGACACTTCATGAGGCAGGAGGGGAGATGGGGCATGTCAGATCCCAGGCTTCTGGGCCAGGGTGAATGTGCATGGCTGTATTAAGAAGGCTATTTGGGATCCATCTTGTTAAAAGAATCCATCTTTTCCGGGTGTTTTCATGGCTGACAAAATAATTAATAAAGGAAATGTCAGAAGATGCAGTTTCTCCACCTGATATTTAAAAGCATTCCCCCTCTTGACATAATGGGGAGGAAACAAATGAACAAAAGACATGCCATCCTACTCCACTCCAGCCTTCCAGCTGCATGATGCCCTCACCTGCAGGGTGATTTACTGATTTCTGTAACCATATTCTGTGTTATGAACTGCTCTGAATGGTAGGGAATGAATTAGAGTATAGACTAAGTAGCTGTTAATACAGAGACACTCCTGCCCCTTTCAAAAATGGCTTTCAAAAAGCAGAAGTTTATTCTCTCTCACTTTAAAGCCCATAAGTAGGTAATTCTGATCTGGAAGGACTGGTCTGCCAATGTCAACAAGGTGTTCGACTTCTGCAGGATGCTCTTGCTAGCTCTCAGCTGGTTAGAAGGAGAATGAAGCCAAGAAAGCAAGACCTGGAAGTTGGACACATCACTTCTACTCATGCTTGGAACTTAGTTATAACTACCCCTGGCTGCAAAGGACGATGGGAAATGTTTTAAAGTGTGTAAAAATGTTTAACAAACTATTACTATGGAAGGGGGAGTAAATGTATATTGGGAAACTATTGTAGTATGTCACAGTTTTGAGAAAGGCCATAGCAAAATCATCGCTATCCAGAAACATTCACACAGTAGATGAACTACAGCCGACAGCATGGGGCTCCAAGTCTTGGTTTCTGACCAAGGAAATGTGCACCTGATGCTCCCACAAGCCCAAAGGGCAGAAGCCAAAGCAATGTGTTGAGAGCCTCTCTTGCTCTATGTAGACAGAAATATTTCTCTTTCCTCAATGGAAAGATAATTTCCTTCCAGGAACACAGGGAGGAAGATAGAAGGAAGGAGACAGGTGGAGCAGGTTGGATAAAGCTGTCATCACAGTATTGCTATTATTTCCTCACAAGACTTCAGAATGTTGTTTCTACCTGTAAAAATATCCATGTTACCTGCTATTACATAATTGTTATATTTTCACCTTGTTACATTTATATTACTCCATAATTATTACATTATTACCATGTAACATTATATGGCAATTATTCTACTTTGGTTAAAATTTTGCAATGTGCACGATGCTTTTGCCTAATTTTAGTGAATTTTGTATTATTTTCACATAAAAGTAGACCAGAGGAAACAATGCCAGACAAATATTTGCTTTTTTTGGATCAGTAGGTATATTTGGTAGTTGCTGAATATTATTGGAAAAAAAATTCCACTAAATGTGTTCAGGATTTTGGTTTATGTTTTTGCTTGTTTAAGGTCCAATAATTCTCAGGGTTTAAGATTAAAATTGTTTTAATGAATGTCATAATCATACTATATCCTCTGAATTAAAGAAATTTCATTTGGTTCTTCCTGATTGATCTGAAAATTAGACAAAATTTCAGAGCTGGAACACTGCATATTGGCTGCCCATTGAAAAATGCTCAGGTGTGCAATTATTTTGACCGTCAATTATAACTGACAGTATTGTCTTGCCTCCAAATCTGCTTTCACCTCTCTGAAAGCAGATTGTGAAGAACTCACTTGTCTAAACAAAAGTGTGATATGTGAAAAGACATGTGTCTGTAGCAGAGATTGCTCATTTACTCCCAGTATCTATACTTCTTTTCAGAGAGTAAAAGAATCTTTGAATATTAGTGGGGACAAGAATAAAGGCCACATTTCCTAGCTTCTCTTGTCAATAGATGAGGCTGAATAATTAAGTTCTAGTCACTTTATGGAGCAAAAATGCTTCATTTAATGTTAGATGATCTTTGTAAAGGCAGGAAGATGCCATCTACTTACCCTTTCCTCACTGTGGCTATTAGACCTCAGCAAAAAGGTCATGATCCACTCCTCCTCCCTTTCTCATGGATGAGGAATTATTTGGGCTAAAGGAATGTGTAACTACAGCCTGTATCCTTTCTTAATGGATGTGTTCTGGGTACTCAGGACTTCAGATTTCCCTGTCCAAATAAGTACAGAGCCTGCACAGTTCCCTTCCCCAGGTTCTTCTCCCAAGGGTTGACTGTGTACCCTGTGTGTCAACTCTGGGGCCCAAGGAAGAGCCCAGGGATAGTTGTTAGAGGGTTTGCATATGCATCCTGGGTGTCCACAAGCATGTGTGAGTGGTCCTTTGTAGGCAGTAAGGAGGCAGGAGTGAGAAGATAAAGGAGGTAGACTACAGGGCAATTCTCAGTATGTTTCTATGTTCTAGAGTGAAACCCTGATTCTAAGTTTAAATGGGGCTTTTTAAGAAGGTATGTTTGTAAAGGAGGGGAGATAAAACATATTTAATGGCTTGTTGACTCAATAACTTAAATGCTTATGTGCAATTACATGATCCTTTATTTTCGGTCTTGCTCTAGGCTCTGCAAATGTTAGGGACAAACCTAATTTCCCTTTCCCACTTACTGAAATGTGGACTTGAGGGTAGATACTGAAGCAGTATCCTGGGTCACAAAATGGAAGGTATGTTCCAAGGAAGGCAGAGGAAAATGACAGAATGAGTGTAGGAGCTCCTGATACCATCTGGCCACCCAAAGAGCCTTGGGTCACCCAATTGGGCCTTTATGTGAGAGATATACATATTACTTAAGCCACTGCATTTTGGATCTCTATAATAACAGCCTCACCTATATCCTGTTTATACAGAATTTGGCAACTGACATATGGGACACTCAAGTCCTATGACCTAAATACATGTTGACTTAGTGGTTGGAAGATAGGCAGTGAGGTCTGAAGGTGCAGATTGGAAAGCTGGTGATCCTTGTTATGCCTAAGAGGACTTGGAAGGCAAACCTTATACTTCCTAATCATGAAAACATTGGACAAATTCAGAATATTGGTGTGTTTGTTGCTTCCTGCCACTTTTAGTAAAGGCGTTTATAAAAGTGGGGTAAACTCAGGCTAGAACTACAGAATTTGTAAGAAGAGACAGAAGAAATTACAACTCTGTTAAAGGAAGTGTTATGCCTATGACTCACAATCTAAACTGACAAAGGTTGGGTAATTTGGGGTCTTACAGGGTTGAAAACACCCAAACGTTTCTGAACGTGTGCACTGGACCAGGCGAGCATTGCTGAAGATATCTGTACCCCTCAGCCTGTGCTGTATACCTTTATTAACAGGCTGTCCAGAAATGGGAGCCAGCCAAGAGATTACAGTCAGGTCAAGGGTGTCGTCTTCTATTCTTTTAGATGGCTTCAAGGTGGTTAGTCATATGATGAAAGAGAGAAGCAAAGGTAGAATAGAGAGGGCAAAAAATAAGAGTCAGGTCTTACAATGTAACAGTCGTGGTGGACAAGGGGACTAGACAGTGTCTATTCAATCCCAACTGCCTTCTTACCTTGTAAGTGTGGAAAGGCAGATGAGCTTTATCCCATTAGATGCTCTGTACTGGTCTCAGAGGGTGGAAGAGAAGCAGGAGCAGTCTTCCTGCTGCTTAACTAGTGCAACTGGCATTGCTGCAGAGACCTTTTTTTTTTTTCTTTTTGGCACTGGTATTTGGTATCCCAGTGATTAGTCAACAACTTTATGGGAGTTGAGAGGCAGTTGTGAGAGTTGATGCCAGATCAGTGTTTCTGCATGTATAACTTGCTTCATGGGAGTCAAGAAGCAGTTGCAGTGGCAGCTGTGGGACTTACTAGCTCCAAGACTGCAGTAACAGAGGTGTGTCTCTAGTTAGCAGCCTATCTGTGGATCCTAATTCCTCACCTTCCTGACTAGAGCAGAGGCAGCCACTTCCCTGGGGGTCACTTTGGTGGCAGTGTCCTCTGGTGCTTCCAGTTATTTCGCTATTACAAATTTTCCTTCTGCATAAAATAATGTGGTGGTATCTGTTTCCTGTAAATGAATCCTAGAACTATGTCTAGACAAGCTCTTTGGCTGTGATTACTTGTATGTGGAACTAAAGGGAAGCAAATAGTCCAGGAACCTGAAGTCTTGAGGGAATTATATTGCCAAAGAAACCACAAGCCTGATCATAAGTCTATAATTATTCAACTCCTAAAGTAATCCTAGATCTTCAAACCTGATCTACCAATGGATGTGCAGCCCCCAAAGGGCACACTCCTTAATGGTGACTTCATGTAGTCGTGGATGATAATGGACAAGGAATAACTTCCTAAAGGGAAAGAGAAGATAACAGACAAGGAATTTTCTTCTAGGGAGCAGAACCAGGTGCTACAAACTGCTAGGGCAGAGAATTTTTGCACTTTTTAGTCAGTGGGATTTTTCTTCACTCATCCCTTGTGGAAGGGAAGGTATGTGTGGAAAGAATACTGTACATGGATATTTGGGTTCCTAAGGGTTAGGAACTATCATGGAGACTCATAATTATCTTCCAATATCTACTTTCCCTTTTTCCTCTAGTAGTAGAACTTTTGAATACAAGCCATTATGAATAAAGACTTCATTTCTAAGCTTCCCTTGCAGCTAGCTGTGGACCATGTGACAAAGTCCAAAACAATGAGAAAAGAGCAGGAGTGATGTCACAACTTCAGTGTATTCAAATGAATTGAACTCGGCTCAACTGGCATCAATATCTATGCTCTTAATACATTGTGCTCAAACTTTTCTAAGCACTAGAGACAAACCAGTGAACAAGACAGGTAAGGTCTCTGCTTTCATGGAACTCACATGATATTTACATGATTCAAGGAGAGAGTGGCAAGGTATAGGAAAGTAAACAAATGAAGAAGACAATCTGGATAGTGAGAGATGCTTTGAAGATAAGAAAATATGGTGACATGATATTGGCTGTGGGTACTACTCCTGTTGGAGGACTTTCTGAGGAGTACATTTGAGCTAAGATCTAAAATTTGAGAAGAGACCTATAAGACCCAGAGAAAAAAGTTCCAGGCTATGGAGTCCTGGGGCAGGGATAAGCTTAGAATGTTTGAAGGATGGGCAGGGGGAGAAAGAAAGCCAGTTAGCTTTTCTGGAGTAGGTGACAAGCAGGGAGTGGCTGTAAGAAGTGTGGCTTGGTAGGCAGGTGTCAGATCTTGTAGGGTTTGTAAACTGTGGTGAACTTGTGTTTGTCAACTTAAATTTAGTTTTTAAGGGAAAGGGGCAACAAGGAAGTGATAGAAACTTATTTCTATGAACACCAGGGCCATCTTGCCCATATCTTTACCAAGTCACACATGGGCATTTTCTTTTTCTTTTTGTGGTGCTGGGGACCAAATCCAGGGCCTGGAACATGTTAGGCAAGCACTTTACCACTGAGTTATACCCTCAGCCCTTGCATGGATATTTTCAATAATAGAAAACAGTCATCACTGATAAACATGCATGGCTGTTAAAGACTGAATTTTCCAATTCTGTGTACTGGCTGTTCTAACTCCTGTGTTCTTTTGATTCAGAAGAGACATCCTAGCAACTTAATAATCTACTGTTTCCCCCACCCTCACTCACAGCCTCCTCCTGTGGCAAGTGGTGATTTTTAATCTCATGCTTGTCTTCCACGAAGAATCCACATGGAGGGGTTAAACCCTATGTGAAATGTCCATGAGGGAGAAATTCTAGCAGTTTCTGGGAGTGATCTGCAGAGTTTAAATCTCTTTTGAACAATATAAAAACAAGAACATACCACATTTCAGTCTCATTGTTCTTGAACTTTCAGAAATTTAAAAGATATTGGTGAGACAGGTTGTTCTCCTCCCTCATTTCATACATCCACAGAGAACAAACTGGATAGTTCCTAGGGAATGTTGCTTAAAATGGTTCTTACTTTCTAAACTAAATGCAGTATTCTTCATTTTTTTCTTTGGGTTTCTCCTTCATTCTGTTCATTTTATTCCCAGTAATGTTCCAACATGAGCAGGATTTGAAAAAAAAATCACTTAGGTAAAGATTGGAATAATTCAATTTGAAATGTTACCTAAAACTGGAGAGAAAAATCACTGTGAAAGATGCCTTTCCTCTGTGCCCCCCAATTCCAGCTTTTCCTTTGGGATAAAGGAATGGGATGGAGAAGTCACATCTGGCCCCTGCCATCCCTGTGATCCTCTGTGCACCATTTCCTAAACAGGGCTCCTGGTATCTCTTCAGCTGCTTCCCTTCCATTCACCTTTCTTTAGTTGTGTAGCGGGGTTTCTCATTCTGGCAGCATTTTCCCTGGTCTCTAACTGCTGCTTAACCCAAGGCTTCTATGGCCCTGGAACACACAGTGCAGCAGGAGCAGATACGCTCCAGAGTGTATAGAATTTGAATGAAGTTTAAGCAGGGCATCATGGAAAGATGCTTGAAATCTAGAGACTGCTGCTACTATCATAGTAAAGGGAAGAAGATCGGAACCTTTGGGGACTGTCTTTCTGATAGAATCTTCAAGCCTGCATCACCCAGGAAGTCCCTTTTCTACTTGAGATAAGTGAGGAAATATTCTAGAAGCAGTATCATGGGGACTACTCCCCAGGTACCTTAAGAATGCTAAGATATTTTAGGAACATATGGGGTTTTTAGATCTGAATATTGAGTTTGAAAAAAAATATTTTAGGAATAAATTCAAACTACTAATTACATGAGAATTCCTTTTTATCCCCTTTCCTTTTTCTTGTAAACAGTGTGAAATGGAAATACCCTGGAGGTGGAAAAAAAGTAACAATCTTTGTTTCTACTAGAATTCAAACCAATTTTTGTTCCTAACTGTAATCGACACTTCTTACTTGGTAAACCGTTAACAAATAAATGTGTGCATATATCTCAAGGCTGATTCAAATCCTGGAGAGTTTTAGAACGTAACAGGTTCACTATTTAATTTAGGTACTGGCAGAGATTTGACTGATACATAGTTTATGGAATAGATGAATTCTAAAATGTGAAAAGGCAGGAAGCAAGAAATTTTTAAGTCAGATTAATTTACCAGATTGCTTGGATTATTACATTAATGTCAGTCCACTAAATAACTTCCACAAGTGGCAATTTTTGATGAGCACTCCTTTGGGAAATGTAGCAATCATATGATTTTGTACACTGTATAACATATATATGAACCCTAGTTGATTTCCTTTTGGCTGTACACGACTGAGTCCTGAGAGCATAATGGCCAATGTGTTTCTCTGCATAATGCCCTACAGTGTATGCAGAACATTACTCTACAAAGCTCTGAGATGGGGTATGAAGTGCTCAGTGGAAATGGCGATGTAAAACATCATGACAGTACTAAATCTCCCAACTACTCTCTAGTTACTTTGAGACCCCCACATTTAAGGGTCTGCTAGTTCCTGGGTATGAAGAAAGAATTTTTAATGGGGCCAAATGTAGGTGTTTACAAGGGGGAATTGTTGCTTTTTATTAGGAGCTGCCTTATGTTCAATAGTTGTATTTACTTTGTCAAGCTAGCCAGAATTAGAAAATCCCCATTGCTAGGCAGCCTAGAGCGTCTGCGAAGTATTTCTGGGCATTCAGAACTGAAGCATGTGCTGCCCAAAGGCAGGTTTCATTACAGTGTGTTATTTAGTCCTTTTTCGTCCCTCCCTGCCCCCACACCCCCAGATAGGAGCGCTTCTATAACAGGAAATCTTGGTTACTTTATGCTGAAACATATTTACATGACTGAAACACGACAATTAACACATTTGTAAAGCTTGAGGGATAGGCACACTTTAATGGTTTTTTGAAGCAGGCTGATTTCCTGGAGCTTTTAATCTTATTTTATTTTGTTCTGCATGCATGAACAAGTTCTCCTTTACTATAGGTATTTGACGAAGTATACCTGGTATGAATGTGAATGAAATGAAAATAATACAAAAATTAATTTTATATTTTATCTTTGCAAAATAATTCCTAATTTCTTTCATCAGTTAATGTACACTGAGGGTTATGTTATTATTTTTGTCATTTTGTGTTAGCTTTTATGCAAAGACAGGAAGTAAGTTTTTGGTTTGCTGACAAAATGAAATGTGGCTTTATACTGACTGGGTAAAAACTTTCATAATAAATGAAAAGGATCAATTACAACAAAGATTTTCTTCATTCTTCATGGACAGATAAAGTATACTCTCCTAGGTGGTATGCACTTCATATGCTCTAAACTTTTTAACACCCAGGTGATATTAAGTGTGTGACTCTCTCTTTGTGTGTGTATGTGTGTGTGTGTGTGTGTATGTAAAAATATATAACATGACAATGTCATCATGAATATTTTATGATCTTTTATGTCTGAATGTTAATTAATTGCTAAAATCTTGGTAAAACTCAGAAAGAAAAAAAATTGGTAAAGAGCCCTTTGAAATGAAATGAAAATTTCCAAATTCACTGATTTCTGAAACCATGCTAATTCTGGAAACCCCTGTCCCCAACTTTTTCTTAGAAGTTATGGCAAATTTACAAATTACACTGGTTTCACAGTTACCCAGTTCATCCATCTCCCCCTTCACAGACTTCCCTCCTCACCAGTTTCAAAGGGAGCTCGTGAACAGACTGGGCAAAGCCGGAGCCCTCTCTTCACATGCCTTAGGGCAGTGATGGGGCAGCCAAGGCTGAGCACTGAGGGATACAGATTAGAGGTGAGGACATAACTGCAAAGAGTAGCTCTTTGCTGAAGTGACTTCACAGGTAAGAAATAAGCAGCAATTCAAGTCAGTCTTAGATAGAAGGCCTCTTCATGAATAATGGGAAATAAAATTAAAGGATATGAAGCAAATAAAGCGACAAAAAATACTGATGAAAACCAGAAAAGGACAAAATATTTGTGAGTATATAGATAAACAACTGTGCCTACTTTTAGGGTATTTTCTGGGGGGTGTTTATTTGTTTAGTTTAATCAAAATGCATGTTTCTATAGAAATGTTAACAAGAGCTAGGTTTGATTTCCACATGGATAATTTAGAAGTAATTTCTCATACAGATTATTTTCTATTCTTTAAAAACTCATTTGCTTTTACATGTGGAGGATTCTGTGCCCCCTTAACTACTTAACTTTACTATTGAGCTAAATCTGTTTACAAGGAGGTCTGAAAGAGCCTCAAAATGTAGAAGAACTGACCTGATATACCGAATTGACTAAATCCTGTCTCAGGTTTTTGCTGTAGCTGGAAGCAACTTTGGTTCAAGGAGGAACCCTAGTGTCATTTCATCTGGGGTCTGCAGGTATGCTTTGGGAATGTTCCTATCAATATTTGTGAAATTACACTCCAAAATTAAATAGTGAGGGGAAGTGACTACTCTCTAAGTTTTAAAGAGTAAAGTTAAATAAAATATACATATCTGTGTATTTTTACAATTCCCTCAATAATATAAACACACACACAATTTCTTGAGACTTTCAAAGCAAAGAAAAAATAATTTCTGGAAAAAAGACCACTAAATGGTTTTTAAAGTTTAATAATGACAAGTTCTACAACTTAACAAATGATGAAAAAATAAATTTTTACTTTAAAAATATATCAAGTATTGCTATTTGTCTTCTGGTTTTCATTATGATATCTTATGTTCTAAGGGGTATTAGTTTGCTTTAATCAGTTGTAGCAAATACATCAAATACCCAATTAAATATCTTGTAAATTATAGAGTACATTATAAACACATAACAGTTCTGTTTCAAGATGAAAAATTCTAACAACTATCTTTATCATTATATA